>NC_081413.1:4345000-4660000 GCF_030272615.1 Cryptomeria japonica
CTTTTCTTTTTCAGGTATGTCGCATGGGTACCTTGAGACCACATGTCTCCATTGTTGCAAGAAGACCATAAACATTCCATTGTTCTATTGCTTTGTGTTGCAAATGTCAAGCATGGTGATTTCATGTTGGATGTTGTACGAGTATTGTGTAATGAATTTGTTTACCAACTCATCAAATGATCTGATGGGAGGTGTGAGTTTTGACAACAACTCCATTGTTTGCCCAACCAAACTTCTTGGGAATAGCCTCATCATGTATGTATCATTGTGAGAAAACTCCAAGCTCATAGTACAAAATTCCCTAACGTGACCACGAGGATCACTTTTACCATTATATTTATCAAACTTTGGTATATTTGAATTTGGTGGGAAATGTATCATGTTCGGCCTCTTGTCAAAAGGGTAAGGACAAATATCCTTCACAGAATACTTCGTTGTAGACCCTTCTCTCATATCTTGCATTTGTCGTTGGAGTGTTTGAAGTTGTTGTGTAAGAAGAGCCAGGGCCATGTTTCCTTCCCTAGACCTTCGGTGAGGAACATCCCCTTGTTCACTAAGGTTGTCATGATCATGGGTATTGTCTTGGTTGTGTGTATTGTCTTGATCATGTGTGTCTTCCTCTCTCAAATGCTCTTGATTTTGGGTATTGTACATGTTTATGATAAAAATAGAAACAACAATATTGAAAGACTAAATGAATTCAACCACAAAACC
The DNA here is from genome assembly GCF_030272615.1 of Cryptomeria japonica. Taxonomy (NCBI): domain Eukaryota; kingdom Viridiplantae; phylum Streptophyta; class Pinopsida; order Cupressales; family Cupressaceae; genus Cryptomeria; species Cryptomeria japonica. The sequence continues at coordinate 4,345,715 of NC_081413.1, forward strand.
CTAGCCTAACAACAACAAAGATCCACCATAACGTATGAAGATTACCTTAGACAATCCAAATCAAATAAAATCACAAAGATTATACCATCACATGTCTAATAGGGTTTGGATCTCCATTCCTCCTATCTCCATTGATCTTGCTTGATATATTTTCTCTCAGATTTTATGTGTGCACAAGAGCTCAACAAAGAATGGAAATGTGGTTGCAAGTAGGCTTGATCGCATGTGAAAATTTGAAAGCATAGTTGGGGTTGTTAATGAAGGAAGCATCTCCTTATATAGAAGACACTATAATAAATGGAGGGATAAGATTGAGAGGTGTAAAAGATAATTGGTCGGCTAGGATTAGAGGGTAGGTAGAGGAAATAAGAAAATAATGAGAGGGTGGGTAGTGTAAGAATTAAGAGATGAATCACATGTGTCATAGGTAGAAAAGGCTAATGAATTAATTAAATAAATAAAGATTCATTTAATTAATAGAAGTGGGATCGATTAAATAAATAAAATATTTATTTAATTTAGGAAAAAGGATAATTTAAATAAATAAATGTATTTATTTAATTGAGAAATAAGGCTAGAAGAGGATAAATGAATTAATTAAATAAATAAAGATTTATTTAATTAATAGAAGAATTAGGCTAAAATAATTAAATAAATAAAATATTTATTTAATTCGACAGGACAATTTTAGGTGTCTACATTTTTCCCCTCTTCGAGACAATGCAGCTTGTCAGGTTGTTTCAAAGAAGATAAGATGAACTGATGCAAAGTTGCCCCAAGATGGGAATGATATGCCCCCTCGAGAGATTGGATGAAAATGTCTAAAAAGATCGCAGACAATCTCTCGATAACAAAGAAAGGCTAGAAAGGACTGACAAGATAGGATAGAGTGATAGAGTCACATGATAAAGAAGACTGACTCGAGAAACGAGGGCTAGGGTAGTCTATAAGATAGACTACGAGGGAAAACATCCTCATTGTCATCCACACACCTTAGAGATCAGAGTGCAGAGAGAGCAGAGAGCTATCAGCAGTCAACAACGATGGCATTGGTGCATAGATTCGATCGCGTTCACCGATATCAGAGGCCAGCAGACGCAGGAGAGCCGATAAGTACCACAAAACCTCCTTGTACCTTTGTTGCATTAATTGTTGTCATAAATGCACACCAAGTAGTGTAATAAATGTGCTTTAGAAAATGTCAAGCGGAGGGAAAAACACTAAGGCGCGTCTGTGTTGGTTCCAGGCGCGTCTGGGTAGGATAGGCACGTCTGTGTTGGTGCTAGGCGCGTCTAAGATTTTAAGCGTCTATGTCCAATGCGAGCACATCTGTGTATTTTAGATATGTTTATGCCAGACAGGCGCGTCTGTGCCGAACAGAGGCACGTCTGTGTGATTCAGGCATGCCTGTGTAGGGCAGGCGCATTTAGGAAGTATGCAAGAGCATTTGTGTCATGAATGCGCATTTATGTCTTCAAGGTCGAATCGACAGTTATGTGATACTCATACGCTGTCGATTGGATAAGCTGCTGATAGCATACACTCAAACAGGTCCTCTAGGGAAGACTAGGATAACCGATAGGGATAGGATTGACAATTTTGTGATAGAACATACATTGCCAATTAGGAAACTACTCAAGAGGATACACTCAAGCAGAGACCCTCGGATAGGATATAGCGAGGCACTTTTTGATAAACAGGGAGTACCAAAGAATTGACAATTTTGTGATAGAACATATGCTGCCAATTGGATTTGGCTGAAATTGAGAATTCTATGATAGAAAATATGTTGTCAATTGGATAAGCTACTCAAGAGGATACACTCAAGTAGGTGCCCTAAAAGATAAAAGAAACACTTTATGATAAACAAGGAATGCTACAAGGATAGAGTGTCATATGATAGATATAAGCACTAGGATAAAAAAAGCAGCACTTTATGATGAACAGAGAGTACTACTAGGATTGACATAGTTGATTTGCTTGACTGCAAGAGGACCTACCGATGTTGGAGTCACGAAAGAGATTCTCTTCGACTCAATGTTTGCGAGTAGAGCTGACATTCGAGGATAGAGAAGCAGTTGAGGCTATGGGCTTGTGATACATTATGTATGTGCCTAAGTTTCAGGCGAACATGGGATTGGTGACTGCTTTAGCTGAGAGATGGCACTCAGAGACATGCATGTTTCATTTGTCGATTGGTGAGATGACAGTCACCTTAGAGGATGTATATAGGATACTGAGTATACCGATCGATGGGGAGTTGGTTCCTTATAATCGATATGGAGATAGGTACAGGGACGGGGATAGGAGCAACCACAGGAGCAGCTATACAGAGGCTGAGACAACATCGAGGGCAGGAAGGTAGGCAACATAGGACACAGGGGCTGGATACGCCTATGTTTTGTGGGAAGGGGAGGAGATAGCCTACTAGAGAGACCTGTACTATGGAGTGGTGCCACTAGATCAGCGGGCGAGGAGCTTCCGAAGACCATCGTAGACTACGACGACCACTGGAGGGAGAGACATGAGACAGGCGTCTAGTGGTGGGATCATTGGTCCTCCACCACCACCAGATAGAGGGGGCAGGAGAGATGATCCTGGGGTGGGTCCTCCCAGGGCTCAGACTCAGTCGAGGCCAACTGGCTTTGAGGGAGGGAGTTCATCATAGCCTTAGAGGGCTCCCTATGTATCAGTTTTGTACCATTTTGTATGATGAAACATTCGGTTGATTGTAGCCATATGTATTTTGACATCATTGTATCATGACACTTATGATTTTTTGATATATATATATGAAATGATTCATCTTTGTGGTAGCTATATGCATGTGTACCTATGTGATGCTTCTAGATGTTTTATGTTGCATGTTTTTATATGATGCTTATGATATAAATGCAAATATGTACATGATGAAATGCAATATTTTTGTTCTTTTATGTTTTTTAATGTTATGCATATGTGAATGTATGAAATGCAGATGAGTATGATAATGCAAATGACTATTTACATGATGAGAATGTAAAATGTGCTAACATGTGTAGTGTGCAGGATGTGATGCAATTGTGATATCTATATGTATGTATGAAATGTTAATCATGTGATAATGCAGGTGCAAACTACATGAAATGCAAATGTTTTTGGCATATTATTATACTCAGTCATGTGATAGCGGGCTATGCAGACTCAAGAAGGATGATGGAGGTCAATCAAGAAAGGGGGATGGAAGGTAGAAGATATGGAAGTGAAAGAGCTTCTTATGCTATTATCATCATTGAGATTTATTATGGCAAATAGGTTATGACAATCCAGGTATATGTTCGACCCAGAAAGTCATTGTACCTGTTTGCATGGAGATCAGACAGTTGTAAACAAGGAATGCCCCTATTCATACTAGACTCACAGTGTTCTCATATCCTTGGACAAGTCATAGCATTACTAAGAGACAATCCACAAACGACAAAGAAAATAGGTGATGATACCCCATTCCCTTTCTAGTCAAAGACATCCCGGAGATAAAATCTCTAGTCAGAGACATCCTGGAAAAGCTAAAAGACATGTCACCAAAAGATAAAATCAAAAGAAAACCAAGACTCAACACCAAAATCTACTATAGTGCTCAAGTTTAGTGTCCTGTCACTTGTATAAGTCTATTTGATTGTGGTCACAATGTTTTCATTCACAAAAGGATAAATAGCAGTGAACCATAATGTTGTCTGAGTCTGTTGAAAGATTTGATTTGTTGAAGCCCATTGTTGTTGTTGTGTCTCATCTAAAACTGACTAAATCCATGAAACTAATACTTTATTGTGGAGAAGATAGAACTTTATTACAGATTGTGCATGGATAGACTGAAGAAAGCTAGAAGAAACTGTACTCCTTAGAACATGTGATGTTCTCAGTTCCACACCCATCACTAGACGTAGGATTTGCCTTAGCCACAGATAGGAGCTGATTTATTATGGATAAAAAGGGGTGAAAATGAATGTTTATTATGAATGGCTAACCAATCTTAGGAAGATCAATAACAAGTCATGATGGGAATGGGTAAGTTTATTATGGATGGACAGGCTGTGAGTGTGTGCAAAGTGAAAGGATGAAATGGAATCTTGAAGGAGGGAGGAGCAATGTCTCTACACACAGCGCCAATAACCCAATTTTCACCATGGTACTTGCCCAGGGTGCCACCTAATTGGTTTTCACCATTGGACGAATTTATTTCTCTTTACTTTTTTTTTGGATTTTTTTTTGAATTTTTTTTTTATTTTTTTGTATTTTTTATTTTTTTAATGTTTTTTTTGTATTTTTGAATTAGGATACTCTAAAGAGCTATGTGTAAAACATGCGTATTAGAGTATTCGGGTATTCACTTGATTAATTAAACATTATTTGTTTAATTATTTAAGTTCCCTTTATCTCTTTTACACTTAAGCTAACTTTAGGTGCATATAATTAATTATTTTAATTAATTATTATGTGCAAACCTAGGTTTTCCCTTTTAGGGTTTCTTGACCTATTAAAGGTTGAGTTATTTCTTTTCATTGTATGAAGAAGGATTATTATTGACAATACATTTTGGAGATTACTGAGCTCTCATCTTTTGGAGCATATTTTTCCTGTGTATTCTTTCCTTCTGTGATTTGCTTCATTGCTTCTCCTTGTAACAGGTTTTTCATCTTGCAGAGATTATTTGGGCTCCTGTGGTGTTGTATTTTCTCAACTCCTATATGGTATTAGAGCTTCAGATCTGCAGCTACCTATTCTTGTTTTGAGATTTTTGGCTTTGGAAGCAGATCTGGGGTTTTAGAAAGTTTTTTATGCACCTAGGGTTTGACCTTTTTTTTAGCACTTTGGGCCTAAACGAACCTCACAATCATGCTTAGAAGGCCCAAAAACCCCTATGGTCATATAAAATTCAACCTATTTTGGTTCCTGAGCCTTTGGGAGTATTTTTTCTCCAGATCCAGGGCGTACGACCTTGGCACGTAGTTCGAGAAAAAATTTCAATTTTTTTTTTTTTGCCTTTTTACGGCATGCAGGCCGAATTTTGATTTTTTGAAACAATAAAAATAAAAAAAATCAAAGGCGATAGTTGTTTTTAAAAAAAAACAAAATAAAAAAAAATAAAAATTTTGGGGTTTGTTTTACTGCAGGGTACTGGGCTGATAGTCCGGCCACCAGCCAGCCCCGGCGACCTCCATCTCCCTCCGGCCCCCGCCAGCAGATTGCTCCGGCCCCTGTCGGCACTATGGCCCCCATCGCCTACAGCTGCAAACCCCGGCTCACCGCCTCCCTGGCCGCGGCTTCCTGGCAGCCCTGCCTCCCCGGTGGCCCTGTTTCCCGGCCACTGCCTCCTTGTCGACGCCGGCCTCCCCGCTAAGCCGCTTATCTCCTGGCCTTCGCCTGCGCTCAGCTCACCGCTCTGACCGCCGCTGCAGCGCCCTCCACTCCCCGCACCGCTCAGCTCCCTGACAGCGCTCAGCCCCGGCCCCCGCCTACTTCCCATCGTCCGAGCGACCCCTTTTTCTGGCTGACCACTGCCCAGCCACTAGAACGCCACCCGACCGCCACCCACTGGCCACCGGACCACCAAAGAGCCACCAGACCTCCTTTTTGGCCTTTTTCAGGGGGGGATTTGGTTTTTTGGCCCTATCTTGGGCATACGGAGTCATTTTTTCGAAAATGAATAGGCGTTAGAAAGATAGTTCCAAGGCCGACCTCATGGTGTTGGTAATTTTTTCCAATTTTTCTGTTTGACTGTGTTTTTTTCTAGTCAAAGTGAGGTCTTGTGTTTGCACTCCGGGAGCCATAGAATGAGCATCCAACTTCCGTTTTTTGAAAACTTTATAATTTCGGAAAGCGTGTGTTGTGTACTTTCCAGCCATCTGAGTTTTATTTCTAGATTCTGCTCCATGCATATTTTATTTAGTTTTTTGCTTTTCAGCACTCTGGTGGATATCGTGGTTTTTTCAGGTCCAAGGATCTCTTCTGTGAGTAGGATGTCTCTATTTTGGTTCACATTTCTATTTCCAGTCTTCTTATCATTGTAGCTTGTATTTATGCAAACGCACTGAGATAAAGTGCCATCATGCATTGTTTACTTGGAATCTTGCATATTTTGTGTCTTCTTGTACATGCACTATTGATCAAGTGCCATGAGGGGGTTGATGTTTGCCTGTTGTTTACCATCTTCCTTTATCCAGTGAGTGTTCCTTCCACGACATTCGCCTCATGATGATGTGTCTCAGGACCTTTGATGTTCTTGGTTCTTCGTCATGCAGTTGTTTTTGGCTGTCCTTTTCAGTGTTCCTGTCCCTCTCCCACTTCCGCATTATGGGGAGGTTTATCTTGTTGGTTCTACTGCTTCCGTGGTTTGATTGATCAGCTCTTCAGGCTTTGGTTTCTCATGCCATCTATATCTTCAATTTCAGTTGTTTTTGCCTTGTTTGCCTCCTGATTCAAGTAGTGTCATTTGAGGGCACTCGTGCAAATTACAGTCTTCTCTACCTGGTCATGTTCTAGTTCAGTGGATGTTCTTCAGATCATCAGTTATTCTTCAACAGAGTTTGTAGGTTCTTCATGCTTCAATGATATTCTTTTTCATCTCTTTTTGGAGTAGAGTTTTGTTCCCACGTGGTTTTCTCTATTTCTCCAGTTCATAGACATTTCATTGTATTTGGGTACCTGATCAGGCCTTGTTGTCGGGACCCATCTTTATTGCTTTCAGTAGCTATTCTAGGTTTTAGCTTCTCCCTAAGTCTAGCTTAAGGGGGGGTGTTAGAGTATTCGGGTATTTACTTGATTAATTAAACATTATTTGTTTAATTATTTAAGTTCCCTTTATCTCTTTTACTTAAGCTAACTTTAGATGCATATAATTAATTATTTTAATTAATTATTATGTGCAAACCTAGGTTTTCCCTTTTAGGGTTACTTGACCTATTAAAGGTTGAGTTCTTTTTTTTCATTGTATGAAGAAGAATTATTATTGACAATACATTTTGGAGATTATTGAGCTCTCATCTTTTGGAGCATATTTTTCCTGTGTATTCTTTCCTTCTGTGATTTGCTTCATTGCGTCTCCTTGTAACAGGGTTTTCAACTTGCAGAGATTATTTGGGCTCCTATGGTGTTGTATTTTCTCAACTCCTATAATGAAAAGGTGCATGTTGTTGATAGGATCCTCCAAAGGTTCTCCCTCTGTGGTTGAGAGCTGATATGCACCGGATCCATAGGTTATTGCAATGATGTAAGGACCAAGCCAATTTGGTTCTAAATTTCCCTACTTCTCTCTGTCTTGCTAATTTTTGGGATTTTCTTTGAGAACTAAGTCACCCACCTCAAATGTGTGAGGCTTTACCTTGTGATTGTAGTTGCAACATTCCTTGACTGAATGATGTGTAGCTTGAGTGACTGTCTTCTTTTATAAAGGAACTGAGATAGAATTACTAGCATGTGGACTACACAAGCGCATATGCGTGTCACCTAAAGAAGTTTGGGCTTCCCTGATAACAAAGTCCTTTGAGGAAGCTCCATTAAAGGTCCATTGATGTGATGTATCACCAAAATGGAATGGATGTGCAGAACAAGTGGATGAGGAATGAAGGATTATGATTGCGAAAAGAAGTGAAAGTGTCATGACATGATGGAGACTTAGGATCAACAAGTATTCTTTTTGACTCAACATTTTAGAACTTTTGCCCCCAGTTATTTTGATATTAGGGGAGATCGTCTCTTTCTCTTTTTTCTTCATAGGATTTTTATCCTTGACCTTGATTTTTTCAGTGTCCAATAGCTTTTGATTTTGATTTGGACTGAAGGACTTCTCTTTATTTTTGACTTTTAGATTTTTCTTTTCAAAGCTTGATTTTTGATCCCCAATGAGTAAGGGCTTTTGTAATTCTTCTTGATCCAAGTCTAGGAGAGAAGTGGAAATGGAATGAGTGGATGAAATGGTAAGGCTATATGATTTCTCAGGAGGGTTGGTGATACACTCAATAGATTCTTCGTTGGAACCACTCTTAGGACTATTGATATTAAGAGCTGCTTGCACCACTAGAGGATATTTGCATTCAAACTTAGTAGCCACAACACTGGGTTGTTCACACCCAATTCCTTTACATTGCAACTTGTTTGTATGTTGTTCCTAACAACTAAATGCCTTAGGAGATAGTGGGAGTTGATCAACATGAGAGATATACTCACCACATCCCATGTCTTTAATCTTGAACTTTTCTTCGATCTCTGCTTGTTTTGATGTAGAAGCTTTCAAGGATTCAGGATCAACATATGTTGATGAAGGAATAACTTCTCGATTGTCTAGGATTGTTATTTCTGATCTAGGTTGTAGATTGTTGCAATATATGAATGGGTTTCAACCATGAACTAGGTATAGACCAAGATGTGGGAGACTAGATGAAAATGGAAAAGAGTATGGAAGACCAAGAGTTGGATGGAATGTAAATGAATCTGAGGTTTACTTGCAATGTCCAAAGTGTAAGTCAAAGTATATATGTAGTAGAGTAGATGTGGCTTCCAAAGAGATGATAGTTTCTCTTGATGAGGTAAGTTGACCTTGACTCTAAGTAAGACCAAATGAGACCTAAAGGTGATAGACCTTGATGAGGGACCACTTAGCATAATGTTGTTGTATGTAGTGTGTTGAAAAATCAAGATGAGGACAAGCAAGTGACCTTTTGACTCAAGTTTAGACAAATGTGAATGTAATGCAAGGTGTAAGGCAATGATGAACTTTGTGAGGCCCAGAAATAGGTTGAATTCTAGATGAAAACCCGGAGAAATAACCTAGGAAGCTCAAGAATTTTGAAAATGATTGCTCTTATTTGCTGGACTGTAAGTTTTTTCCAATACTGAACATAGATGTGCCTGTATACTTCATAGAGGCATTTCTAAAATCTGAGTGCAATTTTTCCAATTTGTGTTGTTGTTGTGACCAAATCTAAATTTTTGACTATTTTTCGTGACAAGAGGACACAATATTGATGAGGACTCAATGTTTGCAAGTGTTTAGACTCAAAATGACTCAAAAGAAAGTGTGTTGTTTGATGTAAAAAATATTTTGCATACACTTGAAGACACAAAAGACACAATGTTTGGTCTTGAATGTTTGAATGTTCAAAAGAAGATAAGCACAATTCTTATGGCTAGCCAAGACAATAGTTGTTGATCCCACATGGGGTTTCCCTCGAGGCTACGCTATTCAGAGTGGATACTTGGATGCTTGACCCCACTAGCTGCACCCTCGGCACTCACTTCTCTGGGGCAGCCAAGCATCAATCCCCACGAAAACTCTTCGTGGCAAACTTTGTATCTCTACTAAGAACCGTATGTGTGTGGGTCGCTCCAGAGGTCCGACCTCCTGCCCCAACAACTAGAAGGATTTGGCTTTCTAAAACAAAAAGGTGCTAGCAAGGGCATCTGCTCATGTGGCCATACATGTGGCACTTTCAACTCTGTAAATATAGAAGGCTCCCAATCGGTAGGGGTTATGCCCTACAACTAATCAAATAAATTTGATCAAACAGATTTATGGAGAGACATAATGTCAGTATGAACTAATCAACACACGTTACCCATGGCTTTCACCATGGATACAGTTATTTATAGTGGTTCAGAAGAGGTGGGTTTTCCTCGCTACCACTTGGGTCATTCCCTCCTCACTAGTAGTCCTAATGACCATGCGAGGAGGTAGGCCCTCTAAAGATAAACACAAAAAGTCTATTGCCCAAGACACAAAAGACACTGGTTCAATTTTAGTGCACCAATTGAAGTGTTTGCTAATCTATGAAAACAAGGCATACAATGAAAATCAAAAGAAAACCTTGCCAAAATTCCGCAACAAAGATTTGTTAGTAGTTTTGCAATAATACCCCTCCTGCAAGCAAACAAATTAGGTTAATTTTAACAAAATCCCAAAACACTTTGTGAAATAGGGGCCTTCGACAAGACATATTTTTGATAGATTCAAAGATCTGATTTTCCATGAGTTCTTTTGCATCATAAAAAATAGAGCACCTGTAAAAATTTTTAGGAATTATTTTGCATCAAAATTAAAATCACAAACAACAGATCCTGTGTATAATTTTGAGAGATTTCCAAAAATGTAACAAAATCTGAAAAATTTGCTAATTTTCTCTCAAAATTATTTTTTTATGAAAATGCATAACAAATTCATAGAAAATTCAAATATGCTTCAAAAAATTTGATTTTTGTACTGAGAACCTCTGATAATGTTCTTGACCTGAAGAAAAAATTTGATGTCAAAATTCAAAGTCGTTTGTGAGATCTGATCAAAATAATGAAAAACCCTAATTTTTAAAGATCCAAATTTTTAGGAAATATTTTGTATCAAAATTAAAATCACAAATAACAGATCCTGTGTATAATTCTAAGAGATTTCCAAAAATTTAAGAAAATCCAAAAAATTCACTTATTTTCTCTCAAAATTATTTTTTTTGTGAAAATTCATATAAAATGCAAATGTGCTCCAAAAATTCTAAATTTTTGATTGAGAGCTCTTGATACTGTCCCAAACCTACCAAAAACATTTGATGCAAAAATTCCTAGTTGTTTGTGAGATCAGATCAAATCTCTCCAAGATCTTGATTTTGTGTCCAAAACCCTAGCTGCACAAGGTTATTCTCCAAATTGTTTTACAAAACAGCAATATAGGGTTAGAAAAATCTTCAAAAAACATAGATCTAACAAAAATCTATGCCCCACCGGGTGTGCCAAAATGTTTATAGTAAAAATGGAAAAAACAATATTGAAAGACTAAATGAATTCAACCACAAACCCAAGCCTAACAACAACAAAGATCCACCATAACATATGAAGATTACCTAAGACAATGCAAATCAAATAAAATCACAAAGATTATACCATCGCATGTCTAATAGGGTTTGGATCTCCATTCTTCTTATCTCCATTGATCTTGCTTGATATATTTGCTCTCAAATTTTATGTGTGCACAAGAGCTCAACAAAGAATGAAAATGTGGTTGCAAGTAGGTTTGATCGCATGTGAAAATTTGAAAGCGTAGTTGGGGTTGTTAATGAAGGAAGCATCTCCTTATATAGAAGACACTATAAGAAATGGAGGGATAAGATTAAGAGGTGTAAAAGATAAATGGTCGGCTAGGATTAGAGGGTAGGTAGAGGAAATAAGAAAATAATGAGAGGGTAGGTAGTGAAGGAATTGAGAGATGAATGAGATGTGTCATAGGTAGAAAAGGATAATGAATTAATTAAATAAATAAAGATTCTTTTAATTAATAGGAGAAGTAAGATCAATTAAATAAATAAAATATTTATTTAATTTAGGAAAAGAGATAATTTAAATAAATAAATGTATTTATTTAATTGAGAAATAAGGCTAGAAGAGGATAAATGAATTAATTAAATAAATAAAGATTTATTTAATTAATATAAGAATAAGGCTAAAATAATTAAATAAATAAAATAATTAAATAAATAAAATATTTATTTAATTAGACAGGACAATTTTAGGTGTCTACAGTAAGTATAGGTCCTTGCCCTTGTTCATGAGTTTCTTTCATCAGTATTCCTTAAATTGTCTATGTCAAATCTATAGGAATCCTGACTCCTTTACTAGTTAGCATGAGGAAATACTTTTGCTTATCTGATTCTATAAGCCTTTCCATGAGTTTTTGGAAAGAGGCACTCTCGTGACATTGTTGGAGAAGTTCTTCAACGATCTTTGTTTCCCCTACATTCGCATATTAATCAAAAGGATTGGACTCTATTGGTCTTGTGCTTGATTCTAGTTGTGGATCATTTCCTTTGTTTCTTTGAGATCTAGTGATAGTGGGCTTCAATATATCTCTATAGTGGTGAATTCCTCTTCTTCTATTGGGGTTCTTGGTAGGGTTGGTGGTTCAGGTTGAGTTTCGTTGTAGGTGATAAGAAATTTTTGAAACAAGATGGGATTGATCCTTCCTCCACTGTTAAGGCATTGATTGAAGGTTGCCTTTTGAATGTAAGTCCTTTTTCTCATAGGTTCTTTGTCAAATTCGTTGGTTTTTCCTTGGAGATACAACCGCATATGTTGCAAGAATTCGTGATGTGATTTAAAAAGTTCACGGTTGATATAGAGAAATTTACTCCTTTTGATAAGTGCCTTAGAACTAGGTTGTCTCTTCTTCCACTTAGTCTTTTGATGAAGACTTCATCTTCTCAAAATATGGGGAGTGGTCATACAAAATGATCAGTGTTGATGTTGATGGTTGATGGATACTTTGTTTTGGATACTCAAGCTTACTTGTCAAGTAGATATTTAGTTCGATAGGCCCCTTTGTGTTCAACCTACACAAAAAACAATGTTATTATTGGGGACGTGCCCCACGGTGGGTGCCAAAGATGTATGCAGGAAAATGTGGTGATCAAAACGAATAAATCGAGCTCAAATGACCTACATACCAATGAGACTCTTAGTGCATGTATAAACTAATTTAAACTAGTTTAACTTCCCAAGGGGTGTCCCATTGTTCTCTATCTCACAAGATCCCTAAAGCCAATGTTTTGCTCTCAGATCATTGAGCAAATGACTTTGGAATGACAACTCCAAGAACAAGTGATAATGTCATCAATATGCATGAATGCATTCTAAGATCTATATGATATGTTCAAAGCTATGATGATTAAGCTTAAAATGAAGATAGTGATACGATAAAGATATTGCTAAATTATCCTAACATGATATACTAGCTTGGATATATTATTAATATGAAAATGCTTCTAAATGCTATGATGATATTCTAACAAAGAGAAGCTAAAATGATTAATACAATTAGACTATAATGTAGATGCATGAAACTTGGATATAGAGAATGAGGAATGAGAGCTCTATTTATAGGGAAAATAGGGAAATGAAGGGTTAAGATTGAATAATCTTAACAATGGTTAGGATTGAAAGTTACTCAATCCATGTTTACAATTTTCACCAATGAAATGGTGACAATTGTCAACAAGAGGTGGCTTGAGAGGAGATGCAAGAGGCATTAAATGCCTGAGAAGACATGAAGGTTACCTTAGGAGGTAAGGTTATGGTTAGGTTAGGGTCATCCATTGGATAAAGCTTTTACCCAAGGGGTAAACTCTTGTGCAAGGGTTAATAAGATAACCAAGGTTAAAGCCATGGGTACTTGATAAGACCCTTGTCGTTAGATGAGGGTTAAGTTAGAGAGAAAGTCTCTAACCATGAGGGGAAGGTTGAGTTAACCATTGATGGTTTAGAAGACTTTGGGGACAAATTTGCAAGAGTCCTTCCAAATTTGGGGAACTCAACAAGTTAGCTTGTTGAAGAAATATAGCCTTAAATGCATTTAGAAGACTGTTAGAGTTATTTTGTATTAGCTAATAATTATTTATTTAATATTAGTCTATTATCCTCTACACTTAAGCTAAACTTAGGCATTTAATAATATGGTAGGTATTTAAAAACTATTTTTAATTATTAAATACATATTAATCATTTAGGGTTGCACACCTTCAGGGTTGCATATTATCCTTTTATAAGGATTTTATTGTACTTTTTCATTTAACTGATTCGCTCTCTAAATGATAATCTTTCTCTTCAGAGTCATTATTGTGTTTTTGTCTCCAATCTTCTCTTGTAACAGGCTTGTAGGTGCTCTTGGGATCTCAGAAGTTGTATTTTCTCAACTTCTTTATGGTATCAGATCCTACATCTGCTGCTACTTGTTCCTGATTTTTTTCTAGAAGATTTTCTTTGGAGGCAAGGGTTGCAGTTTTTTTTCAGAGTTTTTTATTTTGGATCTAGGGTGCCTCTTTGTTTCTAGGCATTTTGAACTCAAATGAACTCAACGTTGAGCTCAAAACACCCAAAAACCCCCATTTTTATATAAAATTTCTCCAATTTGGACAACTTTGGCTCTAGGTAAAAAAAATTGATTTTGGCCCTTCGAGGGCACGTATTTCGAGAAAATCAAAAAAAAAATTATTCTTTTGGCAGTTTTACGGCTTGCCTAGGTCGATCCGGACATGGCCGAGCCGTCAGCGGTCTGTAACCCACCAGGGCCATCCTGGCAGTTTACCGTGGGTTCAGGAGTCTTCATAGACTGCTACCGACGGTCTTTAAACCGTCACCACCCCCCCCCCCCGCTTCACGGTTACCGTAGTGGTCAACAGTCACCGCCACCCCTGTGAGCCGCCTGCCACCAACGCCCTTCGCCTAGCCGTCGCCGCCGCCTGCTCTGCCCGGCTGCCACCTAGACACCACCTCCTTGCCACCAGCAGGGGGGCTTTTTTTACTTGAAGGGATTTTGACAGGCTATTTGTTTTATTTCCATAACTTGGGAAAACGGAGTCGATTATTGAAAAAGTTTATATCGTCGGAAATCTCTTTCCAAGCTCTATCTAGATCTGGAGGTTTGAATTTTTTATTTTTCTTTTTTGATGGTGTTTTTTGCTGTCAAAGCTAGAGGTTCTTTTTTTTCACTCCGGGAGACATAAATTGAGCATCCGAACTCCATTTTTCAAAAACTTTATATCATTGGAAAGCTTGTTCTGGTACTTTCCAATAAAATGTGTTGTCTTTCCAAATTCTGCTCCAGGTACATTTTATTTATTTTTTTCTTTTCAGCATTGTGGTGAATATCTTGGATGTTTTAGGTCCTGGGATCTCTTTCTTTGAGTAGGATGTCTCGTCTTTGGCTGTTCTTTCTGTATTTCCAACCTTATGGCTCTTCTGATCTTTGTATACATCATTTTGTAAGCATTTCCTTTTTGGCAAAAGCACTAAGATAAAGTGCCACTATGCATTGTATACTTGGGATCTTGCACATCTTGTGCTTTATTGTACATGCACTCCATTATAAAGTGCCATGGGGGGGTTAATGATTGCCTTTGTTTGCCATCTACCTTTGTCACGTGAGTGTTCCTTCCATGACATTAGCCTCATTATGTGTGTCAAGTGAGTGTTCCTTCCACGACACTGTATTTTTCTTTGCACCTTCGATGTTCCTGGTTCTTCATCATGCAGTTCTTGTTGGCCGTCCTTTTTAGTGAACCTGTCCCTCACCCTTGTCAGCATTATGGGGGGGTTTCTCTTGTTGTTCTAATGCTTCCTTGGTTCGTTGGATCAACTCTTCAGACTTTGGTGTTTTATGCCATCTGCATCTTTGAGTTCAGTTGTTTGCCTTTGTTTGCCATCTGATTCGAGTAGTATTATTTGAAGACACTCATGTAGATTATAGTCTTCTCTACCTGATCATCTTCTATTTCAATGGAGGTTCTTTATATCGACAATTAGTCTTAGACAGTGTTTGCAGGTTTTTCATGCTTCAATTATTCTTCTGCTCTTCTCTTGTTCCTATCTTTTTGGAACATTCTTGTTTGAAGGCTTGTTCAGTCCTTCTCTTGCTTTTTCCATCTCTTTTTAGAGTACAGTTTTTTTCCACGTTGTTTTCTCTATTTCTCCGGTTCAAAGAGATTTGGTTGTGATTGGGTACCTCATCAGGCCTTGTTGTCGGGACCCAAATTTGCCTTCATCATGTAGTTGTTTTTTGCTTCCTGCATTTAGTTTTTTAGCTACTCCCTAAGTTCATCTAAAGGGAGGGTGTTATAGTTATTTTGTATTAGCTAATAATTATTTATTTGATTATTATTCTATTATCCTCTACACTTAAGCTAAACTTAGGCATTTAATAATATGGTAGGTATTTAATAATTATTTCTAATTATTAAATACATATTATTTCTTTAGGGTTGCATATTATCCTTTTATAAGGATTGTATTGTACTTTTTCATTTAACCGATTCCATCTTTGAATGTTAATCTTTCTCTTCAGAGCCATTATTATGTTTTTGTCTCTAATCTTCTCTTGTGGCGGCTATTTTGCTTGCAGGTGCTCTTGGGATCTCAGAAGTATTTTCTCAACTTCTTCAAAGACTTTCATCCAATTTGAGAAGTGACCTCCTCAAACTTAGGGAAATGACATGATTAGAGGGATTAAAGCTAATTGATTAGGATTAGATGGGATCTAGAAGAATGATTAGGAGGCAAGTGGGAAATGTAGGAGAGGGCAAGTGGGAGAAAAAGAATTTTAATTAAAATAAAATAAAATATTTCAACTAAAATAGATGCAACTTGCATAAATACAAGTGGGGTTTTTTTTATAAATAAATTAGATTTATTTATACACAAGGGTCAATTTAATTAAATATAAGTTTAATTAAAAGGAAGAAAGGGGAATTAATTAAATAAAGTGATTTATTTAATTAAAGGCTAGAAAAGGTTTAGATGAATATAATTTAATAAATTGAGTAATTCATTTAATCAAATAGATGAAAATGAAGAAATTAATTAAATAATATTTAATTAATAGGGGGGATGGGGTTTAAATAAATATTAAATATTTATTTAATAAGGTGGTCACATTTATACATCTACACCTACGCTCAGCATAAATGGATCTCTTCAATACAAAAGCACCATAGTCAATTGATTGAATGGAATGCAAAACCTACGAGTGAATGGATAATGAAGAACAAAACTCATGAATATTTTGTGCCTTCCAATACCAACACCCAACAACAATAATTTGCATCCAACAAGGGTTGACCTACAACGATTCCACTATATTATAGAAAAATACTTTCAATATAAACTATGTAATTTACCAAACCATCATTCAAAGCAAAACCTATTCTGATACCATGTGAGAATTGAATTGTGCTAGCAGAATGTATGCACTAACCACATGTTTGGGCCATGTTGCTACTTAATGTTCCCATGCAAATTTTTAATTAAGTGAAGATGATGAATTGGAACCTTTTCCTATTTTAGAGGAGCTCTTGCTGCTTAAAATTTGAAAATAAGCTTAGAAAAAAAGGGGGCTGAAAATAAGCAACAAGTGCTTATTGGCAAGAATGACACATGGCTCCACAATTTTTTTGCCCTCTTTTTTATTTGCTTCCATTTTTTCTCCAAAATTTATGTGAAAATATTAAGGATTTCTTTTAAAAAATACAATTTAAGATGATTGCTTATTTTATAAGTAGCAAAATTTAACATTCATGGGGCCACCAATTTCACAAATTATTGCTTAAATAATTGAGCAGCGATTGCTAGCCAAACTAAGCTAAGAAAACGCATGGGGACCTGCCATAATTGAACAAGAACTCTTGCAACATTAGAAAATGAAGAATGCAAAGCGAAAAACAAAGATGCATGAAATTAGATGAATCCAACATATCAATCAATTCAAAAAAGAGATGTAAATATACCATGGAAAGAAGCAAGTGTCACCATGATTTGTTGAGAAGACTAGGTAATCATTCCCACCAGCAAAAAGTGAAAGTTAACTAGTTCTAACTAAGACACCTTGTAGACACCTAAAATTGTCATGTCTAATTAAATAAATATTTTATTTATTTAATTATCTAAGCCTAATTCTTCTATTAATTAAATAAATATTTATTTATTTAATTAATTCATTTATCCTCTTCTAGCCTTATTTCTCATTTAAATAAATACATTTATTTATTTAAATTATCCTTTTTTCTAAATTAAATAAATATCTTATTTATTTAATTATCCCACTTCTTCTATTAATTAAATAAATCTTTATTTATTTAATTAATTCATTAACCTTTTCTACCCATGACACATGTCATTCATCTCTTAATTCATACACTACCTACCCCTTTCATTATTTTATTATTTCTTTTACCTACCCTCTAATTATAGCCGACCTCCTTTTACACCTCTCAATCTTATCCCTCCATTTCATATTTTGTCTTCTATATAAGGAGATGCTTCCTTCATTATCAAACCCTAACTACCTAACTACTTGATCCATTGACTACTTGACATATTGCGATCCTACTTGCAACCACATTTCCGTTCTTTGTTGAGCTCTTGTGCACATAAAATCTGAGAGCAAATATATCAAGCAAGATCAATGGAGATAGGAAGAATGGAGATCAAAACTCTATTGGACATGTGATGGTATAATCTTTGTGATTTCATTTGATTTACATTGTCTTAGGTAATCTTCATATGTTATGGTGGATCTTTGTTGTTGTTAGGCTAGGGTTTTGTTGTTGAATTCATTTAGCCTTTCAATATCGTTATTATTGTTATCCATTTTCACCATATACATTTTGGCATGCCTAGTGGGACACTTGTCCCTTTTGCATTTAATATCCTTGTTGCAGATTTTGTGTTTGAAGTTGCAGATCTGACATCTTCAACAACATTCGACATTTTCGTGTCTACGCACTTTCGGGTTGCGTTTTTGATTTTCTGCCATGTCTGTGACATCTGGAACCGTGTCTGCATCCTCAACAACATTTTTTTTTTGCAGATTCTGAAAACCGCGTCTGTGTTCCTTAGTCGCATCTGCGGTGTTTTTAGACGCGTCTGTGTCCAAAAGTCGTGTCTGGGTTCTAGAGCCGCGTCTGTGTCTCACAAAGGTGCGTCTGCGGCAGATAGGCGCATCTATGTTTGGGGTAACTACGTCTGTGTGCGTTGATTTCTTTTTTTTAGCTTTATTGATTCAGTTTTTGGTCATTCAATATTTCAGATCCGGTTTATTTTGAGCTAACATCTTCAGATCTAGCTAACGAAATTGGTGCAGCTTGTCTTGAAAGCAAAATCGTTTGGTTGAAGGCCCCTATTTTCACAAAGTCTTTTGGGTTTAAAATTTACCTAACTTGTGTGCTTGCAGGAAGGGGTGATTATTTCAAACAATCCAAACTACTAATAAATCTTTGTTGCAGGTCCTTGGCAAGGGTTTTTGATTTTTTTTATTGTGTGCTTTGTTTTCAATAGACTAGCAAACACTTCAATTGGTGCACTAAAATTGAATCATTGTCTTTTGTGTCTTGAGCAATAGGCTCTTTTTGTTTAATCTTTAGAGGGCCTGTCTTCCCGTGTGGTCATTAGGACTACTAGTGAGAAGAGAACGACCCAAGTGGTAGCAAAAGAAAAGCCATCTTCTTCCAAACCACTATAAATAATTATATTCATGGTGAAAACTATGAATAACGTGTGTTGATTAGTTCATACCGACACTATGTCTCCCCATAAACCCGTTTGATCAAATTTATTTGATCATTTGTAGGGTGTAACCCCTACCGGCTGGGAGCCTTCTGTATTTACAGAGCTGAAAGTGTCGCATGTATGGCCACATGAGCGGATGCCCTTACTAGCACCTTTTTGTTTTAGAAGCCAAAATCCTTCTAGTTGTTGAGGCAGGAGGTCGGACCTTTGGTAGCGGCCCACACACATACGGTTCTTAGTAGAGATACAAAGTTCGCCACAGGGAGTTTTCGTGGGGACTGATGCTTGGCTAACCCGAGAAGTGAGTGTCGAGGGTGGAGCCAGTGAGGTCAAGCATCTAAGTATCCGCTCTGAATAGCGTAGCCTCAGGGGTAAAACCCCATGTGGGATCAACAACTATTGTCTTGGCCAACCATAAGAATTGTGCTTGACTTATTTTAAAAATTCAAACATTCAAGACCAAACAGCAAAACATTGTGCCTTTTGTGTCTTCAAGTGTATGCAAAACATTTTTACATCAAACATCACACTTTCTTTGAGTCATTTTTTTGTGGAGTCTAGACACTTGCAAACATTGAGTCTTCATCAACATTGTGTCCTCTTGTCACGAAAAACAGTCAAACAGTCATATTTGGTCACAACAAAACAACTTCACAGATTGGAAAAAATTGCACAAATTTTGCAGAAACGCGTCTATGTCTGGCATAATAGCGTCTGTGTTGTATAACTGCATCTGTGAAGGGCAGAAACGCATATGTGTTTCCAGAATCAACATTGCAATTTACAAAAAAATCTCAGAAACACGTCTGTGTTAAACAGAATTGAAAAACTTTTATAGTCCAGCAAACAAACACAGTCAGTTTCAGAATTCTTGAGCTTCCTAGGTTATTTCTCCAGGGTTTCATTTAGCATTCAACCTGTCTTTAGGTCTCACAAAGTCCATCATTTCTTTACACCTTACATTACACTCACATTTGTCTAAACTTGAGTCAAAAGGTCACTTGCTTGTCCTCATCATACTTTGTCAACACACGACATACAACAACACTTTGTTAAGTGGTCCCTCATCAAGGTCTATCACCTTTGGGTCTCATTTGGTCTTACTTAGAGTCAAGGTCAACTTACCTCATCAAGAGAAACTATCCTCTCTTTGGAAGTCACACCTACTCTACTACATACATACTTGGTCTTACATTTTGGACATTGCAAGTACACCTTAGATTCATTTACATTCCATCCAACTCTTGGTCTTCCATACTTTTTGCATTTTCATCTAGTCTCACATATCTCGGTGAATACCTAGTTCATGGTTGAAACCCGTCTTCAAAAATCTAGGAGAGAAACTAAAGAGGCTCAAGAGTCCGCAAACATGAGTTCTTATGAGTATGACAATGATATCTTTTTCAATTTTGATCATACTACATTACCTGACATGGATGCCTATAGAAACATTCCAAATGTTAAGAACATGGATACTACAAACAACAATGATACACACAATGACAATATGGACAACTTTTCCGTACATTCAGCAGATGTGGAAGAATCCATTATGGACCCCCGCTTCAATTGATTGGTTGAGGAAATAATGAGGAGGGATAGACAATACTTCTTACAAATGATGGCACAAAGTGGAGCCAAGATCCCTCATGATTTTGATATGTCTCAAATAATGCAACATAGACCTTTGCAACAAACTCACTCCAACATGGATCAAAGAAGGCCTAATAGTGGAGGCAATAGAGGACCACATATGGTACCTGAATCACCATCATCTTTGTTTCAAAAACCAGAGGTCCCATACACACATGGTCAAGCATATGATACTCACCTTCGCAGACCATTATGGAAGTCTTATGTAGAGAAATATGCTCAATCACATATCAATGCTAAGAATCAACCACCAAAGCAATTGGATATTCAAAGGCATGCTCAAAATTTGGACACAAGGAAACCCCGTGTCAAATTTGGGGGCAACACATTAGAACATGACATGCCTGTAGAGTATGGTATACATGGACAAAATAGATATTTCGTTCCTCAACATGAATCTATACCAAGTGGTCCATATATGCAGCATCACTATAGACCTCCTCCATATGAACATGTGTATGATCAATATCATCCATATATGCAACATGCTTCTCCTCCAATTGGTGCCTCAAGCATGGGGTATGGTCCAAGAAGTCGATCTCCACCTAAGAGCAATTTGGAGCAACAAATCAGGGACTTACAAAATAAAATGGAGGACATAAATACACCAAAGCCAACATACACAATGAGAGACATATGTCCTTATCCATTTGACAAGAGCATTCCAATGCCTCCTTTTCCTACACACTTTGTGACGCCTAAATTTGATAAGTATAGAGGCAAAGGGGATCCTAAGGCACACATAAGATAGTTTTTCACAGCTTGCATTGAGGTAGCAGCAGAAGAGACATATTTGATTAGATTATTCCCATAAAGCCTAGGCGATCAAGCTATGGAATGGTTCTCCCAACTTCCACCTGGAATTAAGTCATGGGGTGACTTAGCAGAGGCATTTATCCAACATTTCTCCTACAACATAGAGACAGACATATCAGTCACTACTTTGTGCAACACCAAACAAAAAGATGGAGAGTCTTTTGCATCATTTTTACAAAGATGGAGGAATTTAGCTAGCAGATGCTCTTGTGAAATTCCACAAAAACAAATGGTAGAAATGTTCACCCAAAATGTTAACAAAGAGATTGGTTATGACTTAAAGAAAGATTGTTTGTCCACCTTCAAGGACGTCATTGAAAAAGGCTTAGCAACAGAGAAGGTCCTAATTGAACAAGGAGTCATTAAGATATTCAAGGAAAACAAAGATGACTTTAAAGGAAAAGACAAGCCAAGATTTTGGAATAAAAACAAGAACACAGTCAATGATGGTGTTGTTGATGCCAATACAGTGCGACCCAAATTCATTTTTTTCGGATCAAGCTCTACAAACAACCAAGTGAATACTCAAACAACTTCTAGATCACGAAGGAAGTATACTCCATTGGGAGAACCACTTGAGTCAGTCTTCAAGAAGCTAGTGGCAAACAAGGTAATCACAATTCCATATTTTCCTCCATATGAGCCAAAGGTCAAACCAAATTGGTGGAATGATGATGAATATTGTGAATTTCATAAGAGCAAGGGTGATAAGACAGGAAATTGTCATCGACTGAAGAACATCATACAAGATCTCATTGATAGAGGTGACATTGAGATTGAGGGACACTCATCCAATCAAGAACATGAGATGTTTAAGGAACCATTCCCAAAACATGACAAGGGAAAAGCTAAAGCCACAGATGACCAAACCAACTATACCAGAGCAACCTATAACTATGATTCAACTATCAATCACATTTCAATGGACAATTATGTTTCTACCATTATCATCAAGGACAAAAACCCTGAGAATTCTACCCAGAGACCCAAGATTGTCCTAAAAGGTGTTGGATCTTCTTCAGAACCTACCTCTAAATGTCATGTTACAACCCGTCGAGTTAAATTCACTTTGCAAGGTACTCCAGCCAAAAACACCGCTTCTTCATCAACCAAGCCTGAGTACGACCTTGTAGAACAGTTAGGGAAGACACCCACGCTCATCTCCATCCTTGAGCTCTTACGCATATCCCCCGCACATAAAGCTATTCTTGACAAAATCTTGAGAGATACTGCCGTTCCTACTGATCTAAACGTGGACCAGTTTCAAGCCATGGTGGGATACCTTTCCATTCCACACTCCCTTACATTCATAGAAGCCGATGACACCTCTGTGAGCCAACCACATAATGCACCATTACACATTGAAGCCTTCATATGCAAACATTGAATAAAATGAGTTCTGATAGATGGTGGAGCTAGTCTAAACATTTGTACATTGAACACAATTAAACAATTGGGATATTCTGATAAAGCTGTGAATTCTACAAACAAAATCACCATCAAGGCATATGATGATGAAGAGTGTTCATCCAAGGGCACAGTCACCTTACCTCTCAGAGTTGGGCCAGTTACGAAGGATGTGGTTTGTCAAGTCCTCGACCTAGATCTCACTTACAACATATTGTTAAGGTGTCCTTGGATTCATGAAATGAGGGCAGTCCCATCTACATATCACCAATGCATTAAGTTTCCTCACAATGGAGTGGAGGTAACAGTTAATGGTGATCCTAATCCGTTCATATACTGCAATAACCTGAGATCAAAAATTGAGACCATCATTCCCAGTAATCGTGAAGTTGTTCCTTCTTCGGCATACATTGATCCTGAGTCATTAAAACCTTCAACATCAAAACAAGGTGAGCTTAAAGGCAAATTTTAGGACAAGGGCATGGGGGAATACACTTTAAATCAGACCATGTACTTACAACAAGTCATGAGTTCACCAAAAGAATATGGAAGACCACATCCTAACAAGCAAGTATCCATCATTGTACTCAAATGGGACCCTACTACCTTTCAAAGATGGGGCGAACTAGAAGAGGAAGACTTATACAAAATGTTTTACAAAGACCTTGAAGATGATACACAAGATCACATCAGTCTACCATGTGAGAAATATGGCAAAGGTTTCAAGATCCTACAAAAATTTGGGTATGATGGAAAAAGCCCTCTTGGGTTACGAAAGGAAGGCATCATTGAACCTTTACAACTTGAATTGACATTCAAAAAGGAACGCTCGAAGGGACTTGGTTTCCTGACTTCCAAGGTCCACACTCAAAGGACAGAAGAAGCCTTACAAATCAAAGCTGCCAAAATTCAACAAGAGGATCGCTATTCCACAGACTCCAACGAATGGGAATGGGGTTCAGACAAATCCTCCAGTGACTACGAGCTCACCGAGACATTCAGAGAGCCAGATGAACCCACAAAAGAAGAGGGATTTTATAAAAGATTCAAAGTTGGTCAAGAAACAACCCATGAGGATTCCACACAGTCCTTGTCTCAAGGTCCTAGGTTAAAATCACATACGATGAGAACACCTATCCCAGAATGCGCTACTAGTGATGATAATTTGGATTCGTTCGCAATCGAGACTGATAAGGAGAGTGCCATCAATGACCTCGATAATTACCTTGACATACTCGAATATAACTGCATCTTCACTCTTAGCCCTGCTAACTTCGAAGACACAAAAGGCCTTCCCCTTGTTCACCACCAACTCATTGATTGGGATCATGAAGGACCTGCACAGTTTGACACATTCCAAAATGATGAAGCTTTTATTGACTATCTTGGCATACGAGATGATCTTCCCCCTGGGGACCATAAAGCAGGATACACTATAGAACTCAATAGCATGGCATATTTTGGTGAGGGCATTGGACCTTCCAGTCGCAAAAATGTGAAAATAAGAACAAACCAAGGGTCTTATGGCGAAAACCACACTGTGGCACTGTCTGACCCCAAAAAAGTAAAAAGAAAGGACATATTTGAGGGCGAAAACCTCTCTGAGGCACCCGAAGATGGAAGGCTTGACATTCTCCCAGCATCATATGAGGAAAAGTCATCCATGTTGGTAGAGGAGACTATCAAAACAAACATTGGTACAGAAGAGGTTCCACACAACATATTCCTAGCTCAATCATTGACGGAGTCAGAAAGGTCAAAATTCATAAGTTTCTTCAAAGATCGACAAATCAACTTTGCATGGTCATACGCTGATATGTCCGGATTAGACCCGGATTTAGTAATGCATCATTTGATAGTTAAACCAAGGGCAAAACCAGTGAAACAAAAATTAAGAAAGATGCATCCACAAGTCGCATTATTGGTCAAAGCAGAGCTTGAGAAATTATTGGATGTCGGATTCATACGCCCAATTGATTATCCCAATGGATCTCCAACTTAGTGCCTGTCAGTAAACTAGATTGCAGCATCAGAATATGTACAGATTTCAGAGACATCAACAAAGCTTGTCCTAAGGATGACTTCCCATTACCAAATATTGACTTGATTGTCGATCTCACAGCAGGTCATGAAATGTTATCGTTGATGGATGGATTCTTTGGTTATAATCAAATAAAGATCACGTCTGAGGATCAACATAAAACATCATTCACTTGTCCTTGGGGAACCTTCTGCTGGAATTTTATGCCCTTCGGGCTAAAAAATGCAGGCGCTACATATCAAAGAGCCATGACTACTATCTTTCACGATCTCATGCACGTAACTGTGGAAGATTATGTCGACGACCTCTTGGGCAAATCAATAGACAGAAATACACATTTGGACATACTTTCAGTTGTCTTTGATCGGTTGGAAAAATACAAAGTAAGATTAAACCCCAAGAAATGTGTCTTTGGAGTAACCTCCGGGAAGCTCCTAGGATTCATTGTATCAAAAAGAGGAATCGAAGCTGATCCAGCAAAAGTCAAGGCCATCCTAGAGATGCAACCACCAAGAAATATCAATCAACTTCGGTCTTTACAAGGGAGACTCCAGTCCATACGAAGATTCATAGCACAACTTGCAGATAAGTGTAATCCTTTTCAACACCTACTACATAAAAACATCAAATTCAAATGGGATGATATCTGTCAACAGGCTTTCCAGACACTCAAAGATTATCTTCTGAATCCACCAGTTCTAGATCAGCCTCTATTACTATACATATCAGCTACTCCAACAACACTGGGGCCACTCTTAGCACAACAAATTGTTGAGGGCAAAGAAAAAGCAGTATACTATATCAGTCGCACATTGGTAGGATATGAGCTAAACTACACACCAATTGAGCACGCATATCTCACAGTGGTCCTTGCTTCGTAGAAATTATGACATTACATGCTAACTCATAAGACTAAGTTGGTTGCAAGGATAGATCCATTGAAATACCTTCTCAATAAAGCAACGCTTACTGGGCGACTGGCCAAATGGGTAATGATCTTGAGTGAATTTGACATCGAGTATGTGGATAGAAAAGCAATAAAAGGACAAGCCATCACAGATCAATTAGCAGATGCTCCCATGATAGATGATGTTCCTCTAAGTTCAGAATTTCCAGATGAATCCATTTTAACAATGTCACATGCAAAGCCATGGCAACTGTACTTCAACAACTCATACACACAACATGGGGCAGGAGCTGGCATCCTCTTTATAACTCCTCAAGGGGATTCTATACCAAAATCATACCGCTTATCATTTTCTTGCACTAATAATATAGCGGAATATGAGGTATTAACAACTGGATTACGGATTGCAGTTCAGTGGAAGATCCAGGAACTTCATGTTTTTGGGGACTCTCAACTTGTAATCCATCAAGCAAATAATGATTACCAAACAAAAGATGAAAAATTAATGCCTTACAAAAAAAAAGGTGGATGACCTGAAACAACATTTCACAAAGATAGACTTTGAGCAGATACCAAGAGAGAAGAATCGAGCCGCAGATGCCATGGCTACAATTGCTTCATTGATTGATCTACCTCCGAATGAGACCCGCTATGAGTTCTTGGTGGATAACTTGTTGGTTCCTTCATGAAGTCACTCCTACTAAGATGATATGTGTCGTCGGTCCTGAGTCCTAGTTATATGGTTCCATCTTCACATACCTTCGTGACAATAGCCTACCTCCTGATCTATCTAATAACCAACATCACACTTCCATTCGCCAATCTTTTCGATATGTCATTTTAGCTGATATCCTATACCGGCGAGGTTTACATGGCACTCTTCTTAGATGTTTAGAAAGCAACGAAGCTCAGATTGCATTACGTGAAGTACATGAAGGGATATGTAGTCCACATGCTAGTAGTCCTACCTTAGCCAAGAAACTCATCAGGACTGGATATTACTGGCCCAATATGGAAAAAGACTTATATCAATTTGTCAAGAAATGTAAGCAATGTCAAATTCATGGAGACCTCATACATGCGCCAGCGTAAGAACTTCAACCAATTGCGTCTCCTTGGCCCTTTTGTCAGTGGGGACTCGATCTCATAGGCAAGATTCATCCTCCTTCTTCCAATGGTCATAAATTCATTATCACTGCCACAGAGTATTTCACAAAATGGATTGAAGCCGTGCCTCTCACACGAGTCACTGGAAAACAGATTGCTACATTCATCCTCAACTATATCATTTGCCGATATGGTATTCCTGTTTCCATTATCACTGATAACGAGTGTCCCTTCAAAAATTAGGATGTTCATGAACTCTGTGACCGCTTCCATATCTCCCATCGTTTCTCCATGCCATATTACCCCCAAGGTAACAGTCAAGCTGAGGCATCTAATAAGACAATCCTTAAAATCCTAAAAAAGACAGTCGACGATGCTGGCCGTAATTGGCATATCCAACTTAATCCTGCACTTTGGGCATACCGCACAAGTGTCCACACACCTACAAGAGCTACACCCTATTCACTTGTCTACGACGTTGAAGCCATCTTGCCTATTGAGGTCAAGTTGCACTCTTTACGAGTCTCTTTACAAAACATTATCAGTGATGAAGACTACAGGGTCTCTCGCTTACAAGACCTTGAACTACTGGATGAACGAAGACAAACTGCTTTTAATCATCTCAAGGCTTAACAACAACGAATGAGTCGCAGCTACAATCATAAGGTCAAGCCTCACACATTTGAGGTAGGTGATTTGGTTCTCAGAGAAAACCCCAAAAATCAGCAAGACAGAGAGAAGAAGGGCAAGTTCGACCCAAACTGGCTTGGTCCTTATATCATCACAGCAGCATATGGATCTGGGGCATATCAGCTCTCAACTACAGACGGTGAACCTTTGGAGGATCCTATCAACAGTATGCACCTTTGCAAGTTTTACACATAGCTCTTCAGAGTATCCTAATTTAAAAATACAAAAAAAAATAAAAAAAAATTATAAAACAAAAAAAAAAATCGTTACTTGGTGAAAACCTAGCAAATACGCGCCTTATGACACAAAAAACATTGAAAAATTGAAAAAAGTAAAGAGAAATAATTTTGTCCAACGGTGAAAACCACTTCGGTGGCGCCCTGGGCAAGTACCATGGTGAAAACTGGGTCACCAACGCCATGTGTAGAGACATTGCTCCTCCCTCCTTGAGGATTCACTTTCATCCTTTCACTTTGCACACACTCACAACCTATTCGTTCATAATAAACTTTACACATTCCCATCATGGCTTGTTATTGATCTACCCAAGATTGGTTAGCCATTCCTAATAATCCTCCCTTTTCACCCCTTTTCCATTCATAATAAATCAGATCCTATCTGTGGCTAAGGCAAACCCTACGTCCAGTGATGGGTGTGGAACTGAGAACATCACATGTTTCAAGGAGTACAGTTTCTTCCAGCTTCCTTCAGTCTGTCCGCGCCCAATTCGCAATAAAGCAGCATCTGCATCGCAATTCTGCAATAAAGTTCCATCTTCTTCGCAATAAAGTATCAGTTTCAGATGAGGTACAACAGCAACAATGGGCTTCAACAAAATCAAATCTTTCAACAGAATCAGATAACATATGGTTCTGTGCTATCTATCCTTTTTGTGAAAGTAAACATTGTGTCCACAATCAAATAAGACTTATACAAGTGACAAAAGACACTAAATTTGAGGACTACAGTGGATGTTGGTGTCGAGTCTTGGTTTTCTTTTGATTTTATCTTTTGGTGACGTGTCTTTTAGCTTTTCCAAGATGTCTCTGACTAGAGATTCTATCTCCAGGATGTCTTTGACTAGAAAGGCGCGGATGGGGTATCGTCACCTATTTGTATTTGTTGTATGTGGATTGTCTCTTAGTAATGCTATGACTTGTCCAAGGATATGAGGACACTGTAAGTCTAGTATGAACTGGGGCATTCCTTGTTTGTGACTGTCTTATCTCCATGAAAACAGGTACAATGACTTTCTGGGTCGAACATATGCCTCGATTGTCATAACCTACTTGCCATAATAAAGCTCAATGATGATAATGCACAAGAAGCTCTTTCACTTTCATATCTTCTATCTTTCATCCCCCTTTCTTGATTGACTTTCATTGTCCTTCTCAAGTCCGCGTAGCCTGCTATCACATGACTGAGTATAATGACACACCAAAAATATTTGCATTTCATGTAGTTGCATCTGCATTATCACATGTTAGCATTTCATACATACATATAGATATCACAATTGCATCACATCCCGCACACAACACATGTTAGCACATTTTACATTTTCATCATGTAAATTTACATTTGCATTATCATATTCATCTGCATTACATACATTCACATTTGTATTTGCATAACATATAAAACATAAAAGAACAAAAATATTGCATTTCATTATATACATATTTGCATCCATATCATAAGCATCACATAAGAACATCTCATCACATATGTACACATGCATATAGCTGCCACAAAGATGAATCATCTCATATATATATATAAAGTGTCATGATACAATGATGTCAAAATCATATGGCTACAATCACCCGAAGGTGTCTACATCATCATACAAAAATGATACAATACTGATACATAGGGAGCCCTCTATGGCTATGATGAACTCCCTCCCTCGGAGCCACCTGGCCTCGACGAAATCTGAGCCATCGAAGGACCCACCCTAGGATCATCCCTCCTATCCCCTCTATCTGGTGGTGGTGGAGGACCCATAACCCCACCACTAAACACCTGTCTCCTCCGGCTCCCTCCCGTAGCTGTTGCTATCCGTGATGGTCTATGGAAGCTCCTCACCCACTGATCAGCTGGCACTGCACTATAATAGAGATCCCGCCAGTAGGCAATCTCCTCCCCTACCTGCAGGACATAGGCGTATCCAGACCCTGTGTCCTCTGTTGCCTGCCTCCCAGCCCTCAGTGTTGTCTCAGCCTCTGTGTAGCGTTGAATGGCCTGGTCCCGCTCCCGCTCAGTATCTCTGAGCCGCCTCCTGAGTCTATCCCTCTCCCTCTCTAGGTCCTGGATCTCATCTGCCTGTTCTTGGCAGCTCTCCCTCAGCTCAGTCAGCTCATCCTCCTCCGCCTCAGCCCCTTGTGGCTCCCCCTGTGCGGGTGCCTGTCCCTGTGCCTGTGCCTGTACTGGTGGCTGTACCTGTACCTGTACCTGCCTCTGACCCTGTCCCTGCACCTGTCTAGGACCCTGTGCTGCTGGAACCTGTAGCGGCAATCCACCACGACCCCTCACCACCCGAGCCTGTCTGTCCTCTCCACCCTCCCTCCGCGGTGCCACCCTCCTCTCTCCAACTGCACCCCGCCTCCTCCGTCGGCCTCTCCCCCCATCATCTCCATCATCATCACCATCCCCACCACCATCTCCATCTAGCGGCTCTCCTGGATCTGTTAGGCGTGGGAATGGATGCTCGGCCCAATATGTTGTGTACTCTACATCCATGCCAGCATCCTCGATCTCTGGCCATATATCCCAGGGTAGGGGCATCATCTCCACTAGCTGTGTAACAGCCTAATCATATGATAGCAACGGCCCAAACTACGCCTGATCCCTGACCGTTCGTGCATACATGTCTGAACCCCATGGCATCCGCTGGATCCTGCCAAACTGCCTGCCCACCCTGTCAACCAGCTGCCTCTCCAATACATAGGGCGTCCTCCCAATCAGATACCTGCTCCAGAAGATGTAGGGTAGCTCTACGGCATCATCCTCCCACTGCTCGCATCCCAGGTACAACCTCCATATAACCATATCAATATCATCAATAGCCTGCCGCCAGTACTCCAACCTGCCAATCCGTGGCTGCGAGGTGATCATATTATACAAATGCACGAAACTGCGTCTATGACCTCTGCCCCTGAAATGTATCAGTCATGTCACTGGTAGATGCTCATAGACCCACACCTGTAACAATGTGACCCCGCAGCCCAATCTCACTGATCCATGGTACACAAATTGATGAAGCTCATAATATAGGTGTGTCAGCACACACGGTCCCCAGGCATATCTGGTGTGTTGTGTCACCAGTGTCTCCAATGTGCTCCCCCAGCCCATAGCCAACCCTCGTGTCACCCTATCCAGACACAAGAACCCACTGATCGCTCCTCCTACCATTGCCGGTAGTGCCAATCCTGTCTATGTCATGGTATCCCATGCCACATGCCCTGCCCTCATCTCCACTCCTGGATCCCGGAACACTCATCTCAGGGCATCCCTGTCTCCCTCTCGATCATAGGGAATCAGCTCCCCATCGATCAGTATCCTCAGAATCTGGTACACATCCTCCAGGGTGACTGTCATCTCCCCCATCGGCAAATGGAACGTGCAAGTCTCGGAGTGCCACCTCTTCGCCAGTGCAGTCAGCAATCCCATGTTCGCCCGAAACTCAGGCACATACAGAATATGTCTTAGACCCATAGCCTCAATAGCAGCTCTGTCCTCGAAGGTCAGCTCAGGTTGCAACCTCTGAGTCGATGGGAATCTCTCCTGTGACTCCAGCATAGGCAAATACTCTTGCAGTCAAGCAAATCAATCATGTCAGTCATAGTGGCATTCACTGTTCATCACAAAATGCTACTTTTTATCTAAGTGCATATGGTACTCTATCCTAGTAACACTCACTGTTCATCACAAAGTGTTGCTTCTATCCTAGTGACACTCACTATTTATCACAAAGTGTTGCTTCTATCCTAGTGGTACTCCCTGTTCATCACAAAG
The DNA here is from genome assembly GCF_030272615.1 of Cryptomeria japonica. Lineage (NCBI taxonomy): Eukaryota > Viridiplantae > Streptophyta > Pinopsida > Cupressales > Cupressaceae > Cryptomeria > Cryptomeria japonica. Next base: position 4,377,418 of record NC_081413.1, read on the forward strand.
TACTACGTGTTTTGCACTCCCTGTTCATCACAAAGTGCTGCTCACATTTGCACTCACTGTTCATCACAAAGTGCTGCTCATATTTTAGTACTCCCTGTTCAACACAAAGTACTATGTCTTGGTACTCACTGTTCATCACAAAGTGCCTTGATCTATCTTATCCTAGGGCCTCTGCTTGAGTGAATCCTCTTGAGTAGTTTCCTAATTGGCAACGTATGTTCTATCACAGAATTGTCAATCCTAGCCCTATTTGTTATTCTAGTCTTCCCTAGAGGACCTGCTTGAGTGTATCCTCTTAGCAGCTTATCCAATCGACAGGGTATGTTCATCACAGAACTGTCGATTTGACCTTGAAGATATAAACGCGCCTTCAGGACATAAACGCGCTTAGAGACTGCATAAACACGCCTGTTTTACATAGACGCACCTGAAACACACAGACGTGCCTATGCTCTGCATAGACGCGCCTGGATGACACAAACATGCCTGCCTAGCACAGACGCGCCTGCACAGCGCAGACGCGGCCGCATTCTGCACAGACGTGTTTTCCAGCATAGACGCGCCTGGCACAAACACAGACGCGCCTAACGAGCATAGACGCGCCTGGACGTTTTTGACATTTTTTGGACCCTAACCTAGAGCGCATTTATTACCCTATCTGGCATGCATTAATGACAACAAAGTATGAGGAAGTTTTGTGGTATTTACCAGCTCTCCTGCCTCTGCTGGCCTCTGGAATCGGCGAACGCGATCGAATCTGTGAATCAAAGCCATCGCTGCTGACTGCTCTATTTCGCTCTGCACTCTGCTCTCGTGGATGTGTGGATGACAATGAGGATGTATTTTCCCTCGTGGTCTATCTTATAGACTACCCTAGCCCTAGCCCTCGTCTCTCGAGTCAGTCTTCATTATCCCGTGACTTTGTCACTTTATCCAGTCAGTCCATTCTAGCCTTTCTTTCTTATCGAGAGATTGTCTGCGATCTTTTCAGACATTTTTTTTTCTTTCATCCAATCTCTCGAGGGGGCATATCATTCCCATCTTGGGGCAACTTTGTATCAGTTCATATTATCTTCTTTGAAACAACGCGACACGCCGCATTGTCTCAAAGAGGGGCAAAATGTAGACACCTAAAATTGTCATGTCTAATTAAATAAATATTTTATTTATTTAATTATCTAAGCCTAATTCTTCTATTAATTAAATAAATATTTATTTATTTAATTAATTCATTTATCCTCTTCTAGCCTTATTTCTCATTTAAATAAATATATTTATTTATTTAAATTATCATTTTTTCTAAATTAAATAAATATCTTATTTATTTAATTATCCCACTTCTTCTATTAATTAAATAAATCTGTATTTATTTAATTAATTCATTAACCTTTTCTACCCATGACACATGTCATTCATCTCTTAATTCATACACTACCTACCCCTTTTATTATTTTATTATTTCTTTTACCTACCCTCTAATCACAGCCGACCTCCTTTTACACCTCTCAATCTTATCCCTCCATTTCATATTGTGTCTTCTATATAAGGAGATGCTTCCTTCATTATCAAACCCTAACTACCTAACTACTTGATCAATTGACTAGTTGGCATATTGTGATCCTACTTGCAACCGCATTTCCGTTCTTTGTTGAGCTCTTGTGCACATAAAATCTGAGAGCAAATATATCAAGCAAAATCAATGGAGATAGGAAGAATGGAAATCAAAACCCTATTGGACATGTGATAGTATAATCTTTGTGATTTCATTTGATTTACATTGTCTTAGGTAATCTTCATATGTTATGGTGGATCTTTGTTGTTGTTAGGCTAGGGTTTTGTGGTTGAATTCATTTAGCCTTTCAATATCGTTATTATTGTTATCCATTTTCACCATATACACACCTAATTAGGCTTAACACCATGTGTTATAATGCATATATACACTAACATTATACACAAAATTAGCTTTACACTTACAAAAGAACTAAAGAATTACAATCAAATTTTCATATTATTGATAGTAACTAACAAGCCCTTATTGACATAATATAATGGTCATTTGTGGTAGTGTTGTTCTTGCCACCAAGGTTCAAACTATTTGCAATGTTATCATTGAGTTCTTCTATTGGAGATGAGGTCCCCTTTGTGACCTCACAATTTCATAGCTCCAAATCAAAAAACATTTACCGAAAAATAAAAAGACGACAACTAACAAACTCTTATTTTCTAATATTACAACAAATTGAGTTGTAACGTCTATAAAATTAATATCTTCATTAAATTTAAAATAAAAACATATTACGTTAAATTTTATTTTATTTCCAGATTAATTACATTATATTTAATATAGTTGTTTTTTATTAAAAAGCAGCATTAACTAGGGCGCCGACCCTTTAACATAGTCATAGACTATCAAAAACAAAGCTTGCAGGCAGTAAAATACAACAACATATGGGAGCAAGCCCCAAACAAACAAACGAACAAAGAAACCAGTCTAACCTTCAACAATCCATACCCAACTCAAGGGGGGAATGAACACCTAAGCCTTGACAAGGAGTAATTTGGGGGGGGGCGAGAAGGACTTCCCCTTCCGCCTGTGACAAGCGACCACCCAGGCAATACTATCATTGGGACCATCAATAGAATGATCAAGCGGTAACTTGATCCCTCTTGGAAGCCATTAGTAGAGCCAAAATTATGTTGTTGTAGGATAGTAGCCTATTGTTGCAGAGCATCAGGGGGTTGTTGGGGATCAATAGGTTACTGTATAGGAGTGGCATTAGGAGCAGAACCAATAGGTGAAAAGAAGAGTTGCAAGTCAAAAGCGACAGGAGGTGAATCCACAGGGGCAGGAGGGGCCAAAACAGTGGAATCAACTGTAGCATCAACAGCAGTAATAGGCACCTCAACCTCTTGCGAGGAGCAATCCGAATCAGGACCAATAGCAAGGATGGTCAAATGATCAATAGTAGTATCCTTCCACCATGAAGCAACACCTTTGTGGCATGAAATGGAGTAGTCTGAGACAAGGTGACCCGTAGAAAAACATTTCTGATAGCAAAAGGGGAGGCCTTCAAAATCCAACGGTTGAGTCCAAGGCCGATCCCCAACCATGAGAACCATATCTCCCAAAAGAGGCGAGGAGATGTCAATATCAATTTAGATGAGGGAAAAGATAGTGTGGTCCATTGAAGACTTAGCATCATCAACCTTTAAGAAACAACCAATAGAGTTACTAATAGCCTCATAGCAAAAATGCTCCCAAAATTGAAGAGGGAGATTAGGTAGGCAAACCCAAACTAGATGCACATTAAGCGGTTCAATGAGAGGGTTAAAAGAAGTTGTCCAAGGCTTGAGAGAGAGGGAATGCACTCCCCAAGCCCACAACTTGCCCAAAACCAAATCCTGATCAACGAAAATGTAAAAGAAGCAATGAAAAAGTCTTTAGCACAAGGAAAAAGCTTAATATTGTGAGCCACCAAAGGCTTCCAAGAGCCACTCCACCCAACGGTGGAGGTCCAGTAGTGAAGGCCAGAGCCCAAAGAATCTGCACACTAAAGCACAACTTTGGTAGAACCCAGTGTTCTCCACCACATCCTATCCACAGACCACCACAAGGGAGGATTTGGCACGGGGAAGACGACGAACCCCCTTAGAGGGTTGAGCAACAGATTTAGCAACATGAGCAAAGTTGTTCTTGCCAGCCACAAAAAGTTTGGGCGGAACTATAGCACCCATAGCAACCGGTTGAGAAGCATCACCCAAAGAGTCAGCACCAACAACACCCCTCAGAAGGGAATCCATGAGTGGGGGAGGACACAAACCAGCCACAACCCCCACAACAATCGAGTCCACAAGGGGGGAGTCGAACTAGGCAGGCTTCAAGGGCACAATCAAACCACCATCAACGACCCCCACATGAGAAGGAAGAGGGGGAAAATCAGTGGTGGAGGGCACGCCAGGCAGGAAGGAAGACTGTGCAGTGTCGTTGGCAGCTGCAATAGCACCAGACACCACTAGGGCAGAGGCACGCCGTAGTGAGGTGGCAAAAGGGTTTGCAACCACACCAACAACATGGTGGCCACCAGTGCACACAACCACCCCAAATGCCACAGGGCCACGACCAACAAGGACATTGATAGAAGGCATAGTGGCAGAGGCCAAGATGCAGGTGGGAAAAGCAGAGGCAACAGTTGAGTTGCAGCCAAAAGCAGGAGAGACCAATGTGAAATTTTGTTTGAAAAGATTAATATAAGTATCAATAATGAGGGATTAGGAAGCCATGATAATGTAGAGAAAGACCCACTAAATTTAAACTTGAATTTCATCTTTAATATATCGACTATTAAATATAATGCCAAGCATTATAGCTCATTTAACTAAAAAAAATTGGAATCACAACAAAATTGTATCTAGAAAAACTCTTACGCCACAAGAATTCACCAATAGAAATCTAACACCCAATTGACATTTCAATACAAAACTTTAAATTTTCCTCGCAAACATGAAACCAATCCACCGCCTCATCACAATTAGCTGCCAATGAACACAGCATTGGATTATACTACATAGAAATCATCTCTGCAACGTTTATTCCGATTTAATCAGAAGAAACGACAGTATCTATGAAACAATGTAATAGTGTACAAAGCCAATTCAACAATATTAAGAAAGCAACCGGCGACTGATCTTCGATTTCCAGAATGTTGCATGCCATCATAGCCGCTATTATAGCTGTGATTCTTATCATAAAAACCTTCATTTGGACCACAGTACTCATCAAGCGCTGGAAACGGCAACGCGAATTGATGAGGCAAAAGGTTTTCAAATCCCTGCAAACGGAGAAAACGGCAGAAGTGGCCATTCCAGTGGTGGGCATTCCGGTGGCCAATCAGCCTGCTCAACTCATTTTTAATGACGAAACAGACCAACGTTTCAAGGATGTTCAGAGTCTCGTGGAGAATGCGACGTGGATTGAGCTGGGCAGGGGCACTCTTGGGCCTCTCTTCAAGTGGGTACTCAAAGGAGGCGCCATTGTCGTAGCCCGAAAGCTCGACAAAATTACTGTCACCCGCCAGGAATTTGCGAAACGTTTGCTCGTGTTAAAAACACTTCAACACCCAAATTTGCTGCCACTCAGGAGTGGATTCTTCTATGGAGAGATACCCTTCCTGATTTTCGATTACCTGTGTCTCGGTAGCCTTGAAGATCTCTTGCACGGTAATATCGCTGTACTTTTTCCCTTCTATCTTATGGGGCTTTTTATAGAATTCATAATCTTCAGTGGCTTTGAATGAATGAAACTGATTTTGTTTCCTGTCTAGTTCAATGATCCAAGAAGCAAAATCTATAGAAATTTAGGAGCTCAAACCGGTACACCCTTTACGGTTTCTTATGATGGTAATTAGAAAATCCCTTATTTGTGCTTGTATTTGTCATTATAAAGCGTTTCGAAGGTGTAGCTATATGTAGCACTATTCATTTTAATATTAGTGTGAGCAGATTTTTTCAATTTATATTAATATATTAATGTATTTTTAGATTTGATTGTGTTTGTATTTTTTGATCATAAATATTTGGGGTCATATTATGTGATCTATAGTATGTGATCCATCATCATCATAAATATTTGGGGTCATACTATGTGATCCATCATCATGAGACAAAATACAAAGAGATGTAAAATAGTAGGTTGCAGACGAAGACTCAATTAAAAGAGAGGAGAAAGAGTGTCAATAAAGAGACGAGGGAGTACAAGACTCATTGTGTTTTGTTCTTTCCTCAAGTCTCATGCTCCCTCCTCTCTTTATCCCCACTCTTTCTCCTCTCTTTTGTAAAATAAGATGCTAATTTAATAAAATAAGATTTTCATTTAAACAAGTATAGTTGTCATAGTGAACAAATTTATTCCTATATGTACAACTATTGGGATGCCAATGTATATGCATTGGAGTATTTCATACTAATAATTTCTTCTATCACAAATATCAAAGGTGAGCACAATAAATACCTTATATTTTTACATGAAATGTGAAGGATTCTCAAAAGATTTTAGTGTTCAACTATTGGTTCACTTGTGTTGGTTATAAATTGTATTTTATATGATAATGTGTTTTTTTTAAAACAACAAAGAGTTTTTTAATGTTCAACTATTGGTCCATTTTGTTAAATATAAAAGTTAGAGATAATAAAGATTTATGATTACTAATATGTAATTGGTCCGTTTAGATTGCATATAATTTATATTTTACATAAAAATATGATGTTCTACTAACAACAAATGATATTTTTTTTGTTCAACTACTAGGAATTTTTAAATAAGTTTTGGTTGAATCTTTAAAGAGTTGTATTTAAAACACTTTGCACTAAATGAACTACCTTGACGAGTTGTATGATGAATCAAGCCTTCAAACCTTAATTATAGAAAGATAAATATCCATTTTACATTTCTAAAAAAACAGAAATCTTAAATATTTTATATAACATTATGAATTAACAAAATTAGTCCATACAACTACTACTGACCCAAGAGAAAGGAAGGGACCCCGGGACCCGGTTGATCACTGTAGATTTATGGGAAAAGTTGTGAGCATTCAGCAGTTAGAGCTCAATTATTTAATCATTCAAATTTGAAAAATTTAGAAATACGAGCAGTTCTAAAGTTATTAGTACTTGATAGGGCGCTTCATTTGTTTGGTTTACTCCTCAGTTGAACTGTAAGTATTTCAGTCATGATGATATAGTTTTCTCTCTGACAAAAACTTTTTTATTAGGCAAAGAAAAGAGCTCTTTCACGGCTTTGAACTGGCCGATCCGAGCCTGTGTATCACTATGCATCGCCCGAGGAATCGCCGCCATTCACAGGAGCCCCGAGGGCCTGGTGTGCGGCGTAGTGAAATCCTCCAACGTGCTGTTGAAAAACGATTTCAAAGGCTGCCTGTCAGGCTACGAGCTGCCTTCTCTAGTCCCCGCCGCTGCCATCATAAAGCAGAACCCAGGGGCCGTGGCGCCCGAGCTCCTGCACACAAACACTCCAGTCTTCACTCACAGTTCAGACGTCTACAGCTTTGGCGTGTGTCTTTTGGAGTTGATAACTGGCAGAAGGCCCAGGACACGGGCCCCCGATGGACGGGAGATTGATCTGCGTGAATTTGTGCAGAGTGCCCACAATGAAATTTTTGATCCGGCTGTTGATAGGGACGGATCAAGCGAAGAGGAGATGAGTATGATGGTGGGTATTGCCAAGGAGTGCTTGTGTGATGTAGCTGCTGAGAGACCCACGATGAGCCAGGTTGTTGTCAAGCTGAAAATGTTGAGGACACACCTCCACCACAGGAATGACTCCATCCAAGAGATGGAGTAGTCCTATCATGATGCATGTTTTCCTTAATTCATGTGGGCAAACTTTTTTTTCATAGAGAATTGTTCATCTTCTTCAGCTAAGAGTTAAAAGACTGAGAGAAGAGACAATCTTTTTTAAGATGAACAAATTTAAAATGACGATTGCAGACTGTTAAAAGATTAAGAGAAGAGATAATCTTTTATAAAATGAATAATTTTAAAATGACAATTGCATGTTCTTATGCATGGCTATAGCTATTCTGGTTTCAAAATGTTATATTCGTACGTCGTGTTATATGGCATTCGCGTGTTATTGATCGTCGATAACGCGATTAACGATTGGGATTTTCATGAATGTCATATAACACGATGTATGGATATAACATTTTGGAACCAGAATAGCTGCATCCCGTAATGCATCTTGTTTCAATATCACTCTACTCTATTTTTATGTCAATTAAAGTTGCATTCTTGATTTGATTTTATTCGATTTTAGTTCATGATGTGCAAGCTTAGAGAGTAACAAATGTATCTTTAGTAATATAACAAATATATCTTTACGAATAAATCTAAGTAATGTATATTATTATTTCAAATACAAATAGTGTGTAACGGTCAAATTTATGTCTTAATTTTTCTTTTAATTTTTAGTTTATTTTGATTTTATTGATGATAATGTTGAAGTGGTATGAAAGTTGGCACATAATTTGAGAGCGTTATTTGATTTCATATGAACCCAATCTTAGGGACTAGTCTTAATTTTCAAATTATCTATTTTTTGGTCAAGTGATCTATGGTAATAATCTAAGTCAATTGTGCAATTTGTAGAAACAAACATAAAACTTTTAAATTTCAAATTCAATTTAGAATCGTCCAAACCCTCCAACTAGCCATGTGTTGATTCGAACATGTTATACATTATATTTTCCACATTTGGAGTTGTGTTAAGGACATGCATTCACTCATTTAAAAATATTTAAGGCATGCTTAGAACCTAGAATCCGAACCTCTTTATTCTTGAGCATTGAATATTCAAAGAAAATAATTAGAGCATCAGTATTGCATTACTTGCTTGAATTAACATCTAGGACACACTTTGCATGACTAACTATTGTTTTCAATCTTTATTTCAAAGTTGTTAAATTTGTATCTTAGAGATTTAACTAGCAGAGAATTTATGATTTCCTAGAAAACTCTCCAAATGTGTTCCTAAACACAACCGATCAAATAATAAAAACCATAGACATCAAGATGAACAAAACATAGTTATCAAAATCTACTAGAGATTAAATATAAACACCAAAGTTTAGATTGGTGGGTCTAAATTAGACTTGTAGTTACACAAATCACTTCCACAATCATAGAAGTCACTCAATGTGATAGATCGTTAATCTTAGATTATTAATCATTCATTTGATTACTACTATTTTACCCATGCCTTCATGAATCAAGTACAAACATCTTATACAAATTTTTCACTAATTAGATTTAAGTACCATTTATTTATTTAAATTTCATAATTATTTTAGCTTGTTACTCAAAGTGGCTTCTATCATGGTTATTTATCTTAGGGAAATCGTCTATTTATTATTATTTTTAATTATTTTACTTTATAATTTTATGGTAACAACATTTTATTCTCTTATACATAAATTAGTGAATTTGACTACTATTGCACTACTTTAGAGTTTCCAATTAGGTTTTACATTATGGTTTTATTATTTCAATTCTAGGATCTAAAGTTGTTTATATATTTGAGATTTATATTTTTCTTGTTTACCTTTAATGTATCATTGATTCATTATTTATCTTTTTTATGTTTTGATTAAGTTAATATATAATAGAAACATTGATTTGCCTTCAAGAAGAGTTCATATAAACTCTCAAATGGCTTCTAACTTCATTAATCATGGGAACCCCTTATGACTTGACTAATTTTAATCATAGTGAACAATTTAATTTTCATACATGATACATATGTGAACAAGAAATATCTTTCAACTACTACACACGCAATTTTATAGGATATTTCTAATGCCACTTCTCATATAGTTGGCTAAAAACCTTCATAATATGTTGACTAATGTACCATTTGGTTCTCAAATTATTCAAATATTTGGTATTACAACTAACTCATGATTTTATGTATAATGCATCTCCCCCATCCACTCAACCCTATCTATTATTGTTACCCTTCCCACCAAATTCTTCTCATATTCCTTTCTATTGTATCATTGTCAACTACTTTTTTTACCAATGTTATATCACTTAAATACTTTAAAATTTCATCCCCTCCCCTCATCCTATTGTAGTCTCACCTATTTTTCCCACTAGTTCCATTCCTTCCATCCAATTGGTGTTTTATATTTTTTCTTTGTTTCATATTATTATTGCCAATCCTCACTCTATTGCTATATGTTTTTCCTATCACTCCCACCTAATTTAGACCCCATCTAAATTGTCTCTCATGTCTAAACCGCCATCCTTGATGTACACATGCAAAAGCTAGATAGAGCAGAAAAAAGGGTCGATCACATGTCTAGTAGACAAAATAAGAATGATTGGATTGACATATAAAATACCTCACTCACTTTTGCAATTGTTATGTATCTTTTACCAATGTGTTTTGTTGCCCATCATTTTGAGATGTATATAGAGAAGGAAACCCCTATATACATTTGAAGTCATTCAAAATTGCACATATATATTTTATACAATATAAAGATACACTGTGGCCAAGATAATTCCATGCACTCTAGAAGATTGAATTATATAATAGTATTTCACTACCTATTGGATCAATTCACTTACTTTTTTAGTTGGAAAAATACCTTATTTTCATTTTATGTGAAAGTAAGTCTAAAACCTACAATTTCTTATTTATTTGATTAAATATTAGAATAAAATAAAGCAATCAATGAGACTATGTTATTAAATTTTAGTATATATGAAAAAAAAAAAAAAAATCTTCTTAATTTAATGAATTGCAAAATAACTTTATCCAAGAATTAATTCCACCAACTAAGACTAAAGCTTGTCTTTACAATTGCTCTTCCTTTATGTACTCATGTAAAGTATGTAAAACTTAAATTAATTGCTTCTAAAGGCTTCAAATATAAGTCATACCTTACAATTTTTTATGCATTTATACCTATTAAACTTTCAAAAGGGTTTGAGCAAGATAATTGGGGGAAGTACAAAAAAGAAGTCTGCTAACCTGCCTCGAGATATCCTAGAGTTGAAGGATACGGCCCAGAAGATGAACCGACTGGAAGCTGAAGTTGATGAAACTTTACAAAACCTGGGTTAGTGTTGTCCCTTTTGTTGGTGTTGCTTTGTTCCTTTGTTGGCTTTTTGTTGGCGGGTTAGTGCAGGATCATGGGGGGCCAAAAAGTGGAAATGTGAAAAAAATAGCCTTTTCCACTTGCTTAAAGATGCAAAAATCTATGTTGACTTTTTACTTGGCCTGGGTGTCAGTACACCTTGGCATGGTAAACACCTAAGCAAATAAAATATCGGATAAAATCGGATATCCGAGAATATAGAATATCCAATTTTTATAGGTAATTTTAAATTAAAAAATAAATTATATATTATTTAATATATAATAATATATTATATATTATATAATATGTAATATATAATATATTATTATATTACATTATATATTATATAATATATTATTATATTATATTATATATTATTATATTATATTATATATTATTATATTATATTATATATTATAAAATATAAAATACATAATATAGAATATAATATTATATAATAATATATTGTCTTCGGACATGTAGTGTCGTGGTTAAAACACTTCGTTGGTGAAGCGACCACCAAGGTTCAAACCCATGTTGGGCCATTGTGCTCGCAGGCCTTGTGTCTTCGCTTGGCCATTGTGCTCGCGGGTTTGAACAAGTGAAGTGTGGGGATGAGGTCCCCCTGTTGTGGCCTCACCAATTCATGGAGCTGGAGGGCGTGTCATGCCAGCGTTATATATATAATGTTATTTAAAATAATTTAACTATAAAAATCCGATATCCAATAAAATTGGATATCGGATACCCGATTTTCTAAGACAATATAAGTCATACCCTATCGGCATCGTCCCTTGAGCACCCTAAGTGCTAAAAATTGTCAAACTTTGACGGGCCCTAACTCAGAATTTGTGGCACTTGCAAATGATCCATTTGAACTTATGGGGCCATGAGAAGGGTCCCTATAAAATCCTATCTCATTTTTTCAAGTTTCCCTACATTTTTATTAGGGTAGCATTTTTTTCAGTTGGCAAAAAAATCGGCAATCTCATTCAATCGAATGTTGTCACGTGGCCAATTTCTCGTTCTTCTCATCGTGATAACGAACTGTCGATTCCAACATGTCCATTTAAGAATTATTACCCTATGCATGCTCTTATTCCCCCCCCAACTCGGTCGAACGCTCAGGGTCATACCCTACCAGTGTCGTCCCTTGAGCAACCTAAGTGCTAAAAATTGTCAAACTTTGACGGGCCCTAACTTGAAATCTGTGGTATCTGCAAACAATATTTTTGAACCTACGGGGCCACGAGAGGGGTCCCTACAAAAGCCTATCTCAATTTTTTAATTTTCCCTATGGTTTTATTAGGGCAGTATTTTTTCAGTTGGCGAAAAAATCGTCAGTCTCATTCAATCAAATGTTGTCGCGTGGCCAATTTCTTGTTCTTCTCGTCGTGATCACAAATGTCAGTTCCAACATGTCTAGTTAGGCATTATTACCCTATTTATGCTCCTATTCCCCCCCCCCCCCCCCCCCACTCGGTTGAATGCTCGGAGTCATACCCTACCAGCGTCGTCCCTTGAGCACCCTAAGTGCTAAAAATTGTCAAACTTTGACGAGCCCTAACTAGAAATCCGTGGCACCTGGGAATGATCTATTTGAACCTTCGAGACTATCTCATTTTTTCAGTTTTACCTACGGTTTTATTAGGGCAGCATTTTTTCAGTTGGCGAAAAAATTGTTAGTCTCATTCAATCGAATGTTGTCGCATGGCCAATTTCTCGTTCTACTCGTCGTGATAACGAACCGTCGGTTCCGAAATGTCTAGTTAGGCATTATTACCCTTTGCATTCTCCTACTTCCCCCCCCCCCCCCCCAACTCAATTGAACGCTCGAGGTCATACCCTACCGACATCGTCCCTTGAGCACCCTAAGTGCTAAAAATTGTCAAACTTTGACGGGCCCTAACTCAAAATCCGTGACATCTACGAATGATCCATTTGAACCTACAAGGCCAAGAGAGGGGTCCCTACAAAATCCTATCTCGATTTTTCAAATTTTCCTATGGTTTTATTAGGGCAGCATTTTTTCAGCTACGGAAAAAAACGTCAGTCTCATTCAATCGAATGTTGTCACGTGGCCAATTTCTCATTCTACTCGTCGTTATAATGAACCGTCAATTTTGACATGTATAGTTAGGCATTATTACCCTATGCATTCTCCTATCCCCCCCAACTCGCTTGAACGATCGGGGTCATACCATACCGACGTCGTCCCTTGAGCACCCTAAGTGCTAAAAATAAATTGTCAAACTTTGATGGGACCTAACTTGGAATCCGTGGCACTTACGAATGATCTGTTTGAACCTACAGGGCCATGAGAGAGGTCCCTACAAAATCCTATCTCATTTTTTCAATTTTTTATACGGTTTTATTAGGGCAGCATTTTTTCAGTTGGCAAAAAACCCACCAGTCTCATTCAATGAAAAAACATAGATAAACAAGCATTACACTATAGACACATAATGATCATCAATATTTCCATGTATTGTATACACATAATTATCATTACACTTGCATGTGATATCAATGAACGAATATGCAAACATGATTTTTCATCATTATCAATACAACTACACCAATGTACTCATGTACAGATACATTGTATACCATCAATATAACTAAACCAGTTTGCACATGGACATCGTATATCATCATAAAAAAGTTACATCAATTCACATCCATATACAAATACAACATCCCACTTCATCCGCATCAGACATCCTCATTTCCTAAGAGAAAAGGTTATGTACAGCAATGCCTGCATATAAATGAAGATCAAAATAAGCAACCTTTTTATGCGGAATGAATGTACTACAAGAAACAAATTATAACACTTAATACAAATTATTTTGTCAAATTATAAATAGATCATTTCAAACATTTTTAAGACATACAAGATTGTATAATTATGAAACTTACCAGTTTCTCTACAAAGTCTACAAACATAACTTTGAAGAAAGACGCATGTTGATTAAAGCCCTTCTCACTGCATATCTCTGCATGGTTGAAGATGATGGTAGATATTGTCATTTCTAAATGGAAATACATTCACTTGACATAGTGTGTGAAAGTTTACAAAATTTAATCACATTGACAAAGTGAGGGACTTAGTGTTTATGCACAAAAGTTAACCTCATTAATGCACAAAGGAATATGTACCATCACCAAGAGTTAACTAGTCGATGACGAATGATCTAGCATGAACCTATATTTTTAAGAATTGTTAGTCTACACATAAAATGCATGCATGAACTTAAAGGTTTTATGATAATCACTTCAACTGAAATGCATGATAATAAATGAAAAGGTAGGATTATATACCATAAATATGCGTCCCTTCGAATTATATCAAGAGAACCCACTATGTTGATGCAAAAATCATAATGCAATAGTGTTGTATATCATCAAAAAGACTTGTATGAGCATAAAGGTTTTGCGATAATTATATCATCAAAAATTGTCAAATAGTGTTGTCTAATAACAAAAATTGTAAAGCTCATCAAATGCATGATAATAAGGCATGTTGCAAAAGTGCATCCCTTCGAATTATATCGAGTGTACCCGCTATGTGCATGCAAAAATCATCTTGCCAAAAAAACGTTCATCAATAGACCTGCATTTTGAACACATCCTTAATATACATGTAACAAACTTGAACATTAAGGTTTTATGATCATTATTTGAAATGAAATGCATGATAAAAAAAAATTAGGCACCATTAAAGACCTACTACTCAAGTATGCTTGAAGGGTCATCTCTTTGCTTAAGAGTATCCAGTATTGATTCATGATCAGGAGCAGTCACTGTCCATAGGCCTTTGGTCTTTAGTTTTGCTTGATGCTTCAACAAATTGACATTTGTAGCTATAATAAGGTGTGAATACATGAGAATGGTTTTGTGTCTCTCATAGTCTTCAAATGCAGGTATGTGATTCTTTCTAATCATGTATGTTCGCAACCAAGATCCCACAACAACAACTGAACCTGTAGGATATGTGAACCCATCATCATCTATCACTGGTTGTGTTAGCTTATGCTTTTCCCTATACACATCGTGCCAAAAAATATTCTGATCTCTCTTCATTCCCTTGCGGTGCAACAACTGCAAAAACATGTCTTGGTTGTACAAGATCTGATAGACGGTCATTACTCAAGTGAACTTTCCATGTCATCGTTTGACAAGGATATTGTTTGAGATAAAGGAGTTAGATATTGGGGAACCCACATATCAACCTACTCACTTGACTTGCATTGATCTCAATCACACTGAACACAACTCTGACAAAAATAAGCGAACGCTCGTGTCCAAATGGTCCATGTACTTGCATCTGAGCCAAGAAATGAATGCATCTTTGAAGAATATTTAATTTTTTGACAATCCAATATGTATCCCACTGTGCCCTCCTCAACCAACCAAAAGAATCCGGTCACTGTTGAATCAAGAGTACCTCCATGTGACAATGTTTAGCTACACCAATCAACAATAGAACGTACATCAAAGAAATTTGTACCTGAAGTCCTCAATTGCTCCTTAACTAGAGCTCTCTTCAAACATGCACCTGCCTCAAAAAAATACCAAATATGAGGTATACGCCTCTTTACATGCATTCTACTCAACAAATAAAACATATGGGCATTTTTGAATTGACCTGTACAGTTATCTGACCATATGATATGTCGATCAATTGCAATATCTTTCTCATGCAAGAACTCAAAAAAATTCTCAAAAGAATGTTGCACATACTCAGAGGAGTGTGATCTATCATCACTCATATAAAAATGATACTCCTTGATTATCTTCCTGTCCTCTTCTGCCATTTCAAACATGTTCAACATTTTCACTTTCAAAATCTATATTTTCATTTTCAATAACTTGTTCAACATTTTTAAATTCAATTTCCTCTTCACTTGAAGTAACATTAGCAATATTTAACATACCTTGTCTTCTCCTCCTATAACCTTCTCTATCTCTTTCTCTATACACTTCAATTTGGTCATTTGAAAGTTTTCTTTTGCGTTTAGACTTCCGACGACTACTACTCCCCATTTACCTCCACAAAGATGCTCCTAAATGATTGACAATGTAAGATTTGACTTTATGAATCTCTCAAAATCACAAATTTGTCTCAACCTATCTAAAAACCCGTGATTGTCGATAGAAAATAGAAT
This sequence comes from Cryptomeria japonica, assembly GCF_030272615.1. Classification (NCBI taxonomy): domain Eukaryota; kingdom Viridiplantae; phylum Streptophyta; class Pinopsida; order Cupressales; family Cupressaceae; genus Cryptomeria; species Cryptomeria japonica. The sequence goes on from NC_081413.1 coordinate 4,393,256, forward strand.
GTGAAGAATGTGGGCCATTGGAATCCACAAAATGGCCCACAAGGCTCTTTTTTATTTACAAAAATCGTATATCCAATTTTAATGTATAAATTTGTAGTCCCAAAAATCGGATATCTGATGAAATCCGATATCTGATTTCAATACTCATATTTTAGAGATATATATATATATATATATATATTAGGGGAGAGGGATAGAGAGAGATTGGGGGGGAGAGAGAGAAGGGGGGGGAGAGAAAGATTAGGGGAGAGAGAGAGAGAGAGAGAGAGAGAGAGAGAGATTATGGTGTCCTAAGGGGTCGTAGGACACAATATGACCCCTTAGGACACCATAGGACCCATAACAACTCAATATGGTGTCATAAGGGGTCATATGTTATCCTTAGGGGTGATATGGTATCCTAAAGGACACCATATGACCCCTAACGATACCATATGGTGTCATAAGAGGTCATATGACCCATAATGACACTGTATAGAGTCGTAAAGGGTCATATTGTGTCCTAAGGGGTCATATGGTGTCTTAAAGGGGTCATATGACACAATATGACCCCTTAGGACAACATATGACCCCTTATGACACCATATTGGGTCGTTATGGGTCCTATGGTGTCCTAAGGGGTGATAGGACACAATATGACCCCTTAGGACACCATAGGACCCATAACGACCCAATATGGTATCATAAGGGGTCATATGTTGTCCTTAGGGGTCATATGGTGTCACATGACCCCTTAGGACACCATACGACCCCTAACGACACTATATGGTATCATAAGGGGTCATATGACCCATAACGACACCGTATAGAGTTGTAAAGGGTCATATTGTGTCCTAAGGGGTCATATGGTGTCTTAAAGGGGTCATATGACACAATATGACCCATAACGATATAATTTGGTGTCTTAAGGGGTTATATGGTGTCCTAAGGGGTTATAGGACACAATATGACCCCTTAGGACACCATAGGACCCAGAATGACCCACTATGGTGTCATAAGGGGTCATATGTTGTCCTAAGCAGTCATATGGTGTCCCATGACCCCTTAGGACACCATATGACCCCTAACGACACTATATGGTGTCATAAGGGGTCATATGACCTATAACAACACTGTATAGAGTTGTAAGGGGTCATATTGTGTCCGAAGGGGTCATATGGTATCTTAAAGGGGTCATATGACACAATATGACCCCTTAGAACACAATATGACCCATAACAACACAATTTGGTGTCGAAAGGGGTCATATGGTGTCCTAAGGGGTCGTAGGACACAATATAACCCCTTAGGACACCATAGGACCCATAACGACCCAATATGGTGTCATAAGGGGTCATATGTTGTCCTTAGGGGTCATATGGTATCCCATGACCCCTTAGGACATCATATGACCTCTAACAACACCATATGGTGTCATAAGGGGTCATAGTGTGTCATAAGGTGGCAAGATGAACCATTATTACAATATAAAAAGCAGTGTCAATATTGCTTACAAAACTTTGACACCTAAGGGGTCATATGGTATCCTAATGGGTCATATGACACAATATGACTACTTAGGACACAATATTACCCTTTCCCCCTCCCTCTCTCCCCCCTCCCCCTCTCCCCTAATCTATCTCTCTCCCTCCCCCCCCTCTCTCTCTCTCTCTCCCCTCCTCTCTCTCTCTCTCTCTCTCTCTCTCTCTCTCTCTCTCTCTCTCTCCTAATCACTCTATATCTATCTCCCTTCCCCCCTCTCTCTCTCCCCTAATCTCTATCTCTCTCCTCTAGTCCCCCCTCTCCCTCTCCCTAATATCATATACTATATAAATTAATATATTGTATATTAATATATTATATATTAATAAACAATAGATTAATTATGTGCAAATTTAGTTATTGAATTTACTTATTAAAATTTGATATCCAATTTTTGGCTCGGGAGTGCTTTGGGATTTGGCTTGGAAGTGACAAGCCTGAAAAGTCAACTGAAAAAACGTGTTTTTAAGTATTCCTTGATTTTCCAGACTTTACACAAGTGGCTGGCGACTTTTTTTATACCCAAATTTGATAAAATGAAAAGGGTTTTTTAAGGACGTTCTCATCTTTCCAACAATATAAGGTTTGTCTTATTTCAACTTTAATAAATAATTATTATTTATTTTCCAATTGAATTCTGACAAAAGTCATGATTGATAGACTGATTGAAAAACACTCATAACTTTCAAACGGTATAACATTTTTTGAATCCAAAACATGCGTCACATCCTATGCTTCGTCTACTATAGGGAAAAAAAATTTTAAAAAATGAATTTCATAAGGTTTTGATGAAGTTAAGGTGGTCAGACGTAGAAGTTTTTGAATTTCTGAAAAGATGTAGTAAAAAATTCATAAATAATTATTTACTTTATCAAAGATTATTAAAAAATATGTGTCACATCCAGACATGAGTCTAATACTTATATTATAAATCTTATAAAAAAATATTATGATTTAATTATGATTAGGGTGGTCAGGCATACGCCTACTTCTTATCTTTTTCCTGAAATTTTAGTACCACTACATTGAAATTTGAAATTTTCATCAAATAGGATTTTTGTTTTCCAAAAAACAACTAGTAGCTTAGAAACTAAATTCAATTTTCTATAGATTCTCTTCTTACATATTTTAAAAATAATGTTCACAACTTATTCAAATTTTCATGTCAAGTTGTATAACTCAGATTTTCTGAAATTGCATTGCCACTTAAGGGTCTGTTTTGGCACACCATGATCCTGCACATACCCTGGCTTTTTGCTGATGTTGGGTTGTCTGTTTCTCTGTTTGTCTTATTTTCCTGTCAGTCCTGTTATCTTTTTGGTCTGCTCTATTTTGAGGGGCTTTAATGATATATCATATGTAACTTTTTTGTAAAGGGTTGCAAGTCCCTTCAAAACCTGTTTTTGCCTTAATCAAAAACTTTCAAAAGGGTATTGACAAGAAAAAAAATAAGTACAATTTAAATGTCATTTATTTATAACTCCAAACATTACGAAAAAATACATGATTAAGTGAGCCTCTAGATAAAGTGCTTCAAATTTTATTTAATGTTAATTTGAATACACTTTCGCTCATCCACCTGATGGATCCATTTGTAAGACTTCACAAAGGATAAAATGAGCATGTTTTCTTATCACTATCACATTGTTAATCATCATCAAAATTATATAACTCTAAAGCATAAAGTACAACATGGGTGTGTAGGATAATGGAGGTCCAAACTAGGCCCTTAAGTGCTAAAGAAAAATTAGAAAATTAGAGTCAGGCAACTTGACATAAAAAATTGAATAGGTTATTAACATAATTTGAAAAATATGTAAGAACAAAATTTGTAGCGAATTGAATCTAGTTTCTAAGCTACTAGTAAGAACAAAATTTTTATCAAATTGAATCTAGTTTCTAAGCTACTAGTTGCTTTTTGGAAAGATTTAAATCTATTTGATAAAAAATTGAAATTTCAATGCAATAGTACTAAAATTTCAAGGAAAAAATAAAAAGTAGGTATATTTTTGTGGAACATTATTTTATTTTTTTAAAACATAATATTTTTTTTACAATTTTCATTGTAGGTAGAGGACACGTTCAGACGTGCATTTTTTGTAATTTTTTGGCAAGTAAATAATTAATTATGGATTTTTTATTAGAACTTTTTTAAAATAAAAAAAATGTGTTTGTCTACGGGTCACCATAACTTGGTCAAGAATCAATGAAATTCAATTTTTTTATTCCTATAGTAGACAAAGCATAGAATGTGCATCATTTTTTATATTTGAAAAATGTTTAACCATGTTAAAGTTATAGATGTTTTTTAATCACCCTATCAATAAGGACTTTAGAAATAATGTAGTAAAAATTTAATAATTATTATTTATTAAATTCAAAATAAAGTAAAATTTATATTAGTAGAAAGTTGACAATTTTCTTAAAAAACCCTTTTTGTTTCATCAATTTTGGGTAAAAAAAAAGTTATCAACCATATGGGCAAAATCTAGAAAACCAAGGATAACTTGTAAACACGTTTTTTGTGTTGACTTTCTAGATTTGGCACGTCCAAGCCAGATCCCAAAGAAATCCCAAGGGAAATCCCAAAGCTACAATTTTTTTGTCAAAAAAATGGAAATCCATTAATAACAAATATTTGTTATTAATGGGTATCTATTTAGAGCACTAATTATTTAAATTTCTTTTTATTAACCAATTTTTTATGTTAACTAAATATTTTGATAATTATTTTGTTAGTATTATATAATATAGAATAATATCATATATAATAAATAATATTTATATATATATATATATATATATATTAAAATTCATGTATATATGCTTGATATAACATTCTATTTATAAATATCTCTTTATCTCTCTAAACCTCTCTTCCCTGCGCACTCTCTCTCTCTCTCTCTCTCTCTCTCTCTCTCTCTCTCTCTCTCTCACTCTCAATTGTTGCCCTATGTCCCCCACCACACTTAGATAACTCTCTCACACAACTAGATCTCTCTCTCTCTCTCTCTCTCTCTCTCTCACACACACACACACACACACACACACTCTCACTAGCTCCCTCCATCTCACTCTTTCTCTCACCTAGATCTCTCTTCTTCTCTCTCTTCTTCTCTCTCTTCTCCTCCCTCCTTACCTCTCTACCTCTCCCTTCCTATCTCATTATGCACATCTCTCTCTCTCTCAGGCTCCCTCTCTCTCCCTCCCTCTCTCTAGCTCTCTATCTCTCCCTCCCTATCTCATTACACACCTCTCTCTCTCTTAGCTCTACATGTATTATTAATATATAAAAATATTAAATTATATATTAAAAATCTACAAAATATTTATAATTTGAAATAACGAATATCCATTATTTCATTTTTTGGACAAAAAACCTTTAGCACCCTTTGTGTTGGCTTTGGCGTTGAAATTAATTAATAATGGATATCCATTAGTAACAGATATCCGTTATTAATATATATTTGTTAGTAACAGATATCTATTGCTACTCCATATAAAAATAGACAAATCAACCATTTTGAGCATTCCAATGGTCCCCGCGTTCTTTACTATGTCAGAAAACTTGTGATTTATGTTTGTACCGGACAAAAATCACCTTTTGGATGATTTGTTTACACAAAACTGATGCTTGCAATCAATTTTTTAATCTTTTTGGTAAGTGTAATGGGGGGCGGCAATAATTGAAAACAAAAACGCAAGATAAAACCTACAACGAAAGAAATTGAAGCTTATAGAGAAAAAGATAGAGAAAGAAATACGAAGAAAAAACAAGGTATATCAAATACTCATCAAGGTACTCAATCTTCTTCCTTACCCATCTTAGACACTAAAAATTGTCCCAAGTCTTCGACGACACTTTTCACTAACCTTTTTCGTCTAAACTGATTAAATAATTTTAATTATTTAATTAGTACTAATATTATTCTTCTAATTTCCTATAATTAAACAATTCTTAATTATTTAATTATTGTTCTTCTAAACCATTAATTAAAAAAAAATTATTATTTATTTAATATTCATCATTATCTCTTTCTAATCAATTAATCTTGATCTTAATCGACTAATCCTAACTATTCCTCTTCAATTGAATAATTCTCTAATTATTTAATCCCTTTTATTCTAAGCTAATTATTCTTCTATGATTAAATAATTATTTTTAATTATTTAATCACCTTTCTCCATTTATTCTAATTATTTATAAATTTATAATTTATTTAATTACCATGTGTGGGTGAAATAAATGAATCTTATTTATTTATTTATTTATGACCTCAGTTAGTTCTTTCACTTTCTCATTTTTTTTTATTTCCAATTATCTCTTTCACTTTCTAATTTCTATCTCCCTCATCTCATCAACTTGCTAATTCTCTACTAGTTTTTCCTCTATTTCATTTTGGCATATTTTAGTGAAAATAGATGTTTCTAATAATTATTTTCACTTATCTCTTTTCATTTCTATTTCTTCCTCATCGTTGGAAATGCAATTTCCTTTTTATGCAATTTCATCATCTTATTTAATATTTCCATTGATTACTTCCAATCTCAAATCAATCTTTGCCATTTAATCAATCCTCAATTTGCCTATAAATTGGAGTCTTTTCTCATTCAATTTTAACCACATTCTGGGTACCCTTACATTGTTGTTTTCACTTTGCAATCTTGTAGGTGAGATCCACAAAAGTCCCATTTGAAGGAGAAAGAAAGCTAATGGAGGTCAATGAAGGAAACACCTTCCAATGGTTTGCATGTTTGTTTTAGTGTTCTACTTTCATTCTTTCATTGAGTGTATTATGATTCAATTTTATAAGCATATTAGGTGGTGTGGTTGCCTAATTGTGTGCTTTTGATGCCTATTCCCAAATTCCTAGTTACACCCGTAAAAATATTTCAAGTGAAGAGGAAATTGAATTTGAAAATGTTTTCAAAATATTGATATTGAAAATGAAAATATTGAAATTGTTAATAAAATTGTTGAAATTGAAAATGAAAATGTTGAAATTGGTTTTGGAAATGTTGATATTAAAAATGAAAATATTAAAATTGTTAATGCCTAAAAAGAGGGGTAAAAATTTATTCAATCACAAAAAGAGATACAAAGCATTACATCATCCTGTCATTATCCACTAAATTATCTAACATATGAGAGAGAGTCAGAGGCACCTGTTCCCAATCCACAATATTCAAATTTTGCACATGATCAAAAGCCCATTTGGCCAAACAATCTGCAACTCCATTCTACTCCCTAGGAATATGATGAAAACTAATAGATTCCAAAGAGCCACATAACTGAAGAATTTGTTTAATAACCATAGCTAAGTGTCAGCTAACATCATCAAGCTGATGAACATTCAACAAAGTCACCACCATAAGAGAATCAAATTCACAAATTAATCATACACCAAGCAAGAATACAACCACACTCCACAGCATACAAGACAATAAGAGCCTCCATTAAATTATTTTTATGAATACATTTATAAATAGAAAAAATAAATTGAACATCACCAGAACTATTACAACCAACCCCACCAATACCAACATGACCAAGATTCCCTCGTGATGAGCCATCAGTGTTAATTTTCAAAACTCCCTAAGGAGGAAGGGTCTAGTGACCCTCCCAATTTACCTTCCACAAAGGATGTCTACATCCATTCTGCATGACCTATCCTACATACATCAAAGTACTTCCTTGAAGAGGAAAATTGAGACGGTTGCAAATAACAACATCTCTCAGATCCACACCTCCAACCAAGTCACACTTGGCCGAAACTATCTCACGAAGAGAATGAATAATATTCCACCACAAGTGTTTAACAACCATTCTAGCATCATGAAAAATTCTATGATTCCTCTCCAACCAAATATGCCAAATGATAAAGGTAGGACCCAAAGACCAGGCAGCCTGAAGAAAAGAAGTCTTTGGAGGAGCCTTACCTGAACGATCTCAAAATTCATCCAAAGAAGACACATGCCAACAGGCCTGATTCCAAACTCCCCACCACAAGTGCCATCCTTGGAGAAAGAGCATTGAAAGAAAAGAGGAGAAACACACTCATCACTATTTTGCCCTCAGCCATAATAATAAACAAATAGAAGAATGAAGACCAAGGCTCCCCTCCTTCTTTCATTTCAACATTTTCATTTTCATTTTCAATATCAACATTTTCATTTTCATTTTCAACATTTTCAATTTGTTTATTATTATGGCTGAGAGCCTTGGTAGTTTTCTCAAGTATTATTATGGTAGTTTTGCCCATTCAAGATAGCAGAATGAAGACCAAGGCTCCCCTCCTTCTTTGGCCTATAAAAAGACTCCCACTTAACTAGACTCCACTTAGAAGTCTGCAAATTACCACTCCAAAGGAATTGACGTGAGGGAGCATTGAATTCCTTAAGAAAATACATAGGAGTCACCTAAACAAAACTCATGTAGATAGGAAGAGCGTGTATCACCGATTGAAGAAGAGTCACCCTAGGAGCAGTGGACAACCAATGATGAGTCCAATGATGAACCTTCCTTTGCAACTTATCAAGCAAGTCTTGCCAAAATGGCCTGAGTTTCCTACCAACATCAAGAGGAATACCCAGGTAGATCAATGGTAGAGAACCTATTTGAAACCTCAAAATATTAGCAATCCTTCTCTGAATAGGTTCTGGAGTGTTAAAAAACAAGATAGAAGATTTATGCTCATTGAATTTTTGGCCTAAAGCAACTAAATAGATATCCAACACCCACCTTTAAATGATTCAGCTTCACGAAGGCGAGAAATCCCCATAAGAGCGGTATCATCCACAAACTAGAGATGGGAAAACCTAGGCAACCCATTACCCCAATTTCACCCCTGAATTATGCCATGGGAAACTTGATACTTGAGAAAAATACCAAGGCCCTCAGCCATAATAGTAAACAAATTGAAAATGTTGAAATTGCTTTTGGAAATGTTGATATTGAAAATGAAAATGTTGAAATTCTTAATGAAAATGTTGAAATTGTTAATGAAAATGATGATATTGAAAATGAATATGTTGAGATTGACATTGAAAATAAAAATGTTGAAAATGTTAATGAAAATATTGATAATAAAAATGAAAATGTTCAATGTTCAATGTTATGTATCATCGAATTACATGAGAAGAGAAGATATTTGTGTGGAAGAAAGAGAAATTGGAAATCAAACACATTCAAGAACCCCAAAATGGTTATTTGAAATCGATGAGAATATAATTGAAAATCTTGAAGGAAAGAGGTCAACTCAAACCATTTGATTGTGGGCTACAAAAAATTTTGATGAACACTTTAGAAATAAGACATTGATTGAACAATGTCATTTTTTTGTGCAATTGCTAAAGAAACGCAATATGAGACCTTTGCTACACAAATTGAAGATTTGTGTGAATAAAAAATATAAGAAAAATGCTATTATTGTCAAAAATAATTTCAATCTGCTCAAAAATAATTTCAATATGCTCAATTCTATTGGAAAGACTGGTAAGGGAAAAGATAAGAGAGATGCTTGAAAAGTAATCACAGCCTCACTAGTAAGCCATCAGTTGAGGAAGGCTCATTTATTGAGGCAAACTTGTCTTGATATGAACCTAAAACATAAAACATTATTTAGAGAACTCAAAAGAAGAAAAATACTAGATAGTCCTCTTCAAAATGATACATGAGATTTTTGTGGGAGGCTTCCACGTGTTGACAAGAAGCTAACCAAGAATTTAAATTATGAAATTCAACAATTTTGGCACTCTAACTCGAAAGTATCACCCAATGTGAAGGATGTTTTAAAGTTGATATTTGATAAGAAAGATCGCACACCACATCCTAAACATTTATTGGAATGTAGCCAAACAATTTTGTGAAAAACTCCCAACCTTGCAAATCTCTCAAAGGTCTTTTGAATTTTATAAGCCATTTTCACACCATTTTATTGTGTACCTCTTAAAATTTGTAATACATATTGTAAATACCATGTAGAGTTTTCGATGTATCATAATTTATTATGCTATATTCATTCTACTTTGCATACTAACAAAATGTTGTAGGAGTGTGGTGCAATGCAACTCCCTAAGTCATCGAGGGACTTGTTAGATTTGTTTTTATGTGCTAGAGGTCATGGATGTTTTTCATAAAAATGATTGTTTAAATGATAAGTATTTACAATGTGGTGGCTTGTCAAAAATTTTATCATGTTTTTATGAGGGTAGTGAATATGAATTTGGAAATTAAATGGTTCAAAAAAAGAGGTACAAGATGGTGAAATACAATTTGAAGAGTGGATGTGAAGGTTCTCGATGTGAGTTGGTAACAAGAGAAATCAATGCTACTGATTTTCAAATTTTAAAAAAAATCTACAAGTATGCAAGGCACTGCCACAAGTCTCGGTGGTTGGATGACCAATTCTGGATGCGTAAGGAATCTTTTTCAATTTGTACTATATTGGTGGTTGATTTTGCTGAAAACTACACAATGCAAACACAAAATGAGGTACAGTCTCAATATTACAATTCTACTTAGGTTTCTATTTTTGTGCACATCACATATACACATGCCCATGGTAGTACAAAAGAGGACAGGAAGATAATCAAGGAGAATCATTTTTATATCAGTGATGACATAACTCATTCATAAAAGTATGTGCAACATTGTTTTCATAATTTTTTGAGTTCTTGTAGGAAAAAGATATTGCACTAGGTCAACATCTCATTTGGTCAGATAACTGAAAGGGTCAATTAAAAAATGCTTGTATGTTTTATTGGTTGAGTAGAATGCATGCGGAGAGGGATGTACCTCATATATGGAGTTTTTTTAAAGTTGGGCATGGAAAAGGGGAGCATGATGGAGAAGGTGCATGTGTGAAGAGATCTCTAGTTAAGAAACAATTGAAGATTATAGATGGTGCCACATTCACATATGCATGTTCTATTGTTGATTGGTATAACCATGCATTATCACAAGGAGAGACATTTGGTTCATAAGTGTGTAGGTTATTTTGGTTGGTTGATGAGGGCATAGTGGGAGACAAATTGGATTGTCATACAATTAGAAAATCTTCAAAGATGCATTCATTTTGAAGCTTAGATGCAAGTACATGGACCATTTGGACACTAGAGTTGGCTTGTTTTTATCACAATTGTATTCAGTGTGAGTGGGATCAATGCAAGTCAAGTAAGTGGGTAGATACATGGATTCCATAGTATCTAACTACATAATTCAAGTCACATCCTCTTTACATAATGAAATGGAAATTTTACTTGACTATGATTGTCTTTTAGATCTTGTATAGCCAAGACATTTTTACGCAGTTGTTGCACTACAAGGGAATGAAGAGAGATCAGAATATTGGTTGGCACAATGTGTATGAGGAAAACATAAACTAACAAAACCAATGACATTTGATGACGACTCCATGTATCCTATAGGTTCAGTTGTTGCTAGAACATAGTTGTGAACATATATGATTAGGAAGAATGACATACTTGCATTTGAAGACTAGGAGACACAAAACCATTATCATGTATTCACACCTTGTTATAGCAACAAATGTTAAGTTAGTGAAGCATCATGCCAAACCAAGAACAAAATAATTATGGACAGTTAGTGGTGTCAATCATGAAGCAATACTTGATATGCTGAGAATAAGAGATGACCCTTCAGGCACACTTGAGTAGAATATGTAGCTCTTACCATATGGGATAAGTATGATAATTATGATGATTATTAATCATAAAGCTTAAGAAGATTCATATTCATGTTCATGTTTTATTTTAGCCATTGTTGATTGAAATGTATGTTGGAGTTTATGTTTTCTTAACAATTCTTAACAAACGTACATCTTTTTGGTGGATGATACTATTGTGTCAACATTATGGGTACATTCGATGTAATTCATAAGGAGGTATCTTCATGGTATACTCCTACTTCGTGATTTATTATCATGCATTTCATTTTTTTAAATGATCATATAGAACTTTGTTTTTCATGTTGTTTGTGTTGCTTAAGAATATTCTATTAAATTAATGCAATCCAATTATTTATATGGTTAAGAAACTTAGGTTTTGACATGGGTTGGGAATGCAAGGGTTGGTTTCAAATCATGGCAAAATCTAATTCAACTATCAAATCAAAGAAGTGAGGTTATCATTTTGGTTGAAGACTCTAAGGAATGGAAGGTACAATGCATTATTCATAATAACATGTCCTAATGGTCCATTAGGGTTGTCCTATTTTCATTAGGGTTGTCCTAGGTTCATTAAGACTGTGCTAGATTTTCATTATCGTCGTCCTAGGTTCATTAGCACTACCCTATTTCATTTCAAAGAATGATCATAAAACTATGTTGTTCATGTTGCTTATGTAGGTCTTCATTTATATGTAGGCACTACTCTACACAACCTTGGAGTAGGACGTGAGGATATCAGAGGCACATGTATTAGCTGTGTATCTAGGATAGATTGATAGTAGGATGAAGTGATACATACTTTTACATGTTGACATTTATGTAGTTGTGTTGATGATATAGAATGTGTTTTTACATGATTACAGTGATGTAGTTGTAATGATGATATACACATTGTAGTTGTACATGAGTACATTGATGTAGTTATGTATGTTCATGGATTTTGAATGTATGTTAAATTTATGTTTGAGAAACAAAAGAAACTTGTCATACTTTTATGATCTTCCAAGAACTATCATATGTTTTGATTTCTTTGCAAAGCGATTTTGGTAGTTCGTTACTTGGTATTGGTAACTTACGAGGATTTTCTTTGTTGTTTTTTTTCTTACCCATCCAAAAATGTATAATTCTTATCATGATGATGATACCTTAGCCATTAGGTACCCTAAAATTTTGTAATCGTAACTTTGTCAGGTATCTCATATGCCACAAGAACCAAGCGTTGACCACATGATCAAATTTCTTTTCCTAACAAGAACTAGGAATTATTCCCTTGAGCCTTCAATATTTCACTTCCTTCCATTTCATTGAGGGTGATAGTTGGGACCACAACCATTCAAGGTTTCCAAGGTTCAGAACCTTCTTGACCTCTAACAAGCTGATGTTAGACATTTCAAAGAGAATCAAAACAGTTAAGAATTCCTACTCCACCAAGAGCCTTCTCAAAACTCTACAAAACTTCTAAGTATGGTATTGACGTCTTCCAAAGGAAAGAACCCTTTGAAAATTTCAACCTGGAACTAGAAACTATGACACTATTGGAGAGTTAAATAGGAACCTGAACCTATTAGGGTCCATAGGGTTCCCAAAACACCCCAAACCTCTGACTTGTTCCTAAGGAGGTAGAAACCTCCAACCGTCCATAACTTATTCATTTTTTGTCTTTTTTCCACCAAATTGAAACTATAGCTACCCATTAGGCCCCTCTACAAGATGATGCTTTCAAATTTTACAAAATTTCTTCAAAAGAAAAAACTACCAAAAACCAACAAAAACAAGACTAAGCTAAATAGGAACCCGAAAAAATTGTTAGTTCAAGATCGCTCAGGAACAAGATCCTACTACATCATTCCTCTTCTCACTTACATATAAATAATTTTGTGGCTATACCTTATGATAGATTCCCTTCACTAGCCACCTTGTGATAAATTCCCTTCACCTAATGTTCATGTTAATTTATGATGATTAAACTCCTCATTACAATCATTATGGCCCATTGTAAACTATTGTAGGAATTGTTAACGGTTGTCCACGCAATGGAATTGTTATTGATATACCCAAACAATTCAATATATGCATCTACAAATTCTTATATAATTATCATTTGTAGCAAGATAATTATGCTCACTCATGTATTTTTAGAAATAGGACTAATAGAATACTTATTGATACATTGGGATCCATCATTCTTTTATCCAAGTGAGGCTTACATAAGTTGGTGGTTTTTTTCGTGTTATTCCACTTTACAACAATCTTTTCATGTCACTTGGAAGGCCTTGGCTTGAGTAGATAAGGGTGAATCTTTATATTATCCATCAAGGTTAAAATCATATTCATGTTGATTAATTGTAAAGGTCAAAAGAGATGTATGTGATTTGAATTGTCATTTCACATTGGACGTGTTATACACTATTGTTAGTGTGAATAGGGTTCTTTAGCCATCTAGTTCTTTATTAGCTAGTTCTCTGTTATAGCTCTCTTCACATTAGTTAAGCTTACTTAGGGACTTTTTCACTTTATCTCACATTGGTTGTGTTTTTAGTCTCTAGGGTGATAAGTTCTACATACACTCACTCATCGCTCTCATATGAGTATTCTCATTCATTGTATGCTTTGCATTCTCATGAGTTGAATACAATTTATTTATCTCATATCTGAATTTTATTTTTTCTTTCCTTCACTCATTTGCATTCTTGGATGGCTTTTCAGTTGGTATCGGAGTGGTTATGAGTCATGGGTTAGCATTTTTTTAAGAAATCTGAGAGTGTAGGGTTGTTTTTTATCTGAGGGTTCTCGTGTTGGCTTGCCAGTTGTAGGTTTTGTTTTAATTTTCCAAGAGATATTTGTAGGCTATTAAAAATTGGGGAACTTTGAGGAAAAATATACTATGCCATTGCATTCAAAAGGCCCAGAAACCCCCCTATTTTCATATAAAAATTGTCAAAATTGAAGTTCAGAATTTTTTGGGGGTTTGTGTTTTTGTAGGATTTTTTTGTACAACTACCTCAATTTCTATGCCAAATTTTCTATATATCCACCTCATTTCTATGCTAAATTCTTTGTATTGTCACCTCAATTTGTGTGTTACATTTTCTATATGGTTGTCTTGATTTTTGTGCTAGAATTATGTACAATTGGCTTAATTTTTTAGCTAGCTTTTTTGGTTGCCTTGATTTTTGTGCTAGTTTTTTATTTGACTATCTCAATTTTTGCACCCAAAAAAATTATACACAATCACCTCGATTTTTGTGCCATATTTCATAAAGCTACCTCTATTTTTTTCCGCAAGTTGTTCAATGGCTAAGGGTAACTTGTTTTTGTCATATCTTTTGCATACGACCTCGAATCGAGGCAATTCTTTTTTTGAAAGTGCATTTTTTTGTGTACTATGTGATAGTTTATTTCATATGTTTAGTTCTTATATCTATAATATCAGCATATACTCATTTTGTGAGAACTTATAAAGGCCTTGAAGTCAAGTCCACTTATCTTTCTATAGCTAGTGGCCATCGTAATTGCACTACTTATAAAGTGCCAAATCATTCTACTTTGGGGTAGCTTCTTACTTGAGTAATTCAGGGGGGTCTCCTAGTGTGATTGTGCTTCTCTTTTTTCTCATGCTCTCCTTTCCTTTCACAAATGGGTGATGCTAAGTTTCCATTGCTAATACCATACAACTACAACACATGGCAACAAAATGCATGGAACTTCTTAATGCAATAAGTGTATACATCATATGTTGACCAAAAGATAAGTGAACCCACATATGCTAAAAATAAAATACTCTAGATGGTTTAACAAACAAAATCTCTAGGTTATCTTAATAGTTATCTCCCTTGATATAATTATTCAACTTGATGGTTGTAATAATTCACATAATGAATGGGACAATTGATGAAGTTAGCGGATATCAACTTGATAATCAACTAATGGCACTTGATCCTGGCTTTTGAAAATATCCAAGACTTTGTAATAAAACTTAATGATTTGGGAGGACAATGTAAAGCATGTGGCATAGAGAAAAAGGACATTTAACTTGTTTAAGTACTCTTAACTAGCTTGGATCTAAATATGCATCTTTTGTTTCTTATTTTCATATACACATAGATGGACTATGGACTCTTCTTATACAATGCCTTTTTTGCTTATTTTTTCTAAATTGTTGATGCAAGAACAAGGAAAGCTTATTTTCATGGGTTTATTAAGAACATGTCAATCTCAAGGTTTATTGGCTATTCTGTTAAAGGGATGGAAAGATTCATATAAAATTGACAAAATATAGGAGAAGTCCAAGAAAAAGCCACAAAAAATTAAGCACATGCACAATCTACCTCAAAAACATACACCTATTCCTCTTCTCAACAAGAAGATTCTAAATCCTCTCCTAAAATAAAATCATCTAAGAAGGAGAAGCCTACTTGTGCATATTGAAATAAGATAGTACATGAAGAGCACTATTTTTATAAAAAGGACATCGATAAATTGAAGCATATTCTTTAGAAGAAAAGAATCCATTTGCCTTGTAGAATGTCTACTTTAACTTCTTCTTCCAAACAAATAGAAATTGATAAAGAAAAGAGTTACACTTTTGGAATAATTAAGAACAAAGGACAAGCTCTATGTACTACTACAAGTCATGATTTAGGGAGATGACTTCTAGATTTAGGAGTTTCTCACTAGATGGTGTAATGTCCCTCCTGTCTATTGCTTGTTTCTTATACCTTCTTTTGTGGCCTTGGCTTAATGCTCATTGAATTTATTATTTGCGCTTGGTTGTGGATCATTATGTGGTACTTTGATCTTACTTTGGATTCTTCTTTATTGTAGTATATGTGATTTTAAGTAATTACCTTATGCCCAAATTTGGTATATGTTTGTGATCATCCTAAACCAGTGATGTGTTGTGTTGCTTCATGGTGACTTGATCATTTTGTTGCGTTGAGATGCATTCTTGTTTCATTGGGTTGCTGCTATGGCATGATATAGACCTAATGTGTTTTGATGATCGAGATAAACCTATTCATGATCCGGTATTATCACATTTCAAAAAATGATTTGAGTAATGATTAGAATGAGATATATGATCTTGACTAGATCTGTTTGATTAAAAGTAATGAATCATATTTTATGTTGTTTTGATTTGATGATATATCATTTTACTAACAGTGTTATGATGTTGACCTTGTTCAAGAAACATTTATATGATTAATGTTACAAGGTAAGATATTAATGATGGTATTAATGAAGTTAATTAGATTAAATTATTATTATGATTTTTAATTGGTGATTAGATGTGAAAGGGATGACATTGTATCACTCATTTAGGACAGGCATACGATGCTAAGTTTCCCCTTCAATGATTCAATTTACTTTGAATATTTATATATGCAAGAGAAATTACACTTGACATGTCAATTTTTTAGTAACTATAGGTACCAGGCATTGACTCCACCTAATGTAGAGGCAGGGTTAAACTCACAATAGAAAACTCAACAATTATGACACAATATACACCCACTCAATTCACTCAGTCAATTTGAGTAATGTTTCCACATTGAGTTCTACTAGGTTTATGCTCTTTGCACTAAGGTTTGGGCTCCCCTAAGTCAAAACACCGATTTAGGGGCTATGTGGACACACTAAGTTTTGGTCTGAGATATGGCCATACACATCTTTCTTTTTGTGATTTTTTTAGATTCTCACTTCCACTCCTTATACATTGTTCAATGCTTGACAAATAGGACTGCTCTCAAGATGGTCAAATGGCTAAAATAAATGCTACTAAGGCCATAAACTCTTTAGGGTTGATTGTGAAGACATTATACAGGTTTGACACACCTTAATATTGGATTTTACAATACTGAAAGGCTTCACAAAGTCACTATTGCAGCATATGAGTGACTAGTAATTAGGACTATGGCAACCTTAACACTTAGGCCAATCATATAAATTTAAGCCATTTCCTCTTTTTGGGGATTCATAACACTTCCAAATGTTTTATAGGGCTCCTTCACTCCTTTCTCTATCACCATACATGCACCAATCATTCACTTGACCTTGCAAATCAAAATCTCCTTATGTCACTAGTTAAACTATGAGAATCAAAGCATTAGGATAGTCTTCTCCCCATGATGTATTTCTTCTTTTTGTGTCTTCTAATCTCTTTCCAAGGATGCATATGGTCCTCACACGCCCCCTCTTGTACCTCAACCTCTTCAAAAGACCACTCACTTTGTCTTTCCAACAAGTCCTTCAACCTCATGTCATGTAAGGTCTGATATACTCAGAAAATCAGACCATTTAGTCCTCATATGCACGTTCCATTTGGTTTTGGAGCCCTGAAAAACATGGAACATGGAAATACATATTTACAAGGGTAATACCACTCAATGGTATGAGTTTTTAACTTGGAAATGACCAAGAATACATTATTTTAATGCCACTGGATACCCTTGACTAGGGTTTTGACAGTTTTTACAAAAACAAGTATAACTTTATTAAAACACAATGAATTTGAATGAAACCAAATCCAAAATTTAGGTAATTAACCCCCCTTTCACATAAAATAATTTTTAGATGAATGCATGAAGTTTTTCAAGGTGAACAAATAGTAAGAACAAACTACAATGTGTTTAAAATGGATAAAAATCTCTACTTCCATAAAGCAAAAGTGTCCAAAAACCTCTTCCAACCCTTGGATGGCATGTGATGAATAAATGATGAACATTTAGTACCAAAGCAGTACTGAGAGGGGGGGGTGAATCAGTACAGGCAAAAATGCTTTCCCTGAACCAGTTTGACTGCACACACTGAACTTTGACTGGCAAGAAATAACACCGATCTAAATCAGATTACTACCAGTAAAACACAGTGAGAATGTGAAAGGCATAAATTGGTAACGCTTAGCTTTCCACACAATCTAATACCTCATTTCCACTTCACCCTTATGCATAAACAAGTAATCTATCATCAGAAATATAATGACTGCTAATTCAACATGTTTTACCACTTTGACATAAAACACTAAACCATCACATGAAAGACATCACACATGACACACTGATTTTTCACATGGAAACACAACTGGGAAAAACCATGGTGGGGATGAATACCCACAAGCTGTTCTTTGAACTCTTTTGAAGTTTGCTCTATTAGGAGCCTAGTTAGGTTAAAGACTATTACAATAGGTTCTGCTAGGAACCGATCCTACTAGGGATCACCCAGTTAAGGGATAGCTAAATACCCGGTTAAAGGTTAGAACCCTGTTAGAGGTTACCTCACAAGAGGATTTGAAGAACTCATTGAATTGAGTCACCCTATTAGAGGATTTACACAAAATCCTTTTAAAGCTACCCGGTTAAGGGATTTTCCAGCTGCTGAAATGGTTAGAAGTCAACAGGTAATACACTGATCTGATAACAACACTCAATGCCAAGGCAAATCCACTTTATCTCCTCCTCTTCTGCAATCACACTCTGTAGGTATCAACACACTTCTTTAGTCTAGCAAGAATCAAGTATCTCTTCACTTGGATACACACATAACATTTGCCAACAACTTCAAAATGAAAAACATCATCAACCTTATAGGAAATAGATAGGTTGATAGCATAAACCCTAAACCTAAACATTTAGGTTTTACAATCCAGTCATTCAATCCTGACCGTTAATCACACTACATCGAATACAACAGTCTTGAACAGATCTCAAGACATTCTCCAACATTCATTCTTTGTCGCTTCAGGAAGCTGATAATTCATCACGTGCTCTCCATCATTTACAGAGACTTCGCACATTCCTGAGGTAGATAGGATCAATCTCCATGCAAGATCCTCAAAGAAATCCTTCACGTGCACAAGGCTAACATGGAAACACTTATCTGGTCTTTATTACAATGCTAACTCATCACAAGATGTCATCGGTTCAATTGTACAATCTTGGAATGCATCAACCGGAAATCCTGAAGCTGAGACTACCAACCAGTAGTCATGCCAAATGAAACCCTAATACAAAACTTCCATATACCAGTTCTCATTCCAACATACCGGTTCACCTTGAACAAACATACCGCTTCACTTTTTCACAAATATCAATTTACATCATCATACCGGTTCTCTTGCCAGTTTGCTTACTACAACATACCGGTTCATACTTTAGCATATTGACATCAATGAAAACATACAATATCATCATGTCATCATGCTCTGCACATATACCAACAATCTCCCCCTTTGGCATTGATGGCAATATACAAAGATATATTTCTTCTTCTGCTTCACATCTTCTCCCCAATATGGTAGATATCTTTTCTGTTTCACATCTTCTCCCCCTTTGACAACAATGCCAAAGTGGAGGCATACACATCTATGTTCCACTATGTTTCTCCCGCTAAGGACTAGCATCCTTCAACACACCAATCCTAAAAAAGATATATCAATGTAAGACCTGACTGATGTGGAGCACACACCTTTAGTTCACCTCTTGAAGGGGCAGCACCCCTAATTCGCCTCTCAAATAGGTAAAGGTAGCCTTCAATAGAGGCTTGGTGAATATGTCTGCTAACTGCTCCTTACTGGAAACATGTTCCAATACAACCTCTTTGTTCTGAACCTTCTCCCTCAAGAAATGATACTTGAGCTCAAAGTGCTTGGTTCTAGCATGTAAAACTGGATTCTTGGAGATGTTAATTGCATTTGTGTTGTCACAAAATATACCTACCAGTTCAGATACAAGAACTTTGAAGCCATTTAATACATGCTTCATCCAAATTGTCTGGGTGAAGTTCATAAATGTTGCAACATACTCCGCTTCTGCTGTAGATTGAGAGATACAACTCTGCTTCTTACTCATCCATGAGACTAGTCTACCACCAAGAAAGAATGCACCACCAGTTGTGCTCTTCCAGTCATCCACATTACCAACCCAATCAACATCTGTAAACACTTTCAGGTTGAAATCATTATTGTATGGATACCATAATCCATAGTCAATAGTTCCCTTCATATATCTAAGAATCCGCTTGACTACTACCAAGTGGGATTCTCTTGGGATTTTCTACAACCGTGTAGTAATGCCCACTACATGTGCAATGTCCAGTCTGCTATGTACTACATAGTGCAATTTACCAATCATTGATCGGTATTCCTTCTCATTTACCAACACTGAGTCATCTTCTTTTGATAATTTACAACCAGTCACCATTGGTGTACCAACCGGTTTGTTGTCTTCCATGCCAAAGGTCTTCAACACCTCTTTGATATACTTGGACTGAGTGATAAAGATTCCATCTTTCATTTGTTGAATCTATAGTCCAATGAAGAACTTAATCTCCCCTATAAGTGACATCTCAAATTCCTTTTTCATATCATCCACAAAATCATGACTCATCTTGTCATATCCACCAAAAATTATGTCATCAACAAATACCTCATAGAATAGAATGTGATCTCCTTTTGACTTTAGATAGATATTGATATCTTCACTTGTTCTCTGAAATCCAATCTTCAAAAGATGGGAGTGCGAGTGTTCATACCATGCTCTAGATGCCTGCTTTAGTCCATACAGGGCTTTATGTAGCCTACACACCATGTCACTATCTTCTAATAGGGCAAACCCATCTAGTTGCTCTATATACACCTCCTCTTCTAGTATTCCATTCAAGAATGTAGATTTTACATCCATTTGAATCCCTTGAAGGCTGCATATGCAAGAAGGATACGAACTCCTTCCAATCTGGCTACTGGAGCAAAAGTTTCTCCATAGTCTTCTCCTTCTTCTTGAGCATATCCTTTGCACACCAGTCTGGCTTTGTTTCTTACCATTGTGCCATCTTCATTCAACTTATTTTTGAAAATCCATTTGGTGCCTATGACATTTTTATGCTCAGGTCTAGGTACCAAAGACCATGTACCATTCTTTTATATCTATTCAAGTTCCTCTTCCATTGCCTTGATCCAGTCTTCATCTTTATGTGCCTCTTTAAATGTTTTAGGCTCAAATTCAGAGATCATGCAAGAGTTTTCTCTGACCTTTCTTCTTGTAAGAATTCCTACATCCTTATCTCCTATGATCTACTTTGGATCATGATTCAACTTTGCATACCTAGGAATGATCTTAGTTGTTTCCTCTTTCTTTTCTTCTTCATCCTCATCTTCATCAGCATCAGTATCTACCGGTGTAGGAGCACTGTTACTGGTGCTAGGCTATTTTGCAACCGGTTCCCAGAAGGTTACTATCGGTTCCTCTCCTACTTGCTCACTGTCGGTTTCCTCAGGTTTCTCAGAGGTTTCATCAATTCTAACATTGATGCTTTCATCAATTCTCTGAGTCCTATTGTTGAAACATTTGAGAGCTTTGCTCTTTGTGGAATTGTAATGTCCCCTACTTAATCTATTTCAATATACTAAAGTTGATTGATATTCTTCAATTAGTTATTAACAAGTTCTTATTTATTTTCCTCATTAGATGATTAATTTCATTATTCATAGTTTTTAATATAGATATCAAACCCTGCTACTACTTCAGTTTTAAGGGAGAAGGGTCTATTTATGTTACCAAAGCGCTTAGAGACCAAATACAATAGGTTCCCTCAAAGTTTACAGATCCAAGCCCTTACCTATCTTGGGTCTATACCCTCAAAGCTTATGGGTCACTGATCCCCACCCTATCTTGGGACTTAACCTATTGTTTGGATTTAAACTGCCCCTCTTTGGAACGTCTCATTCCCATCTTCTTAAATACTAACAGTAATAACATGATTTAGACTATAAGTATACTAATTTCTTATGTATTATGAATATATATGAAATTAAGTATGACTGTCATACATATTACAGTCCATATTAATATTACTATTAATTCTATATAAGAACATTATCAGGTTCCATATATTAAGCATACACACTCAGCTCATCCCTATGCATACCACCAATAACAAAGATGTTACTGCTTGTAACTTAATAACACTTCTGATCTTATCATTCCATGGTGATGTTATTGGATGCTTTGATTCCTTTCCTTTATATCTCTCAATGTGAGGGAGAGGTCACACCTCTTCATCATGCATGCCCTTTGGTAAGAGACACACCCTTTCACCATTAGCACCTTTTGAAAGAGTGCAACTCTTCATTATTTCTGCCCTTTGAAAGGGACATAACCTTTCATAATTAGTTTTGCACTTCTTATTTAAATCAGATCTGCACTTCTCATTTTTCAAATTCTCCCTCCCTCAAATGAGTTTCTCTTCTCCCTTTTATATCTCACGTTAGAGGAAGTCACAACTTATCATTTCATGCCTTTTGACCTTTCATTAACTTTAATCAAATTTTAATTATATTCTTTTATATTTTAATTTTAATTTTTATATTTATTCTTGTGTATTTTAATTTTATTATTATTTATTATTAAATTATATTTCAAAGTAGGGACATTACAGCGTCAACAACTGAAGTAGTAGCAGGGTCTGATATCTATATTAAAACTTTGAATAATGAAATTAATTATCTAATGAGGAAAATAAATAAGAACTTGTTAATAACTAATTGAAGAATATCAATCAACTTTAGTATATTGAAATAGATTAAGTAGGGGACATTACAGGAATACCCTAGGAATATTCCCTCATCACATTTTGCATCAAACTTGCTCTGATGTTCACTCCTCTTGATATAACATTTGCTACCAAACACTCTAAAGTAGCTTACCATTGTTGTCTTACCGGTCCAATACTCATAAGGAGTTTTATCCTTACCTTTCTTGATGAGTACCTGGTTCGTAGTGTAGACTGCAGTGCTCACCGCTTCTCTCCAGAAAGTGTGAGCAACCTTCCCTTAGATCAACATAGTTCTGGCTGCTTCAACTACAGTTCGATTGTTCCTCTCTGCTAGGCCATTCTGCTTCGAAGTCTGGGGGGCAGATAGTTGCCTCTTGATTTCGTTCTCTTTACAATACATGTTGAATTCACCGGAAGTGAATTCTCCTCCTTGATCATTTATTAGGCACTTAATCCTCTTACCGCTTTCTTTTTCAACCAGTGCTCTGAAGGCTTTGAACTTTCCAAAGGCTTCAGACTTGTCCTTCAATAATGTGACCCACATCATTCTTGAGCAATCATCAGTAAGAATCATAAAATACCTATCTCCCTGCACACTCCTAGTTTTCATAGGACCACACAAATCAGTATGCACAAGATCAAGTAAATTGTCTGCAGTGAAAGATTTACCTTTGAAGGTTGAGGAAGACATTTTCCCCAGTTGACACTCTCTGCACAAAGGATTCTCTAATTTGCTCAGCATAGGCAATCCTCTAACTGCCTTGATCTTACTGGCCTTCACAATATTATCAAAGTTTACATGGCAGAGTCTCCTTTGCCATATCCAGCTATCATCAAACTTAGCCATTAGACAAGTATTGATATTTGTATTCAGCTGAAATAGGTTACCTTTGGTCTACATACTGGTGGCCATCAGTTCACCATTATTTCCTTTGATTTTGCACACTCCATCTTTGAATTCCAGAGTAAGTCCATTATCATTCAGCTAGGCAACACTCAAAAGGTTGTGTCTGAGACCTTCTACCCAATACATATTGTCAACACTGTTTTTTCCATTTAGAGAGATGGACCCTCTGCCTTTTACCATACATGGTGCATCATTACCAAAATGAACCACACCACCATCACACTCTTCTAGAGATAGAAACTTACTCTAGTCACCAGTCATGTGGTGAGAACAACCACTCTCAATAATCCACTCATTAGAATTATCAAAGCGGGAGACAAGAACCTTCTTGTCTGACACATCTTCCTTAACTGCTACAAACACAATGTCTTCACTTTCTTCATCTTCTGATTCCTCATCAGTGACACCTTCATCAACTGCTACAAAATAGTTTCTCTTGTTTCCTCCTTTGAACTTCTTAAACTTCTTCGATTTGTCCTTATTATCACCATTAGGATAGTTTATAGCAATGTGTCCTATCCTATTGCAAGAAAAGCATTTCAAAGGGATCTTACCTTTGTATTTACCAGTTCCCTTAGGAAGTCTCTTGGCAAGAAGAGCTTCAAATTCCATCAGGATCTCCTCATCATCAATTTCTTTGCTTTGTCTTGGTTCACCATTGGTACTAGCTTCTTTGCCCTTTCTAGATGGTGCAGCAGATGCTCTAAAGGTTGATTCAATCTTTTGAATACTGCCATCATAATTATTTAGCTCATATGCGGTCAACTTTGCAATGATGGAGTCTAGGGATACCTTTGTCTTGTCTATAGACCTCAACTCCTGAATAGCAGCAACCCTTATTGCATAGACCGGTAATAAGGATCTCAAGACTTTGAAAACAACAATGGAATCATCTATTTTACCACCTGCATTCTTGATGTCTCAAACAACAACAGTTTTGATTCTTATTCCATATTGTTGAATGGTCTCTCCTTCAACTATCTGCATGTCTTCAAACTTTCCCCTAAGGCTCTCTTCCTTAGCTTGTTTCATATGCTCATCACCACCATAGATATTCTCAAGAGCATCTCATACTTCTTTGGGATTCTCTTATCCTGAACATCAATAAACTCAATGTCAGATAGACTGTTGATTAGGGCTTCCATGACTTGCCCATTCTCCTGAATCTCTCTCTTTTGATCATCAGTGAGAGTACCGGTAGGGCTAACATAAGAATTCTCAACATAGCTCTAGTGTTGAGCACCCATGCTTTTGATGTATATCGTCATTCTATCTTTCCATATTTTAAAGTTGTCTCTATTGAACTTTGGACCTTCCCTCTTCATCATTAGAGTAGGATCTTTTCCTCGAGTGGTTAAGCTTACAACACAGAGGACCTAGAAGATGCTCTGATACCAATTGATGAATAAATGATGAACAGTTAGTACCAAATCGGTACTGAGAGGGGGGGGTGAATCAGTACAAGCAAAAACACTTTCCCTAAACTAGTTTGACTGCACACACTGAACGTTTACTGGCAAGGAATAACACCGGTCTAAATCAGATTACTACTGGTAAAACAAAGTGAGAATGTGAAAGACATAAACCGATAACTCTTAGCTTTCCACACAATCTAATACCTCATTTCCACTTCACCCTTATGCATAAACAAGTAATCTATCATCAGAAATATAATGACTACTAGTTCAACATGTTTTACCACTTTGACATAAAACACTAAACCATCACATGAAAGAAATCACACATGACACACTGATTTTTCACATGGAAACCCAACTGGGAAAAACCACGGTGGGGATGAATACCCACAATTTATTCTTTGAACTCTTTTGAAGTCCGCTCTGTTAGGAGCCTAGTCCGGTTAAAGACTATTACAATAGGTTCTACTAGGAACCAATCCTATTAGGGATCACCCGGTTAAGGGATGGCTAAATACCCAGTTAAAGGTTAGAACCCTGTTAGAGGTTACCTCGCAAGAGGATTTGAAGAACTCATTGAATTGAGTCACCCTGTTAAAGGATTTACACAAAAGCCTATTAAAGCTACCCGGTTAAGGGATTTTCCAACTGCTGAAATGGTTAGAAGTCAACAGGTAATACAATGATCTGATAACAACACTCAATGCCAAGGCAGATCCACTTTAGCTCCTCCTCTTCCGCAATCACACTCTGTAGGTATCAACACACTTCTCCAGTCTAGCAAGAATCAAGTATCTCTTCACTTGGATACACACATAACATTTTCCAACAACTTCAAAATGAAAAACATCATCGACCTTATAGGAAACAAATAGGTTGGTAGCATAAACCCTAAACCCTAAACATTTAGGTTTTACAATCCATTCAGTTCAATCCTGATCGTTAATCACACTGCATCGAATAAAATAGTCTTGAACAGATCTCAAGACTTTCTCCAACATTCATTCTTTGCCGCTTCAGGAAGTTGATAACTCATCACGCGCTCTCCACCATTTACAGAGACTTCGCACATTCCCAAGGTAGATAGGATCAATCTCCATGCAAGATCCTCAAGGAAATCCTTTACACGCGCAAGGCTGACGTGGCAACACTTATCTGGTCTTCATTGCAATGCTAACTCATCACAAGATGTCATCAGTTGAATCGCACAATCTTGGAATGCATCAACTGGAAACCCTGAAGCTGAGACTACCAACCAGTAGTCATGCCAAATGAAACCCTGATACAAAACTTCCATATATTGGTTCTCATTCCAACATACCGGTTTACCTTGACAAACATACCACTTCACTTTTTCACAAATACCAGTTTACATCATCATACTGGTTCATACTTCAGCATATTGACATCAATGACAACATACAATATCATCATGTCATCATGCTCTGCACATATGCCAACAAGCATGTACCAAGCCTTTTTATTCCTATCCAAGTGTTTTAAAATAAAAAACCACCCAAAACCAATTTCTCAACCACATTTTTAAGAATTTGTTACAAAAATACAAAAGTTGTAATGACAAAACGACGACTTTTTGCAACTTTAACACTTTTTGCCTAGTGGACCTCAAATTTTCACAATTAGGTCCCCATACATCAAAATGGCCTCAAATGGCTTTATTTTCATAAAATAACACAAAATAAACAATAAACTCAAATTTTGACCCTATTGGCCAAACTTAGGTCCCAAGGGTGCTCCTACACCATACACCCGAGTTGGAAAAGAACTCAAGTCTCTTGAGAACTGTATTGCTATAGACCATGCTTGATAACTTCATCTTCATGTTCTCCTAAGTCTCCTTCATCTGGTAAGTCCTTTCATTGGATTAATTATTGAAGACTTGCATCATTCTTTGCACTAATGACCTTGGTGCCACCTATACATTGCTCCAACTTTGCAAACTATCTTGAGAGATTTTCTCTAACATTTCCTTCATCTATAACTGATTTAGAACTTACCTCTACACCTGTAACCATGTATTTTTCATTCTTGTGTTGAATTGTTCTCTTCATTGGTCTTCAATCACTCTCAAACCTTTCATTTGTGCTTGCCAAACACCTTTAAGCATTCCATCTTTTACCTTTACCTCTATTATCAGATCTTATACCTTAGAAATCTTCGTATCATCAGACTTACAAGACTTTGTTTTGATAGCATATAACTGTCCATCAACCTCTTTTTCCACCAATGGGCAAGGTATTGTCCCTACCACAATCTCTTCATGCCTTTCTAACTCATCTTGAGTCTTCACAAGGAATTCATCCTTGACCTACTCTTTGTCATATTTTGACACCAAATCATCAATCTTCCCCTCCAATATTGAATCACTCTTAAAACCTATTGTCTTAGCATCTTCAAGCCTTGAAGTGGTTGCAAACTTTTCTTGCTCATCTTCCTCAACCTTTAGATACTCCTTTCCAAACATGATGACCTTTGTTGCCTTGCCTTTTTCCTCATCATTCTTCTGCAATGGTGTTAGTATAAAAGAAAGTCCATCCTTATCAATGGTGTAAGTGTTATCCCTTCCTTCATATAATGCATGCCTATCAAATTTACATGGCCTTCCAAGGAGTATATGGCAACGATCCATTGGTAAAACATCACAAAGTACTTTGTCCTTATACCCAAAAATTTGAAACTCAACTAATGCTTGTTCATTCACCAAGATTGATTGATTATCATTCACCCAAGATGCTCTATATGGTGTTTCATGAGGAATTCTTTCTACTTTTAGTTTATCTACCATTTCATTTGACACCATATTGTCAGCAGAACCTGAATCTACCACTACCTTACATAACTTGCCTTTGCATTTGCAGGTGGTATTGAACAATGTTCTTCTTTGGGTCATCTCCTTCTCCTTGGATACTTTTAGGAATTGTCTTCTCACCATCAATGATTCTCCCACTTTTGGAGCAGCATATTGAATTAGAGATTTTACACTCTCATCTTCATCTTCTTGTACCAATTTCACTCTATTTTCACTTCTCCTTTCACCTCCACTTGAAGAAGAACCTTATTTTTTAGGGCACTTGAATGTTGGATGACCAAACTCATTACAATGATAACACCTACCTAAAAATGTGTTTGAACTTCGGCTACCACCAAACCTACCTTTGAAACCTGGGAATCCTCCTCTTGAATCTGCACCTTGGTCCTTGCTTTTGTTTGTCTCTTCTTGTATTAAAAGGACTATTTTGATCTTCTTCCTCTACTAGTGCTACCTCTGCTCTCTTCTTCTTTACATGTCATTTGTAAGCACTCCTCAACTATCCTAGGAGTGACTAGGCTTATCTCATCTTAGATATTAAATCTTAGGCCATTCAAGTCAGCATCCATTTTTCCCCCATACATAGGTAGGTCTATCTTCACATCAAAGGTCTCTCCTCTCATAGTCCTCAAATAATTTATAAACCTTCTCTCTTCAAGAGCCATCTCCTCTTCTTGAGGTCTTTCTGGAGGGTTCCCACTTTCGCCCTCTTCCTCTTCTTCGGGGTCACTTTCTTCTTCAGTCCCCATGCTCCTTCTATCTCTAGCTCTAATGCTTCCACCTTCTCTCTTAGGGCTCTGAACTCCCTAGCAACTTCTAACCCACCTTTTGAAGGCATCTTGTCCTCACAACTTCAACTATTCCTCTTCACACTTCAAAATTTCTTCTCCTTCAATAAGAACCTAATCTTTGATACCAATTGATGGAGAGGCAGGGTTAAACTCACAATGGCAAACTCAACAATTATGACATAATACACACCCACTCAATTCACTCAGTCAATTTGAGTAATTTTTCCACATTGAGTTCTACTAGGTTTATGCTCTTTTCACTAGGGTTTGGGCTCCCCTAAGTCAAAACACCAATTTAGGGGTTGTGTGGACACACTGAGTTTGGGTCTGAGACATGGCCATACACATCTTTCTTTTTGTGATTTTCAAATTCTCACTTCCACTCCTTATACATAGTTAAATGCTTGAAAATTAGGATTTCTCTCAAGGTGGTCAAATGGCCAAATTAAATTCTACTAAGGCCATAAACTCTTTAGGGTTGATTGGGAAGACATTATACAAGTTTGACACACCTTAATATTGACTTTTACAACACTGAAAGGCTTCACAAAGTCATTGTTGCAGCATATGAGTGATTGGTAATTAGGATTCCTAACACTTTCAAATGTTGTCTAGGGCTCCTTCACTCCTTTCTCTATCACCATACATGCACCAATCATTCACTTGACCTTGCAAATCAAATTCTCCTTATGTCACTAGTTAAACTGTGACAATCAAAGCATTAGGACTATCTTCTCCCCATGATGTATTTCTTCTTTTTGTGTCTTCCAATCTTTTTCCAAGGATGCATATGGTCCTCACACACCCCCTCTTGTACCTCAACCTCTTCAAAATACCACTCGCTTGGTCTTTCCAACAATTCCTTCAACCTCATGTCATATAAGGTCTGATATACTCAAAAAATCAGACCATTTAGTCCTCATATGCACGTGTTTGGTTTTGGAGCCCTAAAAAATATGGAACATGGAAATACATATTTACAAGGGTCATCCCACTCAATGGGATGATTTTTTAACCTAGGAATGACCAAGAATACATTATTTTAATGCCATTGGATACCCTTAACTAGGGTTTTGGTAGTTTTTACAAAAACAAGTATAACTTTATCAAAACACAATGAATTTGAATGAAACCAAAGCCAAAATTTAGGGAATTCACCCCCCTCTCACATCCAAAAATTTTAAGATGAAAGAAAGAAGTTTTTCAAGGTGAAAAAATAGTAAGAACATATTGCAACGTGTTTAGAATGCATAAAAATATCTACTTTCATTAAGCAAAAGTCTCCAAAAACCTCTTCCATCCCTTGGATGGTGTGTAACAGGCCTATTTATGCCTATCCACATGGTTTACAATCAGCAATCACCCAAAACCAACTTCTCAACCATATTTTAAAAAATTTGTTACAAAAATGCAAAAGTTGTCATGACAAAATGGTAGCTTTTTGCAACTTTCACACTTTTTGCCCAATGGACCTCAAATTTTCAGAATTAGGTCCCCATACATCAAAATGCCCTCAAATGGCTTTATTTTCATAAAAGAACACAAAAATAAACAAGAAACTCAAATTTTGACCCTATTGGCCAAACTTAGGTCCCAAGGGTGCTCTTGCACCACCACCTAGCTTCATAGGTCTGAGCATGCCTACATTCCCCAATGGTGGTTAATAGGAGATAGCACATTAGCCAATTATATTGAGCATACACCTATGCCCCTTAATTAGGTCAATTTCCTTGGTTTCACTATTTTGATCTTATTTTAATGATTTTACAGTTTTGAGCGTTGACTACCATAGTTGGTAGCTTTTAGATACCTGTCTGTTATATCAAGTTGGCCCATAATGATTTCTTGTTTATATTCCTTTAGTTGGTCATTTATCGCAGTCATTTATGGTAATTTTGTAGCATAGGGGTAAATGAATATCAAATGTGCATTAAGTTACTCATATATTTTTGAATCAAGGTTATTTTGAGTAACTTTATACTTTTGGGGCTTTTGAGGAAATTAGTGGTATTACAAATTTAATTTGTATTTTAAATCTGATTTTATTCATGTCCCTTATAATGAGCTTATAACTTAGAACTGAGCTCATTCTTTACACACGTAATGAATTCTTCCATGTTGCTCCCAAAACCCTCTTTACGACAAAATGGTGTGTTGATGGATATGAATTATTTTGGAAAGGAAATATTATGGGCATGGATTTAATCGATTTGGATTGGGAAATTCAAGGTGTGGCTCAAATCTTGCGGCCATTGGAGGAGAGTGTGGATTGCAATTTGAGTAGGAAGCTTTTCTCCAAGTTGAGGTAGGAGACCCAAATCTCCTTCTAGTATTTCAATTTAATCTCTTTGATTGCTTGATATGTGTGTAATTATTTATTTCAAACACTTATGAGCAATGAATCCCAACCCCTTATGTCTTTGTAATATTTCTTGATGGTTTGGGTATGTGAGTGTGGGGTTTGGATATGAAAATAGAATGTTTTGGGAAACTGATGCTCAATATTTATGGGAGACTTGTATGAGAATTTTTATAGTGTATTTTATGTGTCATGAGGTTTTTCTCAAATGGGTTGGTGAGATTTTTTCTTGAATGGGTTGGTCTCCAATTTGGCCTCCCATGCCTCATTTTTGTCCAATGGAGTGTCCTACTTAGCCTCTCGGACCCTAGTTGAGTTTTTGACCCAAAATGACATATTTGCTACAGAATGGTGCATTTGATACAAAATGGCATATTTGATTTAATAAGAATGGTGCAATTGATTTTTTATGGTGCATTTGATGCTTATATTGGAGCATTTGATGCATATAATAGTGCATCTGATCACCAGAATGGCGCATCTGATCAAGGTTGACCAATAGACCTTATTTGGTCTTTTTTTGCCATCGATTGATTCTATGTGCCTTATTGACCCTCATGTGAATGACTCGTGATGAATTATATATTTTTGTATGTTTTTATATGAATAATTATATTCATATACTGGATTTGTAATCAATTTGTGAAAGGATACTTGATTTAGAGGTCTAGAGGTTGCTCCTTGACTATGGCCTTGCTATGCATTATGTTCATGACATCTTCTGATGCTATTATGATACTTATTATATGTATTCATGTTTATATGATTCTTTTTATGTTGGCCTAATGATAGAATTGAGATTTATATGATTTCTTGGCATGTGCCTTCTCCAAGTGCAATGAGTGTTGGCTCTTGATATGAGCAATAGAAAGAATGTTTGAATGCTTATGGTAATTTTTTTAATGATGCTTGAGCACTTATGAATTTCATGAATATACATTTGTATCATCTCATATGATTGCATTTCTTTGTGGGATCAAATGGATCCATTGTCTTGGTAACATGACAAGTGAGTATGCCTTGTCATGGTTGTTTGGCATTGTGAAGAGATTATTAATAGAATTGAGATTATCGAAAGTGAATCATTGCTTTGTGTTTTACTTGGATACTTCATTCAATTTAATTTGATGATCCTAGGACTAGTTACTATAGTGGGTTTAGGGAGTGGCTCCCAACACGCACCCAACCCAAAGTGGTACACAACCAATCACATTGGGAAGTTTCTTAATCAAGGGATAACTTAATAATAAACTTGGGATAGGATAAAACATTAATGAGATATAAGTGTGTTGGTAAACGGATTTGTTGCTTTAAGAAACTTTCTTGAAAAACTTTGTTTTGCCCTGTAATTAGCAACAAAGCATTCACAACAGTTGAAGAATCACAAAGAAATGGTAATTCTTCTCTGCGTTTGAGAGGGGCAGCTCCCTCGTATAATGGGGGTATTTGGATTTTTCAAAAAATTTAAAGAACAAACAATAAAGAAAGATTGAATGTCATACAAGGTATGAATCTAGTTTAAAATGAATTCCATATAATCAAGTTTGAGATACCACAACTTGAAATAAACTTCTTCACATTCAATGTTAAAGGGAAAGCATTAGGTAATCATCAATTAAACATAAGAACATTGATAATAACCCATGAGAATAAGTTGAACACACATCCAAATTGATCTCTATTGCTTAAATTGCTTGAATAACACTATCCGAGTCTCTTATACAAAGCTTGTGAAAAAGTGGAATCCCCTACATTGAATAATAATGAGGTATATATAGGTGAAGTGGTAACCACCTGAGGTAACTACCCTAACCACCTTTATAACTACTTTATAACTTCCTCAACTACTTGAAATAACTTCCTCGACTTTGGGAAAAATAACTACTTAGAATAACTACCCAAAATGAGAACTTAGGATAACTACCTCATATGAAAAGAGCCAAGATTATCCTTCATTACAATACAGAAATAGAGATGAGAGAAAGGAAACTCGATCATGAGAGTTATTTACAAAGAAAGACAAAAACATGATGCGAGTAACACAACAAAAATGGAGACTATACAAAATGCAACTCTGCACTTATTCTAAGCTAACTCCTTGCATTGCCGATGAGGTTGTTGTTTCTGTAGGCACATTAGGTTGTCCAGGTCCTTTGTCTCTGAAGATTCTGAAAAGTTGAATGGCCGAAGTGACAGATTTTCCTTTGGGAATTAGGATGTTAGCTATCCTCATTTTCCATGTCTTCAAGTTTCTATGAATGCCACTTAGTTCTATCACCATGCTGAGTGTCTGAGGCATAGAAGTTCTCAAGGAATAGTAAATATCAATCAACCTTTCGATGGTATTTTCACTGAAGTTTGTCTTGTTAAAAAGCTGTTGATCTACCATGTTCTGGAAGCTATTCTGTAACCCCTGCAAATCTTCCATCAATGTCACATCTGGGAGAAGAGTAGTGAGTTGTCCTTGGACTTTGGTACACACTTGATCACATAAAAGCATGAGCTTTTCTAATTCTGATGAAACTTGATCTATGATCACTAGTTTCCAGTTAATGCTTTCTATCCATATTTCTAGATAATCTTTTTCATTACTGGGCAGGATTTTCTCAGTTGCAAGGGTGTCCATTCCAATTTCTATCATTTGTTTGAAATCATTCACAATTTCCTTCCAAGCTACCTCCTCTTTCTTGACATTCTTCAAGTCTTTCTCAATAGTATTTTTCTTTATTAAGGCCTCATCATGGATAGATTTTGCCTGGATTAGGAATTCACATGCGAGAGTTTTGACCTTTTCTACCCAACCTTCAATTACCTTTCCATAGGCTTGGTACTTTTGAAGATTATCCATAACATTCCTTTCAATTACTCCTTATGGTGTAAATATAATTGGTTGGCGATCTACACTTAGTGGCATAGTGGAGGTATCAACTACGGATCTCAAGTAAGAAGACAAAGTGTGCACTTGTTGTTTCAATTGATCCTTGGATTGCTTATCCTTTTCACTTCTCTCCACCATTCTGGCTGCCATCACATTAAAGTTTTGAATATCAGACTCATGAGAAGAAGGTCCCATATCAATCTTTGTCACAACAAAGTCCGCAGAGGTGGCCTCATTTGTATCCTTCTCAGATATGGGTTGAGCAATCTCTAAGCACATATTCCTTGAATTTGGATCAGTCTTTATTCTTGAGGATACTTTGAGTTTCTTCGGTTTTTTAGCTCTTTCAAAAAGATCAGATATGCTACTAAATTCAGGTACCACTAGCTTTTCTACCTTCCTCTTCTTCAATAGACTTTGTTCTAACCATGGGAATGAAGAATTTTCTGTGGACTCTTGGATGTTTTCCTGTCTTGCTACCAGTGTTGTAGTCACCTCTCTGATTTCTTCAAATTGATCGCTTGGATTGCTTGGAAATGATGAATCCATGACTAAAGTATTTTGTTGTGCTTCTTGTCGTAGGGATTCAATAGGAACTGAGGGAGATATCAAATGCATTCCATCATCAAATCTTGTGTCATCCAGAATTTCCACTGGAACTTGATCCTTTACTTGACTTGCAATAGAATTTTCTTCTATGTCTTTTGCTCTGGATTTCTTCCTCTTTTGTCGGGGTTCATCACCACATGTGTTTTGAAGATTGTTCCTCCTTGGAGGGTCTTCATCTCCATCACTTCCTTGAGTATTCTGGTAAGAAGGATCATCCCTAGCTGGAGTATGGGAAGAATGCAGTGACGTAGAGCTCTCAAGCTGACTTCCTTTCCTTCTTGGAGTTTCCTTTGTTGGTCTGGTAGCAGTCATTTGAGTAATCTTCTTCTTAATCCAGGCTTCAGAATTCTTGATTACAAAACTTGTTCTTTCTCTAACATCTCTCATTTCTGGATCTGCCCAATTCAAATTGGGAAGTGGCTGGGACTGGACTTGCTCAAAATAGATAGGATCAATCAAATCAGATCCATCATCTTCAATGCCTTCTATGGTCCAATCCATCTTGAAATCATTCATTTGCTTCAAAGTCAACCTTGTCCAATCTCTTTTTCTAACCTCGAACTCATCTTCGCAATCCTCCCAAAAGTCTTCAAGATTAGGAAAATGAAAATAGCCAGGACCTAACTTTAAGCTGTTCTTGACATAATCTTTGCTATCAAAAGGGAACCTCATCTGGTATGGATACAAGTTGATCTTAGATAAAGCTTTTTCTGTCTCATCTGCTCTTGAACTTGAATCACATCTATAGTGCCCAAGACAAATAGGAAAAGCTACCCCTTTATTCTTTCTATCTCTACATTTCTTTTGAATTGAAACCAATTGCCGACAAAGCTCAACTAAAATGAGCTTATCATCAACATATCTGGGTAGCTTGTGTGGATAACCTTCAAATCCTCCTACTCGAAGGTAGGTAAATCTCGAAAACTGGATGAAGAAACTTCCATATTTCTTTATCAATTTAGCAGCTTCCTTTGATATTCTGGTGGCAATGTCTCCTTGTAATAACCTTACTGCCCACATTGTGAAAGCATCATTCACCCGCCTGAAATACACAAAGCTTTCCTCGAGTTGCAATTGCTTGTAATAATGGTAAATTTGAGTTTCTTGATTCAGGACACCATTAGTACTTAACTTTGGCCATGACCTCAAATTAGCAACAGCATATATCAAGTAAGAGATCATATGGAAGCATTGACTTGTTTTGAAGTGCACTAACTGGTCATGTATGCAGTTACTGATGAGATGGCCCCAGTCAATGAATTGCTTACCGGCAGAGATGACTGTTATGAAGAGATACGTTCACATTTCAAACTCAGTGGAGTCAGGACTTCCTTTCACTCTATGGAGTAACAAAATCAAGTAACAAATCTCTTTGATGAAAAGAGAACGATGGAGTGTTTTTGGAAGCTGAGACTGTCCTCCCCGTGGCGCAACCATCCATTCTTTAGCTAGATTGTTGAGGCATTTGCTTGTATTATCGCTGAAGTATTTGTAAGCTTTTTTCTTATCGATGTGAGTGAACTTTTCTTTATATGGCAAACGAAGAATAATAGCTATTGAAATTACGTCAAGTTTGGCCATTAAGGATCCGTCTGCAGCTCTTATCTCTCTCGCATCTGGATTATATCTTTTTGAGCATTCTAGTACCAAATCTGTACATTGAATTGATATGGGAAAACATGCTGCTTCAATCAAGCCACTTCCCACCACTCTACAAGACAATTTTGATCTGTGACCTTCCATGAAGAACTTTTTGATCTCCTGCAAATTTATGTGCCCAATCTTGGTATCATGAACCTCTGGAATCATGGTGGTGATCATCGGGGCATACTCATACTCTTGAGCCTTGTATTTCATGATATCTGACACAACTCCTTCTTCAATCTGTATTTGAAAAGGATACTTATAACATATTTAAAGCTCCTTGAGATAGCTAGCATAGGTTTTGAAGTAAACTGACCCAGTCTTCTTCAATGCATGAATGATATCGATTTGAACTAAAACTCACACAAGTTCCTCTTTATTTACAAGGAAGTCTTTAAAACTCTGTTATAATACATTACTCTACGAGTGCAGAATGTAATCATGTATACCCATTCTTTACGTTTGGATGTACGTTTACAGACTTGAAAGTTTTTTTAAGACTTCTTCAGCTAATTCATTCTATGTTTTGACCACATTTATTTGAGAAAGTGTCTTTTCCTTTGCTACTGATGGTTCTGCTAGACTCTACATCCGGGTCCACTACTACTGTAAACTGCTTCTATCAAAACCTCTGTCTATGCCACTAGCGCTGAATAAGGAATTGTATCTTTTCAACTAAGCTTAGATCTGGACTCACTTCTTAAACTCATGCTTAGACTGTTGGAAATCATTTATCAAGCATTTTATGTGCATCATGTTTGGCGCTTCTCAAATGTCATTAGGGACCCAAGCTCAAATGTCTCGGCCAGGTAGGCAGCAGATTCAGTCATACCAATTCAACCTAGACACCCATGATTTTCTCATTGCTGGTTGCTCAATGTAGAAGAGAACCCTTATTCGATACGGTAGCTTCCCAGCTATATGTGGGCCAAGTTAAAACCACTGATTAAAGCATCAGTCTTACCTAGGCATTCATACCGAGATCTTCCTACGTTCTGGTGGGCACCATCGCAACTATATTCACTGTTCAAAACTGCAGGAAACTCTATAGTGCGGGCATTCTGCATGAACTATTATCCCACCCCGAAAAATGAATGACCAAGGGAGTTAAATCAGTCATCTCATTACGTCTCATTTCTGTGAGAATGCCTATCACAACAGATAATGAGATGCATGTGATAAGGACTCTTTTTGGTTTGATGCCCTTTGCATGCATGTCTCTTTGAGCATTTCCACTCACATCATCTTATTAAAAATGCTCTTTCGTTATACTTTGATGGAGGTTCATTGATGCTTCGAGCAGAGAAGTAATGGTTGGCTGGGATGGTAGGGAAAAGTTTTGTGATGGCTAGTTGCTTTCCTTGAAACCTTCTTGGAGCATACTCAGAGCGTATTCAACAAATTTGTTTTGTGCACATGCTATACTTGTTTTAATTCATTCCTGGAGATGACATTTTCTTGAGGCGCTGGATCATGCAATTCGGTTGTAGGCTGGCCGAATACTTAGTTCATTTGCTTTTCTAACGTCTTATCAGCATACCCAACATCTTCAATACCTGCGAGTGGAGTTAGAGAGCACGATAGCATGCATATCTATCGGCATGCAAAGAAAATGTTAATAGGTAGTTATAAAACAACTTCAGCCTTCTTTCCTGGCCACGTGGCAAGTTCCTTCCGCCAACTGTGGTTTCAGGCGAGCTTGGTGGAGCGATTTTCCAGTTAAAAAAAGTATCGGCATGTTAGTCAACTTTGCCAAGTTGCCGATAGCAACCAAAACATAACTTAAAACTGTTAGTCGGTTATTGATATTTATATTCGGCTTGTTTATCCTTTTGGTCAACTTGCCGATATCTTTCATGCGTAAGTGAGATCGATGCAATTTTTGATTTGAATGGAGAGAGAACTTTGGGTTTGAATGCAAACTGAATGCTCAGCATACATATCGGCCAAGGCATTGCAACTACAAAAATTGATAAAAAAAATCTGCAAATGTACATTCCTGAATGAATCGAAGAGGTGTTGAATCATTGGGCAATCAAGAGTCGATACGTAACATGAGTCTGCCGACAGTTGGGAAGAATGTTCAATGTAGAGACTCCACCACTAGCCCGAGAGTAAGATTCAATAGGCATTGGACTCCAAAGAAGCTGGGTGTCAATGCTCTACATTTTCAATTCGAAGTCTTCCATTTTGACATCAGTGGAAAGAATATTTGAAAAGAATTTCGTTTTACACCCACCAATTACATCAACTTGAAAATTTCTAAAGACTTCTTAATTTTAGCAAATTGATTTGTGCATATTCTACAATCTTTGCTTGTCATGAGACCACATTTCTTTGAGTTATGTCGCCAAACTGTCCAAGAACTATGTCTACATTGTCAAATGGTTTCGATGCTTTGTCTATGATTCCTCATTTTGCATACATGCCGACTGGAGCAATTCCAACAATAATATATGTGCGCTGCATTCTTTATTTCATTGGTGGGTTCTTGAAAAACCATTAATGGCCGATAGATAGAACTCATCGAACCACTTACCTTATTCTTTGCGGCTTCCATCATTGGTTTGCATAAACATCTTCAGCAACTTAGAAGTTATTAGCAAAATATCAAATTGTTTTGAAATGATACCGGTGACTTTTTTTACAAGTAGCACAAGCAACTATTAAGTTTTCTTCAAATGTTTTTCGATGCCTTTGGAAACTAGACAAAATTTGCTGATGGATAAATGAAACTTTGGAAACATGCCACATGCAAGTATATTGGCCTTTTTTGAAAGTAAACCAGCTCGCCGATGATGAATTTCTCACTCGAAAGTGTTTTAACAAACCTCCAACTTTGCAAACTTAGGTGAACTGTCGATGATGGTGCAAATAGAATGAAATTGCCAACCTACCGCAAATACATATCGGCCCCTTCATCCTTCACTCTAACTCGTCAGTGTATCTTTCTATTGTCGAAGTTTTCCACATAGGCAGTTTCATGTATGCTTGTTAGTTGATTGAATTGGCTTATTTTATTCTTTATTCAGCTCAGCAGTAGGCTGATTGGAGTTAACCTTCTCTTGCTATTGGCATTTGATGAACTTTCCACAACTTGTGTTAGAAACTCAAGTCAATTTGGCAATAAAGACCAATCCAACATATCTTTGTCCACACTTGGAATTGATTCCACAAGTACTTGAAATGGAACGTTGTCTTAAACGAGATGAATACTCATTACCTTGATGTCTAACAAAATTAAGGTTTTTGTTTTTGGAAACTCTTTATACCAACATGATTCCATTCTTGGACGATAGGAAACTTTCTAGGCGAACATTTATCACACGCAAGATTTCAAAGGCCAAAATTTCAAAATTTTCTAATTTTAAAATTGGGGCTAACAAAGTGGTTCCCCAAGCATGCCTTGAGCACTAGTATGAGGCTAAGGATGACTTGGGAAGGCATGCTCACCCATGGAGCGTTGGGACTTGTCTGAAGAGTCATGTCTGCTCATGTAGCATTGGGACTTGCATATTCATCATTCTCGTTTGTATGAGAGAATGTTTTGGTTCTGTTTGGTGTATCCTCACGAGAATGCATGATGACACTCCCTACACTAGTACTCTAGTATCTACATCCTGATAGTTGAGTACCACCCTATCGATTTACTATTGCTTGATCTTTTGGTAATCTCATTGTGATACATGGAATATGGTAATTTTTGGATGTTGCTCTTATGGATACCTCCTTATCCTTATTGTTGCTAATTAAGGATGCTTTCTCGTTCTTTGGTATTTTACTATTGTTGCTTAAGCACCTTATCTTACTTGATTGTTACTCTCAATGTACGTGATGCATTCTTGGCATTATCATTCTGATTTGGAGTCATGATTCTTGTTGGATGTTATGTTTATGATTTCACATTTGTTCCATGTTGGCTCTTGTGTAAACCCATTTCTATCCTTGTATTTGTAGCATCGTAAATTGTACGCACTTGCTAGGGTAGTACAATTTCACACCTAGTTTAGCACCCGCCTTGGCGCAATTTTCATTTTGCATTGCATTTCCCCTTTAGCACTTAATTAATTAAATTAATTAGGTCTAAGGTTCTATTTCATCATCTTCCACATCATAAAGTTGGGCCCTTTCATTAAAGTGTGCCCCTTTCATTTTATTCCTCCAATACATCATTTAATCAAAAACCCTAATTAGGTCCTATTTTGAACTTGGGGGCTTGATTTCGGGGGTCAAAAAATCTCGAAATCACCTGTAACTTTGGGATTCTCTCTAAAATCATCATATCCGACGGCCCTGAAAATTTGGTGAAAAGTTGTCGGGACCATGGCGCCCGGAGAGGACCATGGCGCCCGGAGTGCACATGGTCCCGGACATTTTTCCCAAAATTTTAGGAGCGCAATCCAATAATAAAATAAAGCTTAACCCCAAGAAATTGGTAGGAGATTCAATCTCTAGGTCGGCCAAAAGTTGAAATTAAGACCTAGGGTTTCATATATAAGAGCTCTCTTTCTTCATTTGAAAGGATCCAGAATTTTGGTTTCAAGGACCTTCTATGCAGCAAAAGAGCAGATCTTTGAAGACTTCAACAACATTCAACATCCATCCATCAAGCATTCATCAATTTCATTCATCCATTTAGGGCTTTGAAGACATTGAAGAGCAATAGGGGATTACCGACTGAAGATTGGCTTGTACCCCTCCCTTGGGGTTGGGTATGATTTCATGTTGTTTTCATGTCTTTGCATAAGCCTCATTATATCATTTGTATTCATGCTTTAGATCACTTTGCATCTTGATTTAGAGCATTTACATTATCATTTACAAGCAATTAGGGTTTACTTTCTAGGTTGCTCTAGTTTGCTTACTTGCATTTTAGGATCCTGCACACACACAAGGTCTGCACATACATAATATTACAATACAACTTGGCTATTCGTGGAGGTGGAAATCACCAAAGCGGGGGTTTGACTAACGCAAAACCCTATATAGCCGCCCACCATACCCTTTTCAGATATAAGTGCAGGTTTCGGGACTCGAACGACGCCGCAGGTTGCAGATTCGGGAGAAGCAGACTAAGACAGAACTCCACACCAAGTTTCAGAGCAAA
Organism: Cryptomeria japonica; assembly: GCF_030272615.1. Taxonomy (NCBI): domain Eukaryota; kingdom Viridiplantae; phylum Streptophyta; class Pinopsida; order Cupressales; family Cupressaceae; genus Cryptomeria; species Cryptomeria japonica. Next base: position 4,434,556 of record NC_081413.1, read on the forward strand.
AGACCAGGACAGGGGCGTGGGGTGCCCTGGTCCTGCCAGGACAGGGACGCTGGGTGCCCTGGTCCCTGGGACAGGGGCGCTGGGCGCCCTGGTCCTTCTATCAGACAGCAACTTTCAGCAACTTTCTAACAGCTTTTCAGGTTGCAAAATAGCAGTTTCAGGGGCAGAATCAGGACAGTGGCGCCCGCGCCCCCGTCTCGAACATTTTCACTCAGATTTTAACTCCGGGTATGCATTTGCATTCTTGTTTTGTCCTTGTGTTTACAGCTTTTCATTGTTTAAGTTCAATTCTGCAATCTTGTTAGTAGTTCATACTTGCACTTTGGGGTTAGGAATTGAACTTGCATCATTCTATCTATCATTTGCAACAAAGGAATAGAAATCCTAATAGGTAGCCTGTGGCTCTCTCTTCCACAAAAAGAAGTAGCCAATTGTGTGATACCTCTAGGCTCTTTCGTATTCCACAAATGTGTGATTGAAAGTGAGATTAGGGCATGTTTGCTTAGTGTCACTTTTTCCCCCACACATTTTGGTGAACCCGATGTGAATTCCAATCTTCTCTAATTCTGATTTGAGTGTTTATGCTATTTCAAATTCAAATTTGTATTTACAAGTTTTAATTTCTTGCAAGATTCAAAAATCTAGAGGAAATTTTTGCTAAAACCCTAAATTTTTCAATTCAAGGTTGAACTTGTGGATAGCTTAATTGGGATCAATAATTTCAAATCTGATTTAGGAACTCATTTGAATCATAAATTTCATTTTCTAAATCTACATTCTAAGTGCTTGCATTGGTTAAAATTAAACATTTCCTTCTATTTTGCATGTGTTATCATTTGAAAGTGGAAAATTGTTGTCATGATGCATTCATTTCATAGATGTGATAATGGGTTAGCTTCCTTTGCTTCAATTTTTCCTTCTCCTAAAGAACCTCCCCCCATCTATCACAACATTTTAGTGCCTAAAAGAGTTGCTTCCAATCCCTTTGAGACTCTCCCATGCTCTAAGGATGAAGACTTTAAGAGTGATCTTGACAATTCTCCTAAATTGCGCCCTTCCTATTTAGCTATCCTAGAGGAAGAGAATGATATCATAAAGACCTTTCTTAATGTTACTTCACCTTCCCTACATGATTCCTCTCCAAGTGAAAAGGTATTGATGGACATTGACTTATTTTCTCCTAAAGTTGGTCCTTTCAATGGGGGCATGTTAGTGCAACAAGAGGTTATGAACACTTCTTTCAAAGATCTCCTTCCTAAGCATGAATCTTTGGAGAAATATGTTCATGTTCCTCCTAAAAAACACTCCCTTCATGAGGATCCTTTTGTGCAAGAAGATGACATTATCCCTACATTTCCTAATGATGGCATTTCCTTTTCCAACAAAATTCCCACTAGAGATGATGAATTAATGATAAATGCTTACCCTTCTCCTAAAGTTGGTCTTACCCATAAGCATCCCTTAGAGAAAGAAGATGAAATAATAAGAAATTTCCTTAATTCTCTCTCCCCTAAAGATCATATTGAACATATTTTGAGGAAAGAGGATGAGTTTAACACATCTATTGATCCTCTCCCTCCTAAAGATGAGGAATTAATAAACAATGTTATCTCCTCTCCCAAAATTGACAATACTTAAAACATTCCTTTCAACCACTTCACTATTTAGGATGAACCATTAGAAGAAGGTGTAGATTATTCTCTTCCCCATGAGAGAACCCTAGCCAAAGGGGATGAAATCAAGATTGAAAACTCCCTTGATAGTTTCCCACCTTCCTTGAATCTCAATTATTCTCCCTCTAAAAATAAAGCATCTCCCTCTCCTCAACTTGGTTCTACTCATAAGGAAACCCTAGTTCAAGGAAAGATGGTTAACATCTCTTTCAAAGATCTCCCTCTCAAAAGTGAGACTTTAGAGAGTAACGTTGATCCTTCTCCTAGAGAGTTTATTCCCCATGTAGATCCTTTGATGATAGAGGATGATATGACCTTTCCTAGTATTACATTTCCTACTAGAACATCAATGCCTACCCCTTGTCTCTCTCCTAAAATTGATTTAATCCATGATGAGGTTTTAGTGCAAGAGAAGACTATCAATAATTCTTCCAACACTTTTTTTCATTCCTCTAAACCGTCCTCAATTAATTTGATACATGTGAATGAAACACCTAACAAACCTCTCTTCACTGTCCAAGGTGCTTTTCCTTCTCAAAATTCTCAACCTTTAAATAAGCCTATCTTAGTTGTTCAAGGTGGTTATGCTAATGATTCTTTTTGCACTCCTAAGAAACCTATTATTACTGTGCAAGGAGGTTATTCTACTAAGAGCCCTTATGAGTATGCTAAGCAACTGACTAGAGAGAGTTATCATGCGGTTGCCCATACTTATAATACTAGAAACAATAGGCAACCTAATCCTCCTCCAGTTATCCCAACTTCACTTCCTCCTTCCCAACCTATTCTTCCTCAAGCTCCTCGTATTTCACAAGTTCTTGGTAAGGAATATGATCTCATAGAACAACTTAAAACTACTCCTGCTAAGATATCCCTTTGGGATTTGATCCAAACTTCTTCCGCTCATCATGGAATGTTACAAGATGCCTTGAAAGATTTGAATGTTCCTCCACCTAATACATCTAGTAATATAGTGTCTTTGGTTAACTTTGTGATGAATCCTAAAGCTCAAATTGTGTTTACTCAAGATGAGTTGCCTACTAGTGAAATTCAACATCAATATGATCCCTTGATGATTGTGGTTATCATAAATGACACTGCTATAAGACGAACACTGGTAGATAATGGTTCTGGCCTTAATGTGTGTAGCATTAATCTATTGCATAAGATGAATGTGGATACATCCCTTATTGAGCCTGACTCTCGTCCCATTCGAGGCTTTGATAATGTGGCTAAGTCTTCATTAGGTATTATCACCTTACCCATCATAGTGGGACCTGTTACTTTGCCTACTCCTATCCATGTTATGTCGGGAAATCTAACATACAACTTGTTATTAGGGAGACCTTGGATTCACAGTATGCAAGCTGTCCCCTCTACATTGCATAGACAAGTTAAATTTATTTATAATAATAAGACATATACCTTGATAGGTGATACTAATTTTCAAGCTTGTTTGCAAACATCTACTTCCAAAGGGAGTTCTTCTAAGCCTTCCTCTTCTAGTGATGACTCGTTAAACAAGATACCTATGGATGAATCATTACCCTCTTATAATCAAAATTCTTTGGATGAGTCTGAAGTTCCTGAAGAAGATTCTTCTCAACTTGAATCTACACATGAAAAGGTTTTTGATCTTGAGAAGGTTCTCGTAGAAGACGATTGGGGATCTCTTGATTTTAATCCCACCTTTGTAGGTGAGTATAGGGTTCCTCCTAGAGAGCTTAAAGTTAAAAAGAAGGAAGAAACTAGAGATCAATCAGTCTTACCTGAACCTATGAGCAATAATTTTGTGGCTACTTCTCAAACTTCTTCTCCTCACATCTCTAATTCTGAAGAATTTGATTCTTTGTCTTATGAAAAACCACCTTTTCTTTCTGAAATGGCTAATCGTTATGGTCGTGGTTTTCATATTTTGGATAAGAGTGGCTATAGTGGAAATGGTTGTGGTGCAAATGAACAAGGAATTAAAGTTCCTTTAGAACATAACATGCATGAATATTCATTTGGACTTGGATATAATCTTTCTAAGCCCACCAAAGCATCTAAAAGACCATCTCTCAATGTGAATGCTATATTTAGTAGTGATGATGATCTCACTTCAACTAAATCATCTGCTACTTCTATCAACTCTCATTCCCCTCATAAGGAAATCTTGGTGATGAACAAATCTCTTTATGACTCCCCTCAAATTACTAAATCCACTTATGAATCTTTATCTCCTATTCATCATAAAGTCCTTTCCTCTAGGGATAAGGCTCTAATAAATTACACTCATCCCTCTTCTAAGATTTCTTGTGACTTTTCTTCTTCAATTTTTATCACTGTATACATGTTTTTGATCTCACTTATAGTTGAGCATTCAGCATGTCATATTCAAATACCTCATTCAATCTATCATGTCTTTAAATAACATTAATGGCTATTATGTTGCTCATCATTATGTGACATTGGTAGCTCATTTACTGGGGGCTCATTGTCATTCATGATGGTACAATTTCAAGTGCAATCATATTTTTGAAGCAACATAATAGCCTAATTTTTCTATGTTATCTCTTGTTCCTATGGGGTAATAATGTGGAAATATTGATCATGTTTTCTTTAGAATCCTCTTTTCCTAGATATGAGAGAAGATGTGTATTCTCTTTCTTAACTTACCCACTTCTTATGAGGAGCATTTTACATACACTAATGTCTTGCTTGCATGAACTCATGTGAGTATGTAGTACATTTTGCTTATGTCTAAATCTCTCTCTAGAAGATTGTGTAAGTCCTTCTCATTGACCTTATCCTTGGGAGGCAATGATCTTTCCTTATTTTTATCTAAGGATCCACTTTTTCCTATTTCGTGGATGGTGTGAACTTTATTACTTGATGTTATTCCTTGTATGCATTTGTTGTTGTTTGTTCAAGGATTCTCTCTTACAAGAGGTGTAAGTCCTTGACTACAACCTCTTTTGCACTTGGTAAAATACATCCATAATGAATTCACTCTCCCAATTGGGTTAAAAAGAGCGTCATCCTTCATTAAGAATCACTTTCACCTCGCAAAAGAAGGAAGTATTGTATTCTTATTCTCTTCTTTGTCTTATTCTAGAAGATGTTATATTTGTCTAAGACAATTCCTCGCGGGGATAGGTGTCTTTTGTACAAAGATCTCTTCTTCTCTAAGGATCTCCTTTACACATACTACAAGATATCCCTTTTCAACTATCTTATCCTTGCTTAAAGAGTGCAAAACTCTCTTGCTTGGATCTATGACATTGTTGCATTTTTGGGGTATCTTCTTTTGTGATGAAGGTAGGTATCCTTGTTCTACTTTGCTTATGACATAAACATTACACTTTTTGAGCAATGGGTCATTCTCGAAACCAGAGCACAAACTCTTAGAGCGAGATGTCACGCTTTTGTACTATACATATACAGGTTGTAGCATACTCAGGCATAGACTCCTATGAGGTGCTTCTAACCTCCCTTACACACACATGCACGAGGTTGAGTGGAACTAGCGGCATAAGGCTAGACTTTCTCACTCGCCTCCCTTACATGGATCACCTAGACAGACTCTAGGGGCTAGTTTTCCATGTCCTTTTTCCCATGGATCACCTAGACAAGATCTAGGGGTGAGAAGTCCATGTTTTCTCTCTCACTATTCTTCTCATGGATCACCAATGTGTGTATTCATGCTTTTTTCCTTTCTATTCTTCTCTTTGAATTTTGTTTCCATTTACATCCTTCATCTTGTGTTAGAGAACTCTCAAACCCTCGCACTCTTTGTTGTGTTGGAATTGAGATTTAGTCCTCTTTCTTACCAAATGATTCTCCATTAGTTTTTGATCTCATATCAAATCTTCTTGTGAGCATTTGTCATCAATATACTTTAACAATTTGAAGTGGTAAACATGATACCCTGTTTCAACTCACTAAAATTAGCAAGCCAAAACACGGGGGGCATATAGCTACCCTCGAACTTTCATCACCTTCCTTAGTAAGCATTAGGTGATTTTGTGATCTAACGTGTGTTTTGTAGGGTGCGGTTCCTAACTGTGTACTGCAGATACCGCTGGGGGCTTCGTTCGACAGACTTATGGATATATCCTTTTTCAAATAATGTTTACTTTTCTGTACTTTAGATTGCATATGCACGTAGTGTTCATATGACTGCTAAAGTGGGGGCTAAATGTAGCGTCGTAAATTGTACGCACTTGCTAGGGTGGTACAATTTCACACCTAGTTTAGCACCCGCCTTGGCGCAATTTTCATTTTGCATTGCATTTCCCCTTTAGCACTTAATTAATTAAATTAATTAGGTCTAAGGTTCTATTTCATCATCTTCCACATCATAAAGTTGGGCCCTTTCATTAAAGTGTGCCCCTTTCATTTTATTCCTCCAATACATCATTTAATCAAAAACCCTAATTAGGTCCTATTTTGAACTTGGGGGCTTGATTTCGGGGGTCAAAACATCTCAAAATCACCTGTAACTTCGGGATTCTCTCTAAAATCATCATATCCGACGGCCCTGAAAATTTGGTGAAAAGTTGTCGGGACCATGGCGCCCGGAGAGGACCATGGCGCCCGGAGTGCACATGGTCCCGGACATTTTTCCCAAAATTTTAGGAGCCCAATCCAATAATAAAATAAAGCTTAACCCCAAGAAATTGGTAGGAGATTCAATCTCTAGGTCGGCCAAAAGTTGAAATTAAGACCTAGGGTTTCATATATAAGAGCTCTCTTTCTTCATTTGAAAGGATCCAGAATTTTGGTTTCAAGGACCTTCTATGCAGCGAAAGAGCAGATCTTTGAAGACTTCAACAACATTCAACATCCATCCATCAAGAATTCATCAATTTCATTCATCCATTTAGGGCTTTGAAGACATTGAAGAGCAATAGGGGATTACCGACTGAAGATTGGCTTGTACCCCTCCCTTGGGGTTGGGTATGATTTCATGTTGTTTTCATGTCTTTGCATAAGCCTCATTATATCATTTGTATTCATGCTTTAGATCACTTTGCATCTTGATTTAGAGCATTTACATTATCATTTACAAGCAATTAGGGTTTACTTTCTAGGTTGCTCTAGTTTGCTTACTTGCATTTTAGGATCTTGCACACACACAAGGTCTACACACACATTACTATTACAATACAACTTGGCTATTTGTGGAGGTGGAAATCACCGAAGTGGGGATTTGACTAAGGCAAAACCCTATATAGCCGCCCACCATACCCTTTTCAGATATAAGTGCAAGTTTCGGGACTCGAACGACGTCGCAGGTTGCAGATCCGGGAGAAGCAGACTAAGACAGAACTTCACACCAAGTTTCAGAGCAAAAGACCAGGACAGGGGGCATGGGGCACCCTGGTCCTGCCAAGACAGGGGCGTTGGGCGCCCTGGTCCTTCTGTCAGACAGCAACTTTCAGCAACTTTCTAACAGCTTTTCAGGTTGCAAAACAGTAGTTTCAGGGGCAGAATCAGGACAGTGGCACCCGTGCCCCCGTCTCGAACATTTTCACTCAGATTTTAACTCCGGGTATGCATTTGCATTTTTGTTTTGTCCTTGTGTTTACAGCTTTTCATTGTTTAAGTTCAATTCTGCAATCTTGTTAGTAGTTCATACTTGCACTTTGGGGTTAGGAATTGAACTTGCATCATTCTATCTATCATTTGCAACAAAGGAATAGAAATCCTAATAGGTAGCCCGTGGCTCTCTCTTCCACAAAAAGAAGTAGCCAATTGTGTGATACCTCTAGGCTCTTTCGTATTCCACAAATGTGTGATTGAAAGTGAGATTAGGGCATGTTTGCTTAGTGTCACTTTTTCCCCCACACAGTATTCTTGTATAATTGTTGGGTCATGTGACTATCTCCTTGAGCACAAGGGGTGGACCTGAGGGGTACCACATGGTTGGGTGGCATTGCCAACCACCATTGAGGATTAGAGGACTTGGTTCATGACCATCTCTATGGATGTTACCTCCTTCCTCAGCATCGGATTCTAATCCTTACTATATGATGTAATCACCTAAGGGTACCACATGGTTGGGTGGCATTACCAACCACCATTGGGGACTGGAGGACTTGGTCTATGACCGACTCTATGGATGTTACCTCCTTCCTCAACAGCGGATTCTACCCCTCACTATCTGGTTTAATTAGTTTTATATTGATACATGTATTAAATCATTGAGCATGTATGTATTGAACACGTCAATGGGATATTGTTAATGATTATGTATTGCTATTGGTTTTATGTGTACCGATGTTGGGATCAAGCATGAAGTACAATCTCTTATGCTACTTTATTATCATGTATCATGGTGTTATCATAGAAAAATTTCCATTGGTGTTTTAAAATGAACATAGATGTGATGGTTAGTGTTGGAGGTTGATTTAATCATCTCCTAGTGGGTCATGAGCCATTTACCTAATCTTGTATGTGTTGCTAAGGTAGTGGCGTCAAGGAACCCTTATGTGACTTGATTTATCTCAATTGGCATCCCCTAAGTTTATTCTTCTACATGTGCATAACTAGTTACCAGTTGGTTGACCATATCCTGAGGTTGAGCATTACACTTGTATATATTATGCACTTCTTGTACATTTCTCTTTCATCCTCTAGGGTTTCTTGGTGAGGTGTTGCATATGGCATCTTTGTAGTCTATGCTCTCATCATTTGATCCTTGCAATAGGTCACCTATTTTTATGGGTAATCATACATATATCAATGTAATCGAGAAGGGATCTATTGATATTGGGGATGACACCTTCAATGATGTGTTGTGTGTACCTCACTTGACAAACAATCTCCTTTACATCTATCAAATCACTCATGGACCATCAAGGAAGTCTATGGAGTTCACTCATGCTTTAGTCGTCATCAAAGACTTGCGAAGTGGAGAAATATTTTCTATTGGGGTGGTGAATCATCCCAAATATACTCCTTTTCAAACTTTGTTCTTATTAACGACTTTTATTCTTCAAACGATGATTACACTTCTAGTGTGGATTCAAATATTGAGGAGAACTTTGGTTACTTGGACTTGGGTATTCTTACATGTGATCCAATTCTTGGGCCGTGCATTTCATCTCCTCCTATTGAGGTCACATCTACTATTTCTCTTGATGATATTTGTGTTGATACAATTTTGGCTTCTTATGATTCAGTGCAGTACGATATAGATTATCTTCAAGATATATCTCCTTCGGATGACTACTTGACAGACATTGCATGTTTGTTTGTGGAGTCCTATCTTGCAAATTTCAAAGACACCATTAATGGCATACATTTTCTCTTTGATGAAGATGATCCTTCTTCGGTTGTGGGGGATCACTTTAACGCTCTTCTTCATTCTCTACATGATCATTCTTTAGAGATTGATGTGATTGTGGATACTTATGTACAACATTTGGGAGAGGTCTCTTTATCTTTAGAGGAGACACTTGAGTCTTTCGATCTTGTTCTACATTCATCTTCACTAGATCTTGCATTGTCTTTTTCAACAATTTGGCCTAATACACCTGATTTGGAAGGACAACTTTTAGCATTGACATGGGAAAATTTGAGCACCTTTCAAATACTCCATACATCATGATATTTCTTCCTACATCTTCCTTTCAGTAATGGGAAGTGATAATTCAAACACCTTTGGTTTCGTTTCTTCCTAATGGGAGGAACATTGTTTGACAATCATGGACCATCTTCTACATCAATTTTTGAGCATCTACCATTGGTGCACTTCCTACATTGGGGGCATGGGGTGGGGGAGGTACATTGTCTCTCAACTTCTCACGGTGTGGGGGGGTGGGGCGGAGAGAAAGGTGAGGGGAAAGAGGAAGACTTTTTTCTTCACCTTGGGTTTTGTCCTTCACATTCTTCTTTAAGAGTTTTTTGTATTTTCCTCCTCTTTTGGGGGGAGTTTTTTCCCACACGATTTTATCCTTCCTTTTATGTTTGAGAGAATCTTTTGTACATGGGTGCCTCATCAAGCCTAGTTAGCAAGACCCATCTTTACTTTTTTGTCTACATTTCTCCCTAAGTTACACTTAAGTGGTGTGTTAGTGTGAATAGGGTTCTTTTGCCATCTAGTTCTTTATTAGCTAGTTCTCCACTATAACTCTCTTCACACTTGGTTAAGCTTACTTAAGAACTTTTTCACTTTATCCCACATTGTTTGTGTGTTTAGTCTCTTGGGTGGTAAATTATATATATACGAGCACCCATCACTCTCATATGGATATTCTCATTCATTGTATGCTTTGCATTCTCATGAGTTGAATACAATTTATTTATCTCATATAAGATTTATGTTTTTGCTTTCCTTCATTCATTCGCATTCTTGGGTGACTTTTCAACTAAATCCTTCAACTATTAAGGAAGCTCATGATGAGTATTAAGATCATATCAATGAATTATACAATATGCACTTGGATGAAAAAAAAGGAAACAAAGAAGAAGTTACAGAACAAGCAACTATGGAGAAAATGGAGTCATCCTATTACATAAGGACCTTTGCCTTCACCTTGAATAATCTACCACATGAGCTTTATCCTTACACTTACTTTAGGTTTCAGGTTCTTTATCCTCATGTTCTTTAGACTTACCAACTTGACCATTAGAACCAACATATTTCTTTCAATTTTATGCATCTTCAATTTTATGCTAGAAATATTTACAATATCTCCAAAACAAGTTTCCAAGACCTTGTTTCCAAATAATTGTCAACTCCCCTTATTATTCTTTCCCTCCTCATGGTCACTCTCATGTTTTGATGCCAAAACAATAAGAAATATATATTGGGTCACACATAATATTATGCAATTCATATACATGCATGTATGTACAAAACTCACATTCCCAAAAGTTTCAATTAAGATTGTGGAATGATATAGGAACTCCTCTAATACTATGTAAATTTGAAAAGGAAGTAGAGTTCTCGAAATCCATACTATACTATTTACAAGAGAAGTAATGGAAAAAAATAATTTTCATCTTATAGTAAAAAGTAAAAACAACATAAAAGCAATATACTCATAATATCAATATACATGGACAAAAATGAGACAAAACCCCAAACTCTAAAGTACAAACCAATTATATTATTAGCAACAAAAGATACAATATAATATTTAAGAACACTCCCTTACATGAGTAATCACCAACTTAAAATGTGGGGGAATTCTAGTAGCATGGCACTACTTGCATACACTATGAAACCTTCTCTAGCATCTAGTATCTAAAAGATTCAATACATGAAACCACGAGTCCTAAACTACAAACCATGTGTCAATACCATGACTAAAAATTAGTACCCTAATCCAATGCCCAAATTCCAACACTCCCTTTATAAAGTCAACAATTTAAACATAGTAGACACACTTATATTATCACAATGAACAATTACTGTATAATAATCCACTCACCAAATTAGGAACTCAATTTGGGATCAATAATCTTACTCAAAAGATTCTCCATGATGTATCATTTAGTTAGTCAAGATTCTGAGTAAACAATGTGACTTACCTACAATCATGTTCTTGCATACATCATTATCCTCTTCATAGATCTCCTAATTTTTAGTTTGATAAATCTCACCAATCTTTTTCATAAGAAATATGTAGTGGCCTCCTCATAAATGTTTAATAGGATAATATCTACAAGACACACACCCAAATGGTTCCTTGTGTATATTTTCTTATCTAATTTATTTCAATAATCATCAAATGTATTATCTAGTTTCTCTTTATTAATAAAAGCTCTCGACTAATACCTCTCTTAAGGGAAATCCTCCATCTTAGCTTCCACAACTTTTACATGATGTCAATGAACTTTTTAATTCTAAATGGAACATAGAGGCCATAGTTTCCAATCACTTCAAAAATATGCAAAATCAATCAAATCAAAAGTTGTCACTACTATTATCAAAGTTGAATGTACCCTTCAAAGACTAATTCAATTAATACCATCGAAACATTTCAAGGACTATGGGTTGCCTGCAAATTGGAGTGAGTCTCTAGAGGTAGTTGGTTCCCTTTGTGTTCATCTAAATTGATCTATCCTACTACCATTCTCAATAAAAGGGCACAAAATAACACAAAATAAACTCTAAGTCCTAGTAGCAGGTGATACATCATATGTTAAATTATTACCTATACTTGTTTCTATTATACATATTTTTTTCAATAAACAAGCTAAACTATGCAAAACTCAAATTTTGACATATTTAAGCGTCAATGTTTCATAGGAAAGATAGAGTTTTCAATAATTTTAGGAGGAAATAAGATGTCTTTCAAAACCAAGAGTTGTATAAAATGAAATCAAGGACTACCCATGCTATCACAAACCATATCAATCATTTCATAACTTCGCGCAATATGAAGATTTGAGAAGCAAAAATACTTGTTTTATTGATGAAAAGGTATCAAAATTGAGTACAAATGAGTATTTCTTGAAATAAAATCTTTACAATGTTGTTCTTGAAAAGTGAGTTATAATATTGAGCCTAAGAGGATCAACTAACCTAAGCAGCCCATTTTCTCTATCTCAACATAAGAGAGAATGTAGGACATGGCCTAAAGACCATTAGTGACTTTACTTGCTTTACGCTGGTGGTGTTGGCAAGAGACACTGCATTGTTGTTTAGATGTTGTCATTGATGGCAACTAATGTCAGATATCCAATTCGCGGTTCTGAATCCATTCGTACCGAAAGATTGATTGAGGTCCGGAGAGTAGAACAAGACATCCGACAGAGTGTGCAGTATTTTGATTGGTGGTTCATTTGTTGCAGATGTTGAAGAAGCATTGTGGACGTGCAATATGCCTTACTCCAGGTTTGTGTGCTCCGATGTAGAGTGTTGATTGAGATGGAAGATCCGCTAGATAGGTTTTCAGTTAGAATAGTGCTTATCAGCAGTAAAGTGTGAAGATTCATTGTGTCGATCTTGCGGATCGATTTTGGCAATTGTTTGTTCGATCGAGGTTAGTAAGCCAGCATGTGGGAAGCGTGAGGACAATTATTTTTGGTCTGCTTGATCGTTTTGGATCGGATTGAGCTGACTTGGGTAACACATTTCATTTGTATGTTATGTGTTTTTTGGCCAACATGATGAAGAGCTAAATTGATGCTGCGGATATATAAGACCGATTGATTTGATCATTTTTGGTATTGGTGGTTTTGTGTGAGGTGTGTATGGGTGATTGTGCACAGTTTCATGTGCACGATTGAAGGATTTGCGCTCCCAAATACAACAAAATATCAGATAGAGTAGTGTTACAGAGAAGAGTATATTTTGCTTAACCAGAACTATTTTTGGCATTTGTAGATGCTTCTTATCTATTCAGACATTCCAATTATTATTTGTAATCATTTGTAAGGGAATGAGCCTTTTGGGGTTGTAGCCCTTATTGTAATTTGAGCAATGATCTCTAGGCAGTGTGTTTGAATGCATGTGCATTCCCCTCATATAATATTATTGTACTTCTAACAAGGTATATTAATATTGTGGGTCTCAATCCCATCGTGGTTTTTCCCTTAAATTGGGTTTTCACGTAAAGATCATGGTGTTATGGTGTTATGGTGTTATGGTGTTAATGTTATTTGCTTTGTGTTTTTGCACTCTACTTTTATTCATTTGCATTAAGTGGTTTAAAGGGCGGATGAAGAATGTTAAAAATTGCAAAACATTAATTCACCCCCCCCCCTCTCAGTGTTCCTTGATTCCAACAGGTGGTTTGACCTACATTTGGGTGTTGGAAAAATGTCATTGACCCCTTGAAATGATCCATGATAGCATTAAAGAAGGATGATCTTGTTGGTCTTTGGCTTTATCAACTGAAATTCTCCTAAATATGCTCCTCAACCTCCTAGATAATTGCAAATGTTATCTCCACTCTCCTAGATAGATGGATAGTTGTTAAACTACCTCCTAGATGCTTGCATGACTACTTCATCTCATCCAAACTACTTGAACCTCATCTACAAGATGATAGGACATATGATTAAGGATTTTGAGGTGATTAGGACTCCTTGAGGTGTGAGGATAAGATCTTCTTTTGTTATATATCCCTTGAAGACTTATCAATTGTTGACTATCAACCACAAGTCTACCAATATTATTACTTTCTCTTTATTGTCACATTTCCACTAATTGTCACACCCATTCTTTAATACCTTTCATGATTGGTGTCCTTAGTATGTATGTAAGGTGTTATCCCAAGCTTGTCTTGTTCCTTATGGATTGTCATTTCAACAACTTGTTAGTAAAAAAATTTGTCATTCTCACAATAAACAAATTTGGACATTATCACTCTAACTGTCACCAGCAAGTCTTCTAAACATTGTTGACTATGACTATCCTTCACAACACTAACTAAAGCTTTGCTCTCTCAAAGACATCTAAACATATGCCCTTGCTTGGTATTTTCATTTGAATACAAATTTCCTTTTTTCCTTATATACCAATATAATTATATGGAGCTTGATGATACAAACTAAATTCATTTTCTATGTCTTGGACCTTGTGTTAGCTATCCCATTCATAAATGCATTTGTTAATCCCTTTGATAGTGATAATTGAGAGTTTGGAAACAGTTTTTCCAATATTTTTATGATAGTAATCTCCATGATATAGTCAACATTTTCTTAATAGGGTTTTTGATGAAATGATGACAATATATGCTTGCATGTTACATCTCTTAGGCCTATCATATGGTTGTATTAGTCTACCTTCATGTGTATTGTCTCTTATCATGACTGCCCAAGAAACTCTTGACATGACTTTGAAGTGATTGTTTTATTCACCTTGCCATGTCAAGATTTCTCTTTCCACTATCTTTAGACATTGTGTTTTGTAGCTATCATTGTTTATCATATCAAATTCCACTATCTTTAGCCATTGTGTTTTGTAACCATTGTTTATCCTATCAAATTGTTTGATGACTATACTGTTTTGGTGTTTAAGGTTTAAAACCCTTCCTAAGGATTTTATTTTTAATCTCCTTAACTCTGCCCCTTATTTTTATTTTTTCATGAACTTCCCCTCTATGTCACGTATGTCATGCTCTTCATTCTAGACATGACTATGTGCCTTGGCTTTTCATGAACGCTTTCCTTTAGACATGATGTTGGTTCATAGACTATCTCATCACATCATTGCCTCTTGGAACTGTCCTAACTAGACTACGATCCTCTACTTTAGAATCATTGTCCACTTATTCTTAATATGCCTTCCCTCCATTATAGGTTATACTTATTTCTATATTATGTGTGTTCTTATGTTTTTTGTCACTATAAATGCTTTATATGATTTGAATGTGACAGTATTTATTGTGTGCCTTTTTAAAGAGCTTTTATAAAAAATAAAAAATAAAAACTAACTAACTAACTAACTAACTATCCTCTATGCTTGTTAATTTTCTGTCACATATAAGCCACCCACTCTAGCATTAATATCATTAAAGAGTGCATTCCTTATTGCTTTACGAATTACTTGAATTGATCCTAGTCGTAACTAACTAACTAACTAACTAACTAACTAACTAACTAACTAACTAACTAACTAACTAACTAACTAACTAACTAACTAACTAACTAACTAACTAACTAACTAACTAACTAACTAACCTACCTCTATGCTTGTTAATTTTCTGTCACATATAAGCCACCCACTCTAGCATTATTATCATTAAAGAGTGCATTCCTTATTGCTTTACGAATTACTTGAATTGGTCCTAGTCGTGCCATCTTGAAGAAATTCTACTATTACATCTAAAGTAACTTTTTATGAATTGACAGTTCTTCATTTTGATGTATTTGCCCAAGAGGCACCAATCTCACATACAAAGGAGATGAGGGTCTTCATAAAACCCACCTTGTGCAAGGGAATTGACTTTGTTCAAACATTGTTGCAACCTTTTAAGTGACCTCCTTTTGGTGTATAACTCTCCCTTTGGCATAAATAATTAAATTGGTCTTGACCTTTAAGTATGAATATAACCTGCACAAGTCTTTGTTTCCAGCAAGACTACCTTCCTTTACACCAGTGAACCCAAGCTGAATGCTAACATCTACACCATATTGGTCTCTAAAAGCCACTCTTACTCGCTATGGTCTCTTAGCAACTCTTTTAACTTGTAATTCAGATTTTTTTTGTTGCATGTAGAACCCATGTCTTCTTCTCTGTCATAACTGTCTTCACACTGCCATAAACTGTGTATTGTTGTCCGTGAGAGATATTCCTATGGGCTATCATATCCACCTCACCTATAATTGTCATCAAAGCACCTTGAACGACCATTTAAAATCATATTGTTTTCTTATCATAGCTTTCATGTGGCTGGACGGCCACTTACGCCATTGCTCCTTAACTGCTACTTAGACTTCCTGATAATGAATGTCTATAGATGATAATTATAGGCATTGTAAGGACCAAAACCATGTATAAAATTGTCCTTTTCACGTCATGCACTTTGACGATTCTTTCCTCTTCACAATATTGCCCAAGGATTCGTAGGTTTCACACAAATGTCTGACACCTTGAAGGGATAAATGCAGTCTTGATAGGACCTTATAATGGCTTTGACAACCTCGTTTATTCTGACCTAGCTTTGAAACACTATTATCATCAACGTAGACTCGGACAGCACTGATCATTGCCAATAACATCCATAGATTGTTGACAACTTATGACTGTTATGTATTTGATCATAGCTTACATCGTTCAAATGGGGTATTGTGACCTAATAGCTACATTCTAAACAAGATTTTAATCTTCACAAACCTTTATAAACCTTTACCCATTTATGCTAACTAGGATATCATGTCAATGCCCTAATAATCTTTACCACCTTTCATAGATATTTGCTAAAGATTTGACAGTGTAAAAATACACTAAGCAAACTTCAAACAATACAAGGTCAACGTTTCTCTAAATATATGTTCATATTCTTCACAATACACAGGACTCTTCCTTAAAAAGAAATATCGAATGAATATCTACAGGTATATTCACATGTACTATTTTAAATAATCAGATTACAACTTCCAATAACTTCTATCCCACTAATATTCTTCAAAGCTTTTGATTCTAAAACAGCTCTAATACCTAAACGATGATTATAAATAAACAAAGAAAAATAGGTCGCCCTTGTCTCAATCTTATAAAGGTTTTGAAAAAGAATGAGTGTAAATGGCAAAGGATAAAAATGAAAAAAAAAAAATTTTGAATCCATCTCATTTCATTTATCTAAAAAGCCAAAACTTGCTATAATTTTAAGCAAGAATTACCAACAAAACTCTACTTGAAGACGCTAGCATCAAACTTTAAGATCATGGGGTCTTCCTTCTTAAAATTAAGAAAATCAACCAATTCATGCATTAAAACAATCCCATTCAAAATTTATATTTCAACTTGTTGGGAGATTGCAATTGAAATACTTCAAGCTTCCACCTAATTTAGAAGATTCAATGGCCACCATGCAAACATCTTTTATCACTTCTTAATGCACCTAAAGAAAAGTGGGTAGAAGCCATCCTCACAAAAAACCTATAAGCTAGGTGGAAACCATCACAGAGGAACATTTACATGCTTTTTGTTCTTGTGCCTAGCAAAATTTAACCATGTCGGATTAACAACCAATATTGAGTCTCATCTAATGGGTACCTACAAACTATATCATACCCAATTCCCAATGAACTAAGCCCACTCAAATTAACTAAAGATCAATCTTGTGTTCCCAACTCTTAGGCCCTCGATCTCTTATGTCGAAAAGACACTCACAATGCCTCCTTAGTAGGAATTACATCCTACCAGTGTTGAACTCATAGTGAGATCAATATCCACTATTGAAGGAAGCCTAGATACACATTTTTAGTAGCCCCAAACACTACAAAGCCCCAAATAAATAAGAGGAAGCACCCAGCTATACATGAAGTTATCAAAGAATCATTCTAGTTGAAGAGTTCACATCGAATGTTTAATATTCAAAGGAATCTCCTTTGGCACTAGACCATTGTGAAGCCGAAATTCACTCTAATGGACACCTCAAATTCATCTCAACTCTTGTTGTTAATAAGACACAAGTCGCCGCCATTGAAGACAAGCCACCACTTCACCCATTGCTTTTAACTGGAGTCAACTCCGTCATTTGTGTAATTGGCCAATTTGTCTATTCAACATTGGCCTCTCTATAAATGTGATTGGTTGTGAATAACTCAAAACCCCTTGTAATCTCCAGAGCTTCTTTGAAGAAGGCATGCAACTTCTAGTTTAGTGTTGAGCCCTTCCTCACAACATTGATTACTATGGAAGAATCACCTTCCACCATAACCTTAGTAGAATTAAGTTATCTACACTTTCTTAGCCCTAGAATAAGGGCCTTGAATTCAACTTTGTTGCTCGTCCTTCTTAGAAGGAGAGATGTTATCTTGTTGATTACAAGCCCTTTCCAATCTCTAATTAGGCAACCCACACCCGATATTTTGGGTTTTCCCCTTGATGGCCCATTAAAGTTCATTTTCACCTATCCTAACTAGCACCAAAAACTCTAAGGATCTTGTGCTCTTTCCTTGCAGCTATGGAAAATAAGAAAAATTATGAATTGTTTGCCCCAACTCTTGACCCAAAGCAATAGAATATAAGTTTATAATTTATTTGATGGACCTTGTCTCTTGGCTTTTATTTGTCCCAAGGAGTAAATTATCATCAACAAATTGTTAGTGTAATGGGAGGGAGGTTGCTAGCCACTTTAATCATTTGAAAACTATCTCGTGATCTCTTTTTTTTTAGTATTTTGTCTAAGGCCTCCACCGTGATGATAAAGAGGAAAGGAGACAATGGATCTCTTTGCCTAATGCCTCTTGATGTTTCAAAAAACCCTTCTGGTGAGCCATTAATTAGCATTGAAAACCTGAGACTTTCTATCCAATTAAAAATCCAATCAAGACGATTTTTTGAAAAGCCAAAAACCTTCATTGCTTTTATCATAAATCTCCAATCTACTCAATCATAGGCCTCTTTTTTATCAAGTTTGATCAACATTGTCAATAAGTTTGTTTTCTATATCAAATGGATTGCCTCTTGTGCAATAATAACTCCATCTAAATTTGACCTCCCTAGAACAAACCCCATTTGATCTTTTGATATGATGTCAAGCAAAGTCCTATTGAGCCTATTCGTTATAGCTTCTGCTAGTATTTTTTTTAAAACTATTGCACAATGAAATAGGACTAAAACCATCTAATGATGTAGCTTGATCTTTCTTAGGAACAAGAGCTAAAAAATTATTGATTAATTCTTTTTGGATCATACTTGAAGCTCTTGAATATTCAATTGCTTCAAAACCATCTTTGTAAACAATTTTAAAAGAAGTTGGGAAACCATCTATACCTAGGGCTTTGTCTGGGTGAAGTTGAAATAACATTGTCCTTATTTCATCTTTATAAAAGATAGTCATCAACATCCTATTTTGTTACTTTGAAACCAAATTGGGAATGTTCTCCAAAATCTTAATTTGTGTCAATAGGTCTGAACCATTCCAATTGTCGAGAAACTCTTTAGAATAGTCCAATTGTTGAGCATCTCTATAAAATAGTTCATTGTAGTTGCTCATATATCCTCCACATCTTCCACCAAAGAGCCATATCCTCTGCTAATTTTTGAGATTTTATTTATCATTCTACGAACCTATATGTTTTTGTGAAATAAATTTGTATTTTTTTTACCATCATTTATCCATACCTCTCTCAATTTTTGCCTCCAAAATGTTTCATCTCACACCAATAACATCTCATATTCACCCATCAATCTTCTTTCTAGCAAAAAATGCTCTTCATTCATACTCAAAGATAAAATTTCAATGTTCAGGTTCTCCATTTCTTCTTCAACAACTTTCTTGGATTCAAAATTATTCTTGAAGTAAAACTTATTCCATTCATTTAGGCACCATTTGACATATTTTAATTCCATTGCCACTTGAAACATCCTTTAATTGTCCACAATGCTTTGTCCCCACCACTGCTCAACTAGATCAAAAAAATCTAGGTGCTCCATCCATGTGTTCTCGAACTTAAAGGGACACCTATATGACTTTTTATTTGTGAATATGCTTAGTTAAATTGGGAAATGATTTGACCCAAACCATGGTTGAATGTTACTTTCTATCCCTAATAGGAATTTTCCCAAGTCCCCTCTCCAGAAAAAACTATCTAACTTTTTGGTTATGTTACTAGATATAAGACATTTTTTTCTTTAAGTGTAAGTGCCATTAGAAAATTGAATTTCAATTAACATACTTCTTTCCACCCATTCTTCAAAATTTGTTCAAGATTGAGCTTTCCTTTGCACTCCTCCCTGCTTATCAAAGTTATGTAATACTGCATTGAAATCTCCACCAATGAGGCTAGTAGGACAAAAATTGATTTATTTTTGTTCAAGTTTCTCTTTTACCAATTCAAGAAACTAGACCATAGACATTTGTCAAAATTAATTGGAGGTTTGAAGTCAAACTTCTAACTCTACAACTAGTCCAATGCCTACCCTCAACAAGCTTCTCCACAACCACCTCTTGGGGGCTCCAAAGAATCACTAATCCACTTTTAATACCTTCAGAATAAACCCACTCCCCTTGCCATAATTTAATTTTCTTCTTAAATCGATTGCTTTCTTCCTTGCTCAATTTAATTTCCCATAGCATTAATAAATCCACCTTTGATTCTCTCCAACTGATACTTGACAAACCATTGTGTATTAGGGGCATTAATGCCCCTAACATTCCATGATATGAGCCGTGTGGCTCCATAGGAAGGGGAGTTCCTTTCCTCGATCTCAAAAATCTTGTAATTTTCACTTGGCCTCCATTTCTCCATCCAACTTCCACTTCTCCTGGAGTGATTTTCTTCCTACTTTATCCCTATCTCCACAATCTGGAAACACTTTCTCTATTTTTGTGGCTAATTCCAAACTTTCCTACTAATAAAGCAACCACTAACTCCTTTCTCATTTTCTCTTCAGGATGGCAATGATATATTTTTTCTCCATCCACATCTTCTTCCTTGAGATCCAAACGTTCATCTTGAACTACAAGAGATAGAATTTTAGTCGTCTTCTCCCCTACTAAGACATTGTAGATTGGTGGTCCCTAAGAGATCTTTGATCAACTTCATTGCTTTTTTTTTTTATTCACATTTGCCTAGGTCCCTATCATCTAAAGTTGGGTTTTATTTAATAATGCTTACCTTGTCTACCTGTAATTGATCTCCTTCTAAAGCCCTTCTTTAACTAAAGAAGCTTTACAAATTTTAGCTCTCATATCTTTTGCCTCTTTGTTATTTGTATTCTTGATGAATCAAAGTTCAATTCACCAAAGGTTCCTTATTAGATCCTCTTAGTTGTGACCAGTTCAAGGATCTCTCTTTGATAAAATTTTCATTCACCATCCCCATGTTATCCTCTACTCTACACTCCCTACAATTGGTTGGGCTACCTTGCTCATTTACCATGCATTTTGGCTCTATAAATCCCTTGGTTGAAGATATCCCAAAGGGGAAGCTTTTAATTTCAATAATTATTGACCTTCAAGTCATCTTACCTAGTGTGCCCACCAGGAAGTTCTCCTGCCCTGTGAGTAATTAGGATAGCCAAGTCTATTTTTCCTTCCCTTAATAGTTGGAGCTCCAACACCACTTTTTGCTTCCAAGGGGTTGATTTGGTAATGATTTCAAATTCCTCCCAACATCTACCTTCTTGATCTACCTCTACACAAACCCTAGCAAAGTATTTATCCTCACCTTGCCAAATCTCCTTGTCTTATTTCATGAAAGTGACTAATTCTTCCCATATTACCTTCAAGGACTCTTCATTCCAATACTCTAAAGGCAGATTGTATATAGCCTTACCCATATCAAATCTCTTTCGACATTGTGAACATATGGATTGAAAATTGGCTCCCAATCTTTAATATGAAAATATAAATCATCCATGATCGTCGAGCCTCCCTTCAAAATATCCCTTATCAAATCTATAGGTCTACATTCAATAAAGAAGAAATCATTCTAAAAAAACTTGATTGAAACCCCATCACACCAATTTTCTTTCCACCAGTTTAAATTTTTTCTCTTTGGAGAACAACACCCTACCAAATTGAAAAATAAGGCTATGTCTTTTAAATGCTTGATGACAAAATCATCACTTTTCTCTGCAGTCTTATGAGGGGAGCATATCCTATTTAGGTTTTACCCATTTCTAGTCACATATTCCATGTTCCTCCTAAACCTATCTCGTTTCTCCAATGGTGGTGTCAATTGTCTCCTCTCCCATTACTTTTGTTCAAATGATTAAACCCTAACCATTAATTACAATCTAGTTCTATAGACAGCTAAAAATGTCCTCACTTAATTGAATAAATATTTATTATTTATTTAATTATTCGTGGTCCCACCCTTTTTCTTCTATTAAGTAAATAAACACTTTTATTTAATTAATTAATTATTATCCTCTTCTCTCTAATCATATCCCTCCAACATGTTTACATGGATCATAATCTAAATCTGTAGTCATGTAACAAGTGTCATTTTCCTCTTCATTCACTTTGTCCTTATCCAATGTCCACATTCATTGAACCAAAAATTCAACCCACCTCTTAATCTTTTCCCTCCATTTAAATTAATCTCTTAATCGTATTCACTGATTTCCACCTCTTAATAGTATCCCTCCATATCATTGGCACCTCCTAATTCTAGGGTTCTCCCTTAACCTCTTAATCGTGGCTATTCATTATTTAATTACTTAATATAAGTCTTTGATTCTCTTGGATATTTTTATAAATGAGATTTATTCTTCACATATTCCATATTTAGAGCTTGAGTCTACATTTATTATGCCAAAATTCTCTTAGAGTTTCTATCATAGCTTCTTGTAGTATCGTAAATTGTGTCCTTAAATACAATTTCATACTACCATTGGGCTCACTTTAGCAATTTCGCCCTCTATGCCCTGATTATGCCTAATTATGCTCAAACCAGTGCCAAATATGTGATCTTCATTCTCTTCTTTTACTTTTGGACCTCGATTCAGTCCAAATGGATGGGACTAGGGCACTAGGCACCATAGTAGCACCCTAGTCTAGACCAAAAGGGCCCAAATTTGAACCCTCTAACAATCAAAAAAAGTCAAGCGGGAGATGATTTTCTTTGTTGACCTTCTTCATAATTTTCAATACATTTCATGAAGATGGATATAAAAGTAAGTCTTATCTCCTCATTTGAAAGTGTTACCAATATGTGTTGTCATTAATGTCAACATGATCTTTGACAATGCATGTTGTCCTTAATTGTTGTGGTTATTAATGATATGATGTTTAGTTATTGAGGAAGTGTGTGTTGGTAGTAATTGTGTGACTGACATGAGTGATTGTATTTGCGGTTAAGTAGATTATCAAGGATGTGATGATGAGAATTCATTGACTATTGTTTGTATGTTCATTTGTATTTTGTTGTCATGATCTGCTTAATTGGTCCAAAGAGGTTGATGAGAGGAATAGATGGATATTAGTTGCACTTGGTCTATGCATATCCACCTCCTTGATGTCTGATATATGTACTGAGTTGGATGTATTGATACTATTGATAATGTTAATGGTGGTGATGATATCTCGATGTTTGGACATTAATATGCGGATTATATGCATGACAATATAATGAAGCTGATATATATTGAATGAGAAGGTGTTGTTTAAGATAGTTTGGTCCCTAGAAGCTCAATGGAGAAAGTTGGTATGAGAAGTATGTATTGATGTGTGTTCGGAAGAATGCTCTGCATTTACAGATATGGTCTTGTGGGTCCATGGATATTATATTTATGCTTTGTGGACATTGCACTCCTATCTTTTGAGGTCCTTGGTGTTGCAACTGATAGGGTTGGTGTGCAACCTGGAAAGTATACTTCAAAAGTGAACCTACAAGATTGATTAGTTTTCAACAAATAACAAGAAATGTCCTAAAGAATACTCCAAAGTTACCAATGAAACAAATAAAGGATTAAAATCTCAAAAAGTTATACCTTCACTTTCTGTCTCATTGTGTCTTATCCCCATTGTTCTTGGTTGCAGATAATTGCTCTCAGACATGCACTGTGTGGCTTCCAAGATGGCAAGTGTGGAATGGATAGATAACTGATAGTTGGAAATGATTATGCAAAGCTACATATGCAACATGATAACCTAAAAACTTGCGGATGCAAGATAACTTCTGGAAGACTATTAGCTATTAGAATCAAAATGCATTAGGAAACCTTTTTTATAGATTTTTGGTGTGCAAAATCCCATGTGGGAGAGATAAATAGTTGAGATCAAATCATGTAGATTGGATGGCTATGAAAATATTGGTTTGAATGTGAGAGAAAAAGGAGGAAGATGTTCCTCCTACACCTGCAGGATGGAGGAAAAGATGGAAGAAGAAGCCAAGTGTCAAAAGGATCACCTTGACTGGAGTTGAAGACTTGAGGGAATATAGGATGGTTGGAGAAGATTTAGAGATGCGAGGACAAGTGGACTCAACTCCCTCCCAAAATTTAGGGATGGTGGATGAAATGTAGGTTTGGTTAAGAAATGTGTGTACTTACACATTCTTTATTTATGAATAGGATTTTTTATTTAATTCCTGCGGACGTGCTGATTTGCAGACAGTCGCGCTAATGCGCGGGTGCTCGTGCTAATAGACGGATTATTAAATTAACAGAGCAGGTAACGGAAAATGAAAAAATACAGTCGCACTGATTATCAGGTGTTGCGCTGATATGCAGGCGCTCGCGCTGATTCACGGGCGCTCGTGCAGATACAACTAATGTTAGTGCCCAAAATTCAAAATTCAAAATTCAAATTTTTACTAAAAACACTCACGCTAATCGCAGAGTGGTCGCGCTAAACAAAAATGAGGAGATAGAAGAAGATAGAAGAAGAAGAATGCAGAGGAGATAAAAGAATGTCCGTAGTGGTCGCGCTAAAACATAGAGCCACCATTTTTTTTTTGAATTTTTCCTGCGGTCGTGCCGAACCCAAGGCGCTCACGCTGATTCAAAAATAGTCACGCTGATGCGCGTGCGCTTGTGCTGAAGCATGAACCTACAAAAAAAACTTCACAAAAAACTCAAAAAATTGTTAAATTCGGGACGTGGGTCCCACCAGGCATGCCAAAATGTCTCACAATGAAATGGTTAGAGCATGATTCATTTTCAATAAACACAAAAACCATTAAAATGAGATATCAAGGAAGATTAAACAAAAGCATCATGAAAACAAAACCACATAAGTGAAATATACTCATGAAGCTCCCATTGCAAGTAGCTCTTCCTTGTCCTCCTTGCCTCCACGAACTTTGCTAGCTCCAAAGTTTGACAAATGGAAAGTTGGAGAGAGATGTGGATTGCTCTCCTTGTGCTTAATAAGGTAAGTGGGTGGATTATTGGATTGTTGGATTTGAGTGATGGATTATGAATTTGATAGATTTGAGAGAGGATTTAGAAGAGGATGAGAGGAGAATAGAGCAGCATGAGGATGCATGAGAAGTGGATATGATTTGTGAGGATAATAAGCTCCAATTTATAGATTGGAGAAGGCCAATGAAGTGCCAAGATTGATTTGATTATGAAGGGTTGAGATTGATTTTGGATAGAAGGCATGGATCAAGGGTGCCTTGGGAAAATAAATAGGAATATAAAATTCTTTTGGAAAAAGGGGGGAGAAATTTGAATTTCAAACTTGAGGAATTAAAAATTCCAAAATAAGGATGCATTGAGGGATTCAAAGAAATTTGAATTTCTTTGAGAGACTCAATGTTTTTTATTAAGGAAAATTAGGTTTTAAGGGACCCGAAACCCACTTACAATATGAAAGATGAGCAAGAAAAAAACAAGAGAAGATAAGACCAAGACAAAACAGCTACAAAAGACGAGCACAAAAACTAGCAGCTAGGACAAAAGGACAGTAAGGAGCCAACAAGAAATTGGCATCCAAAACCCAGCATTACATTTCAAATGAAAACTTTTATAAACTCCTCAACGTTTTGAACCAAAAGCATCATGGCCTTAGTGGCTTCTCTAATATCATTGCTCTCCTGTTTCAGCTAGATGTCTTTCGTTTTGGTCTCCATATCAGTGGTGGTCTGCTTGGTCCTTCGCCTAGAGATTTGATGGGTGGAGCTGAAGGTCGGTACATCTTCAATGATTACCAAGTTCTTATCCTGATTTTTCCTATCTAAGTGATCCACCAAGGCATTCATATTATGTGACGAAACTCTTAAGACCTCAAGACTATGGTTCATGAATCTTTTCAAAGCCTTCTCAGTTTGAGCAACCCGAGTGATGATGTTATCTTTATCTGCCTCAACCTTTTCTTTTACAATTCTGATAACATCCTCCAGATTTTTCAAATCCCCTTTTATTAGGTCTTTTTCCGACCAGTCCTGCATCTCAATTTCCTCCTCATCTTCACTGGTTTCCATCTCCTCACTCTTTTTCCCCGAATTTGTTTCTTTAATCAAATTGTGTATCTTATTTTCTAGGTCCCTATGTTTACTCTGAATGTTAGTAATGTTGTCAATAACCCACTTCTGGAGATTGAAGGACTCCAGTGTGCAATTTTGGGCAGTATTCAAAATAGTATTTGTCGATTCCCTACCCTGCTTAGTGCCCATGGAATTAGGGTTGTCTTCCTCCATAGAGTTTGGGGCGACATTCCTGCTATCTGAGCCCATAGGGTTAGAATAAGGGTTTTCAGATTTCCCTTCCTCCTCTTCTCCAACGTTCTCTTCCTTCTCACTCTTCATTTTTGTCTCAATATCCTTCCCCTTTTCCTCCTCCAAATCATAATGCACCTCCGTTTGCACATTATCAATATCAGGTCTCTATTTTTTATGGGTAGGGGCATTAGACTGGTCATCATCAGACTCAGAATCATTACAGCTCTCAGAAACATGTGCATTAATTACCAGGTAATCATCCTTGCTAGCCCTAGCTTTTTCCTTCAGGTATTCATAAATGAGCAAAATAAGCCCCTAATGGGCTATGGGGTAAGAATTGGGCTTTTTGGCGTGGTCATCCAAACTCTCATTTAGAGAAGAAGCTAAGTAAAAGGGCAGGGAAATCTTAACCCCATGGCGGAAATGATTAAGAATTGCAAAATGATAGTTATAGATTTTAGTAAATCTACCATCAACAGTAAGGAACTCCATCAAAACCCTTAACACTTTCTGCCAAAAAGACTTTACCTACTGGGGTAGGTAGTAGGAGATGTTGTCTTTCTTTGCAAGGCAAGCCTTCTCATCCTCAAACTTCGGGAAGTTTTTAATCGCTTCAGCAGCATACTTCCGGTCTCTATAGAATTTAGTGCCCTCCTTCTGAAGACCCGTGACCTCCGCTACTAGATCCTCATCAATATTCCAGGTTTCCCCAAACAAGGTGACTCTGTTGTTGTTCCAGCCCCTAGCAAAGCCATGAGACACCGAATTTCTACTACCATGCAGCTTTTCCATATAGTCGGTGAAACCATATCTATGAAGCCTCCTCCACACTTTTCGCTCACTCTTCCAAATTTCACAACCAGAGGGCTCATTCATGTTTAAGTTACCCCCCATTTTGAACAACAAGTTGAAGTACCCAAAGGTATATCTCACAATCTATGGATTTAACCACAAGTTCCTGTGCAAAATTTTGGAATAATAGAACAGAGACTCCTCTGTGGTTTCAAGGATAATGATAATGGCCGCACAAAACCAGCACTTATTATTATAATCCCCATCGCACATATGATCATAAAACCGATGCCTAAAAGCAATCATTAACTGATGGTTCATTTTCCTCCAAGCTCTGTCTTTGATATCCAGACCCCAAAAGATAATCATGATTTTAAATTGACCCATTGATGCGATCAAATAATAATTGCTCTCTAACATCCCTTTTACAATGGGTCTCTCTGATATATTTAACCTCCACCTCTAAATTGACCCCTTCATTAGCTAAGAGGTCTGCAACCTTATTGCCTTCCCTTAGAGTGTGAGTTATGAGAATGCTAACATAGTCATTTAATAACATTTTAGCACTTTCAACTAAATTAGTAATATTCCAAGAAACAGAACTAGTACCTTTAAGGGCCTGGATGATGTTGAGGGAGTCCCCTTCCAGCCAATTTTTTTTAAATTTGAATCCCTGAGCAAGCTGGAGGCTTTTTAACATAGCCTGAGCTTCAACCACATGATTATTTTGGACCCCAAAAGTAGAAGCAATAGCAGCAATACAAACACCTTGAGCATTTCTGATGACTCCTCCACCACCGGACTTCCCAGGGTTGCCTTTAGCCACCCCATCAAAATTCACCTTTATCCATTCATGATTAGGAAATTGCCAAACAATTTTATCTCTCCTATTCTTATTGTCAGATCTGCAAACTTTGTGGATTAAGTTCCATTCAGTAAGGATGCCTTTTACAATTTCATTAATATCAATAAAAAACCATTGTTTATTGTTCCTGTGAGGAATATTTATGTTTTCTTTTATAGCTCTGCAAACTTTTTCAAAAACCACCTGAGAGGTGCACTTAGCTTCCCTAAATATTCTATTATTTCTCTCTTTCCAGATTCCCCAACAAGTCATGGGGAGGATCAGGAACCAAAGGTTCTTGATAAGAGGAAATTTGGTAGGGAAGGTCCATTGCCAAATAATTTCCTTGAGACTCTTGTGCATGACGCAATCAACTTTCCAATTCACTCAAAACTTACACCAGATTTCCCAAGTGAAGGAGCAATGGAAAAATAGATGATCAACTAAATCTTCCTCTTTCTGACATAGCTCACACCTGTTAGGGAACATAAAACCTCTTCAGACCAAGTTGTCAATAGTAAGGATCCTATTGTGAGTAGCAAGCCAGAGGAACATATTGACTTTAGGGATAAGAATTATGTTCCAAAATTTTCCCCATATAGGGTTACTGGTATGAGTGAAAGTGTTTTTGTAGGCAGAAGCAACCGTAAAGTCACCTATAGGATTACTCTTCCAAAGGAAAACATCATCATAATCTTTGTTAATAGAAAAAGACAGCAACTCCTGCTGGAGCAGGGAAAATCCAGCATATATAACATCAAGCCTAACCCATTTGTTCTCCTTCCAGTAGTCACACACCATAGACCCAAACCTCCTTTTACATTCCTCAATAAATTGACTACTACCTTGATCAAAGAGAGGCTCATTGTTCATCCAAGGATCCTCCCAGAACCTTATTTTGTCACCTTTTCCAAGGACCCATCCAGCTCCAGCTTTGGCCACTTTTATGGATTTGATAATACTATTCCAAATGAAGGACCCAACAGGGATGTCTTTAGAGTTGAGGAGATCCTAGAGAGTCTAATTATGAATATATTTGTCAAACCAAATCCGGTTCTAATCTTTCTTAATATCATAAGCTCTCCATATTTGTTTAGCAAGGAGAGCTTTAATACCAAGCCCTCCTTTGCTCTTTGGTTTACACACTTTGTCCCAACAAACCAAGGATAGTCTCTTTTTTTCTTCAACTCCTGACCAGAGAAATCTCTTCTGGATTCTTTCTAATGCTTCAGCAAATTTAGCCGGGATACCAAATAAACTGAGAGCATATACAGGGAGATTCTGGAGAGTAGCTTGAAGAAGCTGCAACTTTCCAGCCTGAGATAAAATGGATCCTTTCCAACCAGCAAGTCTTTTGTTGAGTTTGTCAATTAGCATATTCCAAAAGGAGTTTGGGGGAGCTAATCCCAAGGGAAGACCCAGATAAGTGAAGGGGAGCATTTCCACCTTGCAACCAATAATTTTAGTAATTCTATGTTGTCTTATGATCGGAGTGTTCAAGAAGTATATAGCTGACTTGTCACAATTGACTTGCTCGCCAGTAGCCATAGAATAAGAATTAAGAGCACCTTTAAAGGTAGCAGCCTCCCCAACAGAAGAATATCCCATTAAGATAGTATCATCAACAAACTGTTGATGAGAACAAAAACATTAGCAGAGGAAGGTTGAAGACCTTTGATAATTTTATTCACACTCATTTTTTGAATCAGTCTGCCCATGCTCTCCGCCAAGATGGTGAAAAGAATAGGAGATATGGGATCTCCTTGTCTGAGCCCCCTTGACGATTTAAAGAATTTAGTAGGAGATCCATTAATGAGAATTGAAAACATAGGAGTGGAGATCAACTCTCTGATAATTTTGATTATCTTCTCATCAAAGCCAAAAGCCTCCATGATTCTAAAAAGAACTTGCCAATCCACTCTATCATAAGCTTTCGCCAGATCCAACTTTATTGGCAGCATTGAGGGAGTGAATATTCTCATGCACAAGAATGATAGAGTCCTAAATCTGTCTGCCAGGAACAAAACCTTTTTGCTCCTTAGAGATGATGAAGGGGAGCACAGCCAAAATTCTAGAAGTCAAAAGTTTAGATACAATCTT
The DNA here is from genome assembly GCF_030272615.1 of Cryptomeria japonica. NCBI lineage: Eukaryota > Viridiplantae > Streptophyta > Pinopsida > Cupressales > Cupressaceae > Cryptomeria > Cryptomeria japonica. Next base: position 4,464,697 of record NC_081413.1, read on the forward strand.
ATAGAAGGAGTTACATAGACTTATTGGCCTAAATTTTCCCATTGAATTTGCCCTAGCCACCTTAGGAATTAAGGCAATAAAAGTGGAGTTGAATTCCTTAAGGATTCTTCTTGAACCAAAAAATTCTTTTACCACATTGACTGTGTCTTTTCCCACAATATGCCAAAATTCCTGGAAGAAAAACATAGGGAAGCCATCAAGTCCCAGAGCCTTATCCCCTTGAAAGGACAAGACAACTTTATTAATTTCCCCAGCAGAGGGGATAGCAAAAAGGGGCTTATTCTGATTAGGATTAATAATCTTGGGGATGATGTCAACCAAATCTTGTTGTTGGGTATAATCAATATCCTTGCTACCGATGAGGAGCTGAGAAAAGAAACTAACAGCTTCATCCCTAATATCATCCTCATTAAGAAGAATTTTGTCCTCAGCAATTAATCTATAAATTTTGTTCGCAACTTTATGTTTCAAAGAGGTCATGTGAAAAAATTTAGTGTTTCTATCCCCATACTCCAGCCAAATAGCCCTAGATCTCTGCCTCCAATAGATTTCCTCCCTAGAGATGATGTTGTGAAGTTTGACTAAAACATCATCTTCCTTAGCTTTGGGATACTTTTTATAGCTATCTTGTTGGTGTAAATAATTATTCATCTTGGATATTATTACACCTTACTTAAGTTTACTTAGGTACATGCATTTCATAGTAGTTTGAGTATGAGACACTTGGGTGTTTTGTGCCACATTGGGATAGTGTGTGTAGGAGAATTTCCACCTTTTATGGTGTTGATCTTGTTGTTACACTCCACATTCAGTGGGTGATCCACCTCATGTGGAATATTATATTGTTTCTCCTACCTACCCACACCTATTTCCTACCTACCCTTGTTTCTTATTGAGCCACATGTCATGTTTGTGTGCTCACATATCCATATAGCCTTGCCTACATAAGGAGGCTCATATTCATTGTATGTAATTAATCGATTGATGATCCAGTTGATTAGTATTTTCATCTTGATAGAATACAGTTTATTTCTATCATATATTTTGTCTCTCTTATTTGTGCTTTCCATTGCCTCTTGATCTTGGCAAAATCTCACATGGTATCAGAGCTGGTCCATGTCTCACACATCTTTCTGTATAGAGTTTTGGATCTGTTCTAATTCCTCCTTCAGCTTTTTCTTAGAGTCAAAAATATCACCAAAGACCTTCTTGTTCCATATCTTAATGTTATATTTGATGTTTCTAAATTTTTTAGCAACTTTATACATGGCGGTTCCATGCACATCAATACTCCACCAGATGGCAATGGATTTTTCAAGAGAGGGGTGGAAATTCACATTTTCTCAAACTGGAAAGGGAAACTCTGTTTACTCTTAATGGACTCAGCAACAAAGGCAATGGGATAATGATCCGAACCAATTCTATTGACAACTAACAGGGAGCATCTATGAGAAAGAATCCAATAATGATGTGACATGAGTGGGAATTAAAAATTGGAGAATAATGATGTGACTCAATGTTGATGTGACATAAGTGGGAATTAAAAATCGAAGAATAATGATAATCGTGATTATGAGAGATTCAAGGAGGATTAATTAGGTTGAGTGGGATTAGGAAAAGTGATTTGTAGGAATCACATGACTAGGTTAGTTAATTAAAATTAATTAACTGAGTGGGTTTAGAGGAAATAATTATTGGAGGGGACTTTAGAAGAATAGGGGAAATTAATTTATTTGATAAATTAATTATTGGACTATAGTGACAGGATTAATTAAATTAGATTTAATTGATTCTGAGAGGAATAAGCATAACACAATTAAGTTAATTAATTATGTTGTTAGACTTAAATTAATCAAATATTAATTTTAGGTGTCTACAGTTTTTACATGATTAACAAATAACATTTACTTTCGACTTAGTGAAAGAAACCATTCAGATAAAATAAAAGAAAGCTAAACTAATAGCCGCTGAAAGGCTGGCATTTCATTGTAGCATAACTAAGCAGCATCTTCCGCAACTGAGGAAGTTATGGGCTTGTCCTGTTTTGTCGCGGATCCTCGCCATTCAAGGTGTGCAGTCGAAAAGTTCAGGATAACTTGGAAATAGGGTAGGCCAATGTGTATGATCCTTTGCTTCTACACTTCCTTGTCCATATTCACCTGTGTGACCTTTGCCTTGTGAACCTCCAAGTGATCTAAACAGACAATGAGCATTGATTCAATCCTTGCTACTTTCAAAAAATCATCAGTAGTCAAAGATTTAGTGGTCTGAATGGAATGAACTCTATCTTGAAAGACTTTGATCATGTTTGTAACTTCCTCAATCACCTTATCTCCCTCCTTCATGAGTTGGATATCAATATATTTAAGGTCCTTTTGTATAGTGTCAATCAAATCATTCAGTCCCCTGAGTAGCTTAGTAGATTCTTCATGACCTTGCCCGATGATTGAGTTGCGCCATTCCACATTTTTATTTGACACATATAGCACATTATCATCTAGGTTCTCTATTGGTTTCTTAGATAAGAACCTCATCAACCCATACTTCTAAGCATCATTCATTTGTGCGAGAACCGCTACCCACTTGACCCTTTCCTTTTCCCAGGCGACTATCTCCAGCTCAAGTTCTTTACTTACAATTTCTGCATCTTTATAAACCTTGACTAGATTAGTAATATAGTCTGATCCTTGTTGAATTATTAAATCTAGCCATTTATTGAACATCTCCATCACTACCCTGTTCCTTTAAACTTGATCAAGCATCTTCTGGTTAGTTGGGGACTTAGAATCAAACGACACTGGTATCTGTGACAATGGCTGAGGATCTAGATTATGAATAGCTTTGATGTACCCTGCCATTTGTGTGACCATTTGTTTCATTTCTCTCTTGTCTATTTCATCTTTCCAAGTCCTAGAGATTATCATCTTTGTAGAAGATTCCAAATGTTTTACATCCACAGCCCTTGATGCGACACCCAAATCTATTTTCTCCACAGTAAAATCTTCCTCTCTGGCCTTATCTGCATCTCTCCCAAGAATGGGCTTGGCCACTTCAACTGTCCAGTGTCATGTTGTGTCATCCACATCAAGAATTGCTTGTGTTTTGAGCTTTTTGGGCTTTAATGCTTTTCCTAAGCATTTACTGACCATGTCCTCCAATGGGATGGTGACCGGCACCACACTCCTTTTCTTTCCAATGGCGGCTTCTAGCCATCTTGGAGCATTGGTAGATCCTTTAGGTGGCAGGGTGACATGTGTATCTGGGGAGGTAGTGATTACCAGGGCATTCATGGGATCCTGTTGAGTTCCTACCCCTTCATTTGTATCCGCTTCTTGTATCCCAGGTTTACTTTGATCTTGTGAGTCCATTATTTGTCCAGGCTCTTCACTGGGGTCTAAATCCACCACGACCTATTGCAGAACAAGCTCTCTACTCTTCTTCTTGCTTCTTGATCGGGTTACTCGAGCAACTGTAAGACTAGATGGCGACCTTCCTGACCTTCTTGGATGTATTTTCTCTACAACGGGCTTTGAGACACATGCAATATCAACAATTTTATTAGTGGTAAAAATAGGAGATTGAACTAGGATGTGTGAATCACTTCCTGATTCGTATGGTGACATGGAAGGACCCTCCTTGAATTTCAGTTTCCTCAGCCATCTCTCTGTTCTCCTGACAACATTGAAGGTCCTTGTTTGAATGCTATCATCTTCTTTTTTGTTCCAGTCAATTTCTGGAATCAGTTTCCCTTCAATCTCAGTACCAAACTCAGGGTCTAGGACATCTTCCTCTGTATCTTCCAATACACCTGATGTATTAATTGGGAGCCTCAAGACAACTACCTATTGCAAAGTGAATCTTGACCACAGCCTCTTTCTCACTTCATGATCATCCTTGCAATTTTCCCAATAATCTTCTATCTGAGGTTCATGGTAGAAATGATTGTCTATGTTAAGGTTCTCCCTTGCATAACCTTTGCTGTGAAATCTTCGCCTGGCTACATATGGCCGCAAATTCATCCTTTTGAACTCCACTTCTAGATTCAATGCACATGATACCGATTTGCAGTTGTAATACCTAAGCTCAATGGGAAAAACTACCTCAGATTCTCCCTTTGCCCCTAGTCTTTTATCTATATGGGCTAGCTGCCTACTCACCTCTGTAAGCACGAAGCTATCAAAGGTGTACCTGGGCAATTTGAATGGTTGGCCTTCAAAACCACCCACCCATATGTAAGTGAACCATGGAAACTAGATAAAGAAGCTTCCATAAATACTCACTAGCTCCATAGCCTCTGCAGACATTCTCTTGTTGGCATCACCTTGGAGTTCAAAGGTCAGTCTTCCCGCAAAGACTCCATTCCATTTGTCAATTTGTTCGACATATCTCTATTGTTGCAACAAAGGGTAAAAATCATAAACCCTCATTCCATCAATCCAAGGTTCCTTGGGTAATCCAGGCCAATCCTTTGTGCAGGCTAAAATATAAAATAGATAAGAAGACATGTAAAACCTACTCATACCCACAAAGTTGCTTAGCTCTTCATGCAGCCTCTCCATAATTACCTGAGACCAATCCAAAAATCTGTCACCAGATAGAACCACTTGGACGAAAAAGTACATCCAATCTTCCCAATAGAAGGAATGTGAATTCCCTTTTACTCTGTTTAAAAGCACAACAATGTCTTGCACCTCAGTGATGAGGTATTCTCTAGTTAAGGGTTTGGGTAGTCGGGATCCTCCTTTCTGAATCCTCAAGAGCCAAATTCTTGCAATTACACTTCTGTACTTGCTCTTCTTCTCTGAGAAATAGGCATATGAATTTCCAATGGTCCAATCCTCATACTCCTCATTATGCGGAATACCCATTGTTGCCATTGTCGTTTCCCTATTAATATGGAATAACACTTCCCCATCACTAGTTCTGATACATCTATTCTCAGAATCATATCTGTTCATACAAGCCAACACTAAATCTAGATACGGCGCGGCTAATGGAAATGCAGCAGCTTCCACAAGACCACTCTTAACTATCTTCTCCATTAGCGACCCAACCTGAGGATTCTTAGTCCTTTCAAGGAAATTTCCCAAATCTGCATGAACTAATAAGGTGTCTTCCATTTTTGGCAAGATACTCACTAAACATGAGGTTTGGTCAAGCTTTGGCAGCACAAGCCTCATTCTAACTATCTATTTTCTTAATCAAGAAGTTCTAACAACAATACAATACACTACCCCAACAATTTTCAAACCTTCCCTTTTTCAATATTGATAAAACTTCAGTGCACAAAGAAACACAACATAGGAGAAGATGACTGAACTTACTCGATAACACCATGAAAACTGGAAACTCTTCCGGAGAACGGAGCTGGGTTTACCTTCAGCGCCTCCAATTAATTGAAATCAAGCAACTGTGACCTTCCTAAATATGGAAATAAACTCATACATCTTCCTTTAATCAGATGAGCAAACATCAATAGGGTTGCACACACTTCATCATGATTTACTTCAAGCGTGCGAAGTAATGGCGAAATGACAAACTTGACACCTTCTTAATTAGTCATCACTTCCGCACAGGAAATTTGATATTTTCATGATTACTTTCCACATTTAGAATTTCAAAAAGCCAAATAAGGGAATATTCCTTCTTGTCACATCACTTTTGTTTCCACCAAAAAGCTTTTCGGATTAGTTTGAAAAGAACTTATGAACCTTGAACATGAGGTTCAATGGTTCAAGTTCATTTAAGCAATAAAACAGTAATGGTTGGCACATAAACAACACCGAGAACAAGCAACAAAGAAAAAGGAATAATTAAAGTGAACCTTGAACCACTTGAACTGCTTGAAATTTGGTTCAAGGTTCAAGACTGCATATCAACTTAACATAAAAAGAAAGACTCGCGCTCGTCATATAACAATACATTGCCACAACCCATTTAAAAGGCATTATTGAACCTTGAACCTTTGAACCACTTGAACATGAGGTTCAATGGGTTCAAAACTTCAATGACCGAAGACCAAGTGAACGCGTTTGAAATTTTGGTGACGAAGACTGGAACGACTGATTTTTTTCTTTTTTAAACACTGTACACTTTGAGCCTTGAACCTTTGAACCTTTTGAAAAAGAGTTCAACAGTTCAAGTACAAAGAGAACAAATGACCTGATAGAACAAAAGGCACAACAAGACAACCCGTAAATTGGAATTTTTTTTTTTTTTTAAAAGGAAAACTTACAGGTGGACTAACAGATAGGTAGCTCCAACATTCTTGATCCCAAATGGCATGACATTTCAATAGAAAGTACCCCAAGGGCACGTGAAAGTTGTTTTCTCTTGATCTTTAGGAGCTATCTTGATTTGGTTATATCTTCATAAACCATTCATTAAAGAGAACATTTCATGTCTTGTTGATAGATCTACAATGATATCAATGCTTGGTAATGGAAAGTCATCCTTTGGGCATGCCTTGTCTAGGTCCCTGAAATTTGTGCATACTCTGATACTTTTGTTTGGTTTTGATATAGGCATAATAGTTGACACCCATTATGGATATGTGACTGGTCTTATGAACCCTACATCCAATAATTTCTTCAACTCTGCTTTGACAAGAAGAGAAATATGAGGATGCATCTTTCTAATTTTCTATTTGACTGGTTTTGTTCCTGGAGCAACATTGAGATGATGCATAATGAGATCTGGATCCAGTCTTGGCATATCAGCATATGACTAGGCAAAGTTGATTTGCCTCTTCTTGAAAAACTTAGTATAATCTTGACTCTCTTGTGTTGATAATGATGCGGCAGAATGGAGAATCTTAGGATTCTTTGTTGTACCAAAGTTAACTACCTCTATGGATTCTATCAGAATAGTTGATCTCTCTTGAAAATATTCTGATAGAATTTCAAATCTTCCATCTTCTAGTGCCTCAAGAAGGTTTTCACCATCAGATACATCCTTTATTTTATCTTTTGATTGATCTAATCTTGCCATAAAATGGTTTTCAGCATTAGACCTTCTCTTTGTTTTGTTTGTATTTCATTTCTATGATTGGAAGATTTGGCACCCTCCTGACTACAAGAAGCGTTATTTGATTCACTGGTGGAAGTTCTTTTGGATGTTACTAGCTCAACGATATTAAGGTATACAGATATGGCATGGTCATTTTGAAAGGTATCAAGTTCGAGGATTTCGTCGTTTTCCTAGTCAATCAGTTCTGGGTGGATTAAGGGTAATTCATAATCTTGGTCATTTTTTTTGTTTTCAATCATCATAACATAATTGTCAAAAATTTCAAGTGTATTAATCGAGTTAAGGATAGCACTCTCCTCAAAATAGTCTCTCTCGATCATTCTCCAATTATCTCTAGCAAAGTTAGAATGAGTAATTTGTGATTCACCCTCAAGTGGTCTATTTGCTGACGTTTGTCCCTCAAACAAATGAATCATATCAACTTGCATATCTTTTGGATAACACACCTTTTCAGAATATGTCTCGGCATTTGAACTAGTTTCATTGCTTGCTTGTATTTGACATATTTGAGTAGATTTTGTTGCTTTTCTTGCCATTTCTTGTCTTCTTTCATACTTTGCTTCCTCTGGACTGATTGTTTCCCCTGTTTGACTTGCTATCAACTCCTCTTGACTTTTTTCCATGTTTGGTAATTGTTGACTGGGGATTGGTGTAGGTTTTTGGTGTAGGAGCATCCCCGGTTCATATCAATCTTGCATCAACCAAAACATTTCTTTCTGGTTTGTCTTTTCTTTCTGTTTGTCCTAGTTTTAGCTCACCGGATCTTGTGGAGCTGGATTCTACTTGAAGGCTTGATCATCTTTCTTGTTTCCAGACTGCATCACATTTGGATCATTTTCCAGCAAGATACCACTATCAATTTCCTTGATAGTTTATGCCGTGTGTGTGAAGTAGGATACCTACAGCTGCAACACAAACACTCAATAGATCATTACAAGCATGGTTAGCAAATTGAAATCAAACAAAAGATAAACCATGACAAAGTGACCTATCGCCTCCTAAGAGATCCGAGTATGAATTTGCTCTCAGAGCTAGATGAGCAATCTGAGTGACTTGACTACACCTAGATGGAGGATTTAAAAGGATATGATATGCAAGCTAGATGAGTGTATGATTATGCTAGATTTATCCAAGAAGCTAATTAGGCTAATGATATGCATGATTAAGCTAAATGAGAGATTGATTATGCTAGAATATGATCAAATTAAGCTAGAACTAAGATGTAAAACATGATAACAATGCTAAACTAGAATGCTAGAAATGATATGCATATAATAACACTGCTCTAAAAATGATATGAGATAGATGTGCCTATAATAACAATGCATAAGATGAAAATGAGATGGGATCCTTTGTGCTCCAAAATGGGGGATATTTATAGGATTTCCAAAGCCAGGGGTGAGGTGGCAGGAACCAATGGTCAAGATTGAGTTTGAAGATATCAAGGGTCAAATTGAAGGAGGTTGGAGAAGAGGTTGGAGGGAGGGACACTTGTCATCTATGTGGTGACAAGTGTCAAGGAGCCTTGCTCATTAGAGGGCAAGTGTTCAAGGGAGGAGACATGTGTCATAAGTGTCATGTGTCTTAAGGGGAGAATATCCACACCATAAGAGGTTAGGATAAGGAGGTTAGGATGCCATGTGGAAATTTGAATTTAAAAATTCAAATAATAGGAAAAGGCTAATTAACTTTCAACAACTCATAAATTGGTTTGTTTTAATTAATTAGGGGATTAGAATAAATGAATTAAATGGGGGGAGGATTAATTAATTCAGATTAATTAATCAAAGGGGACTATTGAAATGAACCTAATAAATAAATCCTTAGATTTATTAATAAGTAGATAAATGGGGGGAATTTAATCAAATTGCTAATAAATTCAATTAAATTGGGAAGGGGGATTAATTAAATAATTTATTCTTTAGTTAATTATCTTCAGACCATTTTTAGGTGTATACATTTTGCCCCTCTTTGAAGCAAGGTGTGATGACGCGTTGATTCAAAGAATAATCTCATTTTGATGATGTTGATGTGATATTGGTTCAATAGGATGCCCCAGACATTGATTGATAAATTGTGATACGATGATGCCCCCTCAGGAGATCAATTGAGATAATTGACCATTGGATTGTTTGAATCTTTGAGAAATTGATTTTTTGATTAAAAATGAATTGATTTCTGCAACGTTGATTGATAAAAGTGTGAGTTCTTCGATCACTATGATGTGGTTCTCGATGTGATGATTGATAGAGCTTGATTGAATTTGATAAGATTGATTAGATTGATAAGTTTGATATCTACTCTGGTTTCAGGAATGACACCTCTTGTATAAGACAAAGATGATCAAAGCGTCTGGTTTCAAGAACGATATATCCTGTATAAGACATGATCAAAACAGCTGGTTCCAGGAAAGATACATCCTGTATAAGACATTGTAGGATGGATCGGATGAAATTGATTGATAGAATTGATAAGATTGATTGGATAAAGAATTGACATTTTGTTGATATCATGTTGTAGGAAGATTCAGATGTGCTGATTGTGGCATACTTGAGGGAGTAGCATAAGATTTGCATTGGGTCAACAATATCTAGAGAGAGATGAGTTATTGTTCTGATTGTGCATACACCTATGATGATACATTGATGATTCCTACGATAGATTTGGCCTTGGATAAGATGAGCTTGTGTGATCGTATGCAAGAATGAAATGCAAGCTAAATGTAAATGCAAAATGCAAATGAAATGCAACGCTGCGATCGAACCAGTCACTGGGTTATTGCTTTTGTCATCATTGAGCTTTTTAAATTTTGGGAAGTGAATGCAAACATCGATGGTATAATTGAACCATGATGACGTGAGCACTACTTTCCTAGATTTTGATATGGAAAGGTAGCATAAGCATCGAGGTATTATTGAACCAAGATGACTTGAGTGTGGCTTGCGTAAAACAAGCAATATTAACCATTTCTATATGCAAATCGGAAATGTCTTTGATGATACTTCGATGATCATGTCGTGAGACAAATTTGCACATATTAATGATTAATTTACAGACAACAAACAAGAAAAATATCGTGTTCCTTCCTTGTTCCTCTAGTCAGAGACATCCTGGAGTTACTCAGAAATCATCATAGCGAAAATCAAGATATAAAAGTTGAACCAAAGTGTTAAAATCATTATCCAAAAGATATCATCCATTGATATGTGTGTGTTGTGCTTAGACTGACATGTGATAGGTTGATGGTTGATAATTTGATCTTGTGTTCAACGTTGGATGTGTCTCAATTTTGATTGACAAGAGTTGCCTAGCTATTGTTCTACATGTTTGATGAAGCTCAAAACGATCGAAAAATTTGCCCCCCAGCTAGGTGCAGGATTTTGCCCAAGCCAAGACACAAACTTATTATGATATACCCAATGATCCAAACCATGGTGAGAAAGCACCTGCATGTGTACAAAGGCTTGTTATGGATATGGGCAGCGCTGATGGGAAATGAAATGCAAGCGGAAGGATGCATGAACTAGTAGATGGAAGAGCTAGCTGACAGATAGCGCCTATTGCCAGGTTTTCACCATCTGTTTTTATTGCACTTTTTTCTCATATTTGATTTTTATTTTTATTTTATTTTTTTGTTGTTTTCGCTATTTTTTATTTTTCTTCTTTTTCACTATTTTTATTTTTTTTGTTTTTTCACTGTTTTTGGATTTTGTTGTTTTTTCACTATTTTTTTATTTTCCTGATTTTTCACTATTTTTTATTTTTCTACTTTTTCATTTTTTTTATTTTTCTGCTTTTTCACTATTTTTTATTTTTCTACTTTTTCAAACATAAAACTTCTTCAAATGCATGCTATTGATGGGTTCCTCGAGCTAATTTGTGTCATGTGTTGATAGCTGATATGCTCCTAGCCCAAATATTGTTATGACCACAAAGGACCCAACCAGTTTGGTTCAAACTACCCTTTCTATTCTTGATCTGTCTGGTTGTGTGGATTTTCCTTTAGTACTAGTTCGTCAACTTGAAAGGCTCTTGGTCTGACCTTGTGATTATAACTGTGGCACATTCTTTGTTGATACAACTTCAAATGATCAAAGGCATTTCATCTTCGTTCATGGATCAATTCTAACTCTTGCAGTCTAGATACTCGTTGTTCTTCATTTGGGATAACACCTTTTAATGATACTCATAGAGAAGGTATCTCTACTTCTATTGGCAGTATTTCTTCTGATCCGTAGACAAGAGAGAAAGGTGTGGTGCATGTTGATGTGTTGATACTAGTACGGTAGGCCCACGGAGCAGGGTTCAATTGAATATGCCAATCTTTGCCAGCATCATTCACTGTCTTTTTGAGGATTTTCAAAATAGTTGTGTTTGATGCTTCTACTTGTCCATTCCCTTGTGGGTAGTAGGGTGTGGAAAATCTATGTTGGATCTTGAATTTCTCACATAGCTCTTGTGCATCCTGGTTCTTGAATGGTCGCCCATTATCAGTGACAATAGTCATGGGTATGCCATAGCGACATATGATGTAGTTCAAGATAAATGTAGCGATTTGTTTTCCTGTGATATTGATGAGAGGTACTGCCTCAATCCATTTTGTAAAATATTTTGTAGCTACAACGATGAATTTGTGACCATTGGATGAAGGAGAATGTATCTTTCCTACTATATCAATACCCCGTTGGTAGAATGGCCAAGATGTTTCCAAAGCATGAAGTTCTTGTGCCGGTGCATGAATTAAATTTCCATGGATCTGACATTGTTTGCATGTTTTAGCTATTTGAAAAGAATCCCATTCCATAGTTGGCCAATGATAGCCCAAGCATATGAGTTTTTTTTAAAGGCTAAGTGGTGTAGGAGCACCCTTTTAAGCTCTCCCTCCTTCTTATTTTGTTGGTGTTATGCTTCTTATGAAGCCATTGTACATAAAATAATGAGCCATGTGCTCATAGGTCCTAGTTAGGGTCCTAGTGGAGATTAGGGGTCATAAGTCAAGATTGTGATTTTCTTGAAAATAGAGGGTACGTGTGTCTTTGTGGTGTTTAGGGGTCCTTCATAACATGGTCGTGTCCTTATGTTGGCTCAATGTGGGTGTAGGAGTCATGAAAAGCAACATTGAGAAAGTTGCTCAAAAATTGCAAAAGTTGCATGACAACTTTTAAAAGTTGTCAAGCAACTTTTCCACCAGGAGGTCAAAATCCTTAGTTTGGCATGGACAACCCTAATATGGGCACATAGACCAAGGCCAAGGTGGTATAAGTATTTGCAAACCCTAAATGAATGGGTTGGATGTCAGAGATTGTACGGCCCAAGCAAGAAGAGCTTGACTGTGACTGCTTGTTGGTTACCAGTCAGATTGAATGAAGTTACCGAGCAAGTAAATGGATTGAACTACGTGAAAAACTGTGTGAAATGTCTTATATGGTGTAAATACTTTCATTGTGAGTGATTAGTTTAGGTTTTTGTTTACCAGTTGAGTGTGTTTGTAAATAGTTTGTAATTTGCAGTCTCACTATCGAGTTTTGGACTGGTTGTGCAAATGAAGTCATAACTCCATTCCCCATTGTGGAATCACCATGAAACCATGGGGAATGGAAGTGAAGACCCTATACTATAGTCCCATGCAATCAGGTCCCTTAAAAATGTAGGAAGACCAAGCAAAGACCCACTCCTAGGCAAGACTGGACAGTGCCCGGTTAGGAGAGGTCAAATTGCAGAGGTCTTGGAGAGCAAGGTTGGTCAGAGGAGAGTGCACCCTTTGGAGGAGGTGAAGAGGAGTGTGTGAAGCATCACTGGTGTGAAGGAGGAGCCTCCACCAATCCAAACAAGGTGGCTAAAACACAAAACCTTCACTGTGACCCAGGCAGACCCCAAAAACCCTCACAAAAACCCTTCAAAACCTTAAAATCCACCTAGGATAGTGTACAGACACTTGGAGGCCTAAAACCTAGAAAATCCATGAGTCCTTGCCAAATGAATGGCAGTCCATTTTGGGAGTTAGGGTTGTTTACGCATCTTTTGTGAGAGGGAGCCCTAAAAGACAGGGTAGGAGGCCTAATTAGTCCTAATCCTTGTAGCCCTATTTGAAGGCAAAAACACAAAATGGTAAAATCAGTAAGGCGTTGAAGGCTTGAAACCTCTTGGGGGCACATGAATGGGTGGGAAGACCATGAAATAGACCTGTTATAACCTTGCTAAGACCTTGGAAGGTGTAGAACAAGCCTAGCCCTTATTAGCCATAGTAAGGGGTTTTGAGTCTCATGAGTAGGTGAGATCTTAGGAGCAGCATAGCAACTCATTGGTGGGTGGATTGGGCAAGGTCAGGGGATTCCTCAAGAAAAGGAAGTCCTAGAGACCCTAGGGTGCGAGGAGAACACCAGGTGATCCAAGGAAAGGATCCAAGAGCATAGACTAGGCTAGTCTATCCCAAGCACCAACCCATTAGATTGGTATCAGAGCCAGTAAAAGACTTGTTGGACTGTGTATGTCTCTATATACTGGTGAATCAGTAGGGGAGAGTAGAATGGTCACTAATGCAGAGCTAGCTAGAGAGGTGAAAGAATAGAAGGAGAAGAATAGACTCCTTGAAGAAGCTATGAGTGAGATAAGGGATAAACTGCAGGAAGTGGTGGATTAGAGGACACAAGGACCTTGGGATGAAGACACCAAGGGTAAAGGTAAGAAGACTATAGACATAGATGACATTATCCTTGAACCAGATCCCTTGTTCAATGAAGAACCTTTTGTGAAGGCTATTAAGGCCTTGAACACCAAAGCCTTTGAAGGATTGCCACATTTCAGTGGAAGAATGGACATAGACACTGTTATGGAATGGATTGAGGGCATGGAAAACCACTTTGAGTGTGAGGGAGTGACAGAGGCTCAAAAGGTTAAAGTTGTCAAATCAAGATTAAGGGGAGCAACTTTTACATGGTGGAAGTACCTGCAAGAAGAAAGAGTTAGTATGGGAAAGCTACCTATTACAAATTGGAAAGCTACAGTGAGTAAGATTAAGGAGAACTACTTACCAGAGGATTATGAAGTCCAACTTCATAAGAAGAGACAAGGATTGAAGCAAAAGGATCTTGATGTGACCTCCTACACAGAGGAGTTTCAAAAGCTATGTCTTAGGTCCAAAGTCCAAGAAGATGAATCTGTTAAGGTGGCTAGGTATCTAAGTGGCCTAAAGTGGAACATTCAAGAGGAGATAAGCCTATGGACTCCTACTATTGTCCAAAAATGTCATCAGCTTGTTGCCAAGGTAGAAGAGAGGAACAAAAGGAAAGGAAACTCCAATAACAGGGGTAGAGGCAGAGGTAGAGATCAAGTGAATCACCGAGGTGGTTACCAAAGCAATGCAAATGAGCAAAGGAACCAAGGAGAAACCAAGTTGACTGAGCATGGCAGTGAAGCCAATCTCAGAGGAGGACATTCTAGAGGAAGAGGTGCACAAGGTGGTCCAAATAGGGGTAGAGGTACCGGCAGAGGTAACTCCTATTTTGCAACAATGAAGTGTTATAATTGTGGACAATTGGGACACCCGACATATAGATGCCTTGACAAGCCTACATCATCAAACAGTGGAAAGAGGGTTGCATATGCACATGAAGACTCTTCAAGCAGCAAGACACCTGAGGTGGACAATATTGAATCAGAGATTGGAGAAAATCTAATGTTCAATAAGGTCTTGATAAGATAGCCAAAGAAGAATGAAACTAAGCATAGGAGAGCATTGTTTAGGGTGAGGTGCAAGATTCTTGGTAAAGTTTGTAAGGTGATACTTGATTCGAGCTCAACTGACAATATCATATCAGAAGAGGCAGTCAAGAAGCTGAAACTCACAAGGATACCCCACACTAACTCATACAAGGTGACATGGTTGAATCAGGAGCAGAGTGTGCTAGTCAATGAGCAGACTTGGGTAGAGTTTTCTATTGGAGGATACAAGGATAAGATCCTTTGTGATGTGTTGCCTATGGATGCATGTCACTTATTGCTAGGAAGACCCTGGAAATTTGATAGGAAGGTGATCTATGATGGAGAGGAGAACTCCATTTCCTTTAAGAAGGATAGCAAGACCTTCAAGATTCAGTCTTTGACAGAGAATGAAGAGGGAACTTCAAGAACACCTAGTGTTTTATTGGCTACCGGTAAAGAGTTTTTAAACTTGTTACATGAGGAGGAGATAGTGAAGTGTGCCATCTTTGTGAAGCCAAAGGAGGAAGAAGACAAGTTGCAGGAAGAAGTACCCAAGGAGGTGAAGCAAATGTTACTAAAGTATAAAGACATAGTGAGTGATGGAACACCTACAACACTCCCACCAAGAAGGTCTATAAGTCATCAAATAGACTTTGTTCCTGGTGCATCCTTACCTAACAAGGCTGCATATAAGCTTACACCTTATCAGAATAAGGAGGTAGCAAGGCAAGTGCAGGAGTTATTGGAGCAAGGACTGATTAAGAAGAGCATCAATTCATGTGCAATCCCGATAGTGCTAGCATCAAAAAAAGGTGGTAAGTGGAGACTTTGCACTGACTCAAAAGCAATCAATAGGATTACCATAAGGTATAGGTTTCCTATTCCTAGAATAGAGGATCTAAAGGACTGTTTAGGAGGGGCTATGTATTTCACCAAGCTAGACCTTAAAAGTGGTTATCACCAAATAAGAATTAAGGAGGGTGATGAGTGGAAGACTGCTTTTAACACCACAAATGGATTGTATGAATGGCTTGTGATGCCATTTGGACTCACCAACGCTCTGAGCACCTTCATGAGGTTGATGAATGAAGTGTTGAAGGATTTCACAGGCATATTTGTGGTGGTGTACCTAGATGACATTCTCATCTATAGCAGAACCAAAGAGGAGGACCTTGAGCATTTGAGGTTAGTCTTAGAGAGGTTGCATGAGGAGAAGCTATCCATCAACCTAGAGAAGTGTGACTTCTTGAAGCAAGAGTGGTCTACTTAGGATTTGTGGTGTCTAAAGGAACCTTGAAGATGGATCCAAGCAAAGTGGAGGCAATCTTGAATTGGCC
The DNA here is from genome assembly GCF_030272615.1 of Cryptomeria japonica. Lineage (NCBI taxonomy): Eukaryota > Viridiplantae > Streptophyta > Pinopsida > Cupressales > Cupressaceae > Cryptomeria > Cryptomeria japonica. The sequence continues at coordinate 4,480,764 of NC_081413.1, forward strand.
TGCACCTAAAACAGGGACTGAGGTTAGAAGTTTCCATGGATTAGCTCAATTCTATAGGAAATTTGTGAGGAACTTTAGTGGCATATGTGCACCAGTCCTTGACACCATCAAAGGAGGCCTTAAAACTAAGTTTAAATGGACTGAGCAGGCTGACAAAGCATTTCAATTGTTGAGATAGGAAGTAGCCACAAAACCTATCCTTCTACCTATGTTTGATAAGTTATTCACTTTGGAGTGTGATGAAAGTGGAATTGCAGTAGGTGGTGTGTTGAGTCAAGAGGGAAGACTTGTGGCATTTTTCAGTGAGAAGCTTAATGAAGCAAAGAAGAAGTACTCAGCCTATGACCTAGAATTGTATGCATTAGTGCAGTCACTAAAGAAATGGAGGCATTACCTACTCCCAAAGGAATTTGTAGTGTTCACAGACAATCAGGCATTGTGTTACATCAACATTAAAGAGAAGCTAAGCAATAGACATTTGAAATGGATGGAATACCTCCAATCCTTCACCTTCACCATCAAGCATAAGAAGGGGAAACTTAACAAGATGGCAGATGCATTAAGCAGGAAGTTGTTGACAGTTCAAGAACTACAGTTGCAGAGCATAGGCATAGAAGGTTTCAAAGACCTCTATGAAGGAGATGGAGACTGCTCATCAGCTTACAAGGTTTGCAAAGAGTTTGAGAACCATTTCCATGGTGAGTATGCATATTACACTCTCCAAAATGGTCTCTTGTTCAAGGGTAACCAGTTGTGTGTACCTAGAGGATCCATGAGGGAGAACCTCATCAAAGAAAAACATTATGGCAGTTTAAGTGGACACTTTGGAGTCAACAAAACCTTGGATTTAGTACATAGGTACTACTATTGGCCAAAGTTGCCAAGAGATGTAAAGAGGTATGTAGAGCAATGTGGAGTGTGTCAAAGAGCAAAAGGAGGATCAAGAAATGTTGGTCTTTATCAACCATTATCAGTCCCTAAAAAACCTTGGGAATGTATAAGCATGGACTTTGTAGTAGGACTTCCCAAGACTAAAACAGGTATGGACAGCATCTATATAGTAGTAGATAGATTTTCCAAGATGAGTCATTTCATACCATGTAAGACTACACATGATGTCAGCTATGTTGCACATCTCTTCTTCAAAGAGATTGTTAGGATTCATGGACTCCCTTTAAGCATTATTTCAAACAGGGACAGCAAGTTCATGGGTCATTTTTGCCAAACATTATGGAGGAGACTAGGAACTAACTTGTCATTTAGCTCAGCTTACCATCCACAAATAGATGGTCAAACTGAAGTCATCAACAAGGTGTTAGGCAATTTGTTGAGGTGTCTAACTAAGGAATATGGTCAGACATGGGACCTAATCATTCCTCAAGCAGAGTATGCATATAATGACAGTGTGAATAGGACCACTGGTAGAAGCCTTTTTGAGGTTGTGTATGGCAGACATCCAAGGGGAGTATGTGAGTTGAGAGACCTTAGTACTTTGGAGATGAAGAGCGGGCAAGCAGAGGACTTCACTCAAACCATCAAGGAAGTTCAAGAGCAAGTTAAGAAGGTCATCCTTGAATCCACTCAAAAACTGAAGGCCAAAGTGGATGAGAGAAGGAGAGAAGTTCAGTTCAAGGTGGGTGACTATGTGATGGTACATTTGAGCAAAGCCAGGATGCAAAGTGGTAAGCCTACCAAATTGCAGATGAAGAGAGTAGGACCTTTTCAAATTCTCGAAAAATATGGTGAGAATGCCTATAAGGTTGATTTACCTTCAGACTTAGCCATTTCACAAGTCTTTAATGTTGGTGATCTGGTAATGTACAAGGGAGAGATAGCAAGGCAAACTAAGAACCAAGCTAAGGTATTACAAGACTTGGATGTAAATACCTTACCTCAAGTGAAGAAGCCTAAAGTAGAGAAGATCTTGGAATCAAGGGTGAAGAAGTCTACTAGACACCAGGTCTACATGGAGCACCTAATGAAATGGGCAGATCAACTAGTATCTGAAGCTACATGGGTGGAGGAGAGCAGGTTCAAGACACTTGGAATAGACCCGGCTCTCATTTCTTCTTCTTTTTCTTAGTTATGTGCAGAGGGGGAGTATGGTGCAGGATTACCCTTTCAAGCTCTCCCTCCTTCTTTTTTTGTTGGTGTTATGCTTCTTATGAAGCCATTGTACATAAAATAATGAGTCATGTGCTCATAGGTCCTAGTTAGGGTCCTAGTGGAGATCTTAGGGGTCATAAGTCAATATTGTGATTTTCTTGAAAATAGAGGGTATGTGTGTCTTTGTGGTGTTTAGGGGTCCTTTATAACATGGTGGTGTCCTTAGGTTGGCTCAATGTGGGTTTAGGAGTCATGAAAAGCAACATTGAGAAAGTTGCTCAAAAGTTGCAAAAGTTGCATGACAACTTTTAAAAGTTGTCAAGCAACTTTTCCACCAGGAGGTCAAAATCCTTAGTTTGGCATGGACAACCCTAATATGGGCACACAGACCAAGGCCAAGGTGGTATAAGTATTTGCAAACCCTAAATGAATGGGTTGGATGTCAGAGATTGTACGGCCCAAGCAAGAAGAGCTTGACTGTGACTGCTTGTTGGTTACCAATCAGATTGAATGAAGTTACCGAGCAAGTAAATGCCTTCTATGGTGTAAATACTTTCATTGTGAGTGATTAGTTTAGGTTTTTGTTTACCAGTTGAGTGTGTTTGTAAATAGTTCATAATTTGCAGTCTCACTATCTAGTTTTGGACTGGTTGTGCAAATGAAGTCATAACTCCATTCCCCATTGTGGAATCACCATGAAACCACGGGGAATGGAAGTGAAGACCCTGTACTATAGTCCCATACAAGAAGGGCCCTTAAAAATTTAGGAAGGCCAAGCAAAGACCCACTCCTAGGCGAGACTGGACAGTGCCCGGTTAGGAGAGGTCAAATTGCAGAGGTCTTGGAGAGCAAGGTTGGTCAGAGGAGAGTGCACCCTTTGGAGGAGGTGAAGAGGAGTGTGTGAAGCATCACTGGTGTGAAGGAGGAGCCTCCACCAATCCAAACAAGGTGGCTAAAACACAAAACCTTCACTGTGACCCAGGCAGACCCCAAAAACCCTCACAAAAACCCTTCAAAACCTTAAAATCCACCTAAGATAGTGTACGGACACTTGGAGGCCTAAAACCTAGAAAATCCTTGAGTCCTTTCCAAATGAATGGCATTCCATTTTGGGAGTTAGGGTTTTTTGTGCATTGTTTGTGAGAGGGAGACCTAAAACACCGAGTAGGAGGCCTAATTGGTCCTAATCCTTGTAGCCCTATTTGAAGGCAAAAACACAAAATGGTAAAATTGGTATGGGGTTGAAGGCTTGAAACCTCTTGGGGGCACATGAATGGGTGGGAAGACCATGATATAGACCTGTTATAACCTTGCTAAGACCTTGGAAGGTGTGGAACAAGCCTAGCCCTTATTAGCCATAGTAAGGGGTTTTGAGTCTCATGAGTAGGTGAGACCTTAGGAGCAGCATAGCAACTCATTGGTGGGTGGATTGGGCAAGGTCAGGGGATTCCTCAAGCAAAGGAAGTCCTAGAGACCCTAGGGTGCGAGGAGAACACCAGGTGATCCAAGGAAAGGATCCAAGAGCATAGATTAGGCTAGTATATCCCAAGCACCAACCCATCACTAAGACCACTTGAATGAGTGTCACAAATGTCATTATGGACTTAATTTAAGGTCTTCTCAAATTCTTCTTGCTCAAGACATCTTAAAAGAGTACCATCCAGACCTCGTTTAAAAAGGGTATCCGCGAAAAGAGTATAATGGGAGGATTGGTGGATGAAATTTCTCTTTTGGTTTTTTGACAAGTCAGGAGGGAGGGTGTTATCTTTCAGGTGTGTATAAATTTGGCCATAGCTAGAGGAATCATGCCCAACAAGGTGACAGATAGTTTTGGAATCAAGACAATTATGAGCAAGGTAAAACAACTCTTCCAACAGGAATTTGTAACGCTCTTGATTTTCCTGTGTCTGAATTAGAGAAGCAAGTGTTGCCATGGTATCTGCTGCTTTTTTGACATTCCTCAGAATCTGTTGAAAAGTTATTTCGACAAAGTATTGCTTGACATCATCAACCATCTTCTTAGAAGGCATTAGCTTTTCAACCTTTGTTTGATAACAGTCATTGATTTTATTGATGATGAGTTGAGAGTCTCCAAAGACCTGTAGTTGTGTATTGTTCCACTCCATGGCCATCTTTCTTCTTGTGACCAAAGCTTCATATTTTGTTCTATTATTGGTGCATGGAAAGCTTAATTTGTATGCTTTTGGAATTATATGGCCTTGTGGTGTGATGAATAGAATGCTTGCTCTTGATCCATGTTGTGTTCCATTATTTATGCCTACTCCTGAACTGATATTCGGGTGATGTACTATAAGATATGGATCTAACCCTGGAATGTCTGCATATGACCAGGCAAAATTGATTTGCCATCTTTTGAAGGGTTCCATATATTGTTGCATTTTGTGTTTTGATAGAGAGATCGTTGGATGTAGATCAGTTGTGCCAATGTTAACTGTCTTTGTTGGTTCTATCAGGATAGATGACCTCTCTTGATAGTATTCAAGTAAGGTGTCAAATCTCCCATCTTCCAGTGCCTCGAGGAGGTTTTTACCATTAGATGCATCCTTTCTTTTTACTTTTTCATGATCTAATGTTGCCAATAAATGGTTTTCAGCAGTAGACCTGATATTGTTTTCTTTATTTTCATTTTTGCGACTAGGAGATTTGGCACCCACTTGACTTGAAGATACGTTAGCGAAATATTTGGTGGAAGTTGTTGTGGGTTTGATTACATTAAGATATAAGGATATGGCATGGTCATCAGGAAAGGTATCAATGGTGGTATGTCTTTCATTTTCCTAGTCCATAAATTTAGGATGGATTAAGGGTAAAGGATCCTCAAGTTGAATTATTTCGAAGATATTAGGGGTCATGATAGAGATGTCAAAGCTTTCAATATGCATTTCAATGTCTAGAATGATACGCTCATCAGAATGACCTCTCACAAGTAGCCTTTGATAGTCCTCAATTAAGTCTTGTTGACGACTGTTTTTGACACACCCACCAACAGTCAAGTAGCCAATGTGAACACTTACCACCTTCTCCTAAAAAGCAATGAATTTGGGAAAACTCACTACCCCAAGGTCTCTATAGGTGGGTCACGATGGTGATGGGCAGCCCAATGGTTGATGTGGTTGTACTTGTTAAGGGGCCTGCTGGTTGAAACTAAATCTCGTTAGTCGTGAATGGCTGAACTTCCTTTTTTTATATTTTATGATTTAAGCTTCTTTGGAAAATAAACTGCGAAGAGTAAAATGGAACAATAAAACCAAAGCAATAACAACTTAATGAACTACTCAGTTAGTTCCTTCCAATCCAAGAAATTATCAAATATTATCCAAGTTAGCATTCAACAATGGACCTTCATAAAACCTGCAAAATCATCAATTTCACAGACCTATGAAAATAAAATCATCAACAATATGGCCTATCACAGTAATTCTCATACACCACTGATGTGTGCAATATGATTCATAAAGTGATAAACAAAAAAAGATCAAACCACATTGCTAACTCCAAATAATAGACATTGCCAGATTATACAGAACAAATTAGTAGAATATAGATGTAGATCATGCAATCTACAAGTTGCTTCTTATGTCAAACTCAACGAATGAGTAACAAAATAACTCAACTTCTTAACAATCTACAAAATATTCTAAAATCTCTAAGTGGGCCACAAATCATCAATTTGGGGACCCTTACAAATGAATCCAAAATCTCAATTTATAGAATTTTTCTACCCTATTATCTAGGAAATAAATCTAACCTAAATTAAGAACTGAAACTAGGAGTCGCAGTTAACTTGCAAGTTTTTGCCTTGATACTCCAATTAACTACTATGAAATGGGGGTTCCATGAGCAATACAAAGACCATGCTGGATTAGCCATGTTTTTTGTAGTCATGCAGAATTTTTCTCAAAATTGGAACCTGAGTTGGAGCTGTAGCTAGAAAATACAAAATTGGGGGTCATGCAAAAACTCTACTATTTTTAGTAACTGTATGTTCATCCTTCACTTTTTAATAAAAGCTTTATAATTATTCATTATACATGTGACTGCTTGGACAAGAGGATCAACTACGTGTTTAATTCTAAATTTATACTTCTTCAAAACACCATCTGTATTCTTCTTTCCTTTCTCTAACTCCCCTATTGTCTCTGCCATCTCTTGACACTAAGTGATCGAGTATGTGTACCTGTCCATGAGAGCGACAACAAACTAGGTCGAAGGTCCTAAATTTTGAGCCTTGTATGCATCCCACTGATTCAAAACTTGTTGCTGCTCCATTATTCTCGTACTAAATAATCCTAAACCGAAGGCTCCAATCATATGTTTTACAAAATTCTCATATTTAAAAATTTCTCTGAGGAGAGGAACCTGAATTTCTGCTATATCCTTCATATACTATTGAAACATCTCAATCTTCAGCTCCAAAATGTACACATAGGACTACAAGTTTTCACAATTGTCCCCTCCTAAGAGGTCCTCCTCCATTATTGTCTCTTCCCCTAAGCGCAATACTTTATTCAAAATTCAAAACTGCTTATTAAAAATGTGTAGCTTTCATTCCCATTGCATACAACAAGAAGCTAAAGCTCCACCTGCATGTACTACCCTACAATATATCCTCATAGTATCCTATAGAAATAATCTAATCTTAGCTGCATTTACGTGGGTCCATGATTTGGCTGCAGCGGCCACCCGTCTCACCTCCACTAGTGCCTTTACTTCTCCCTCTAGCAGTGATGAGGTCGAAGGTAGGTCATCAGCCCTACAAGAGTCTAGAGGTTTGCGCATTTCAATCAGGAGCTACTTGTATTTCTCTATTTACGCTTTGAGCTCCATGTTTGAAGTATGCTCTTTTTCTACACACCCCCTGACAACACTTGTGGCTAGCTCCAAATATCTAGCTCTCCCCACTTGGTTTGTTTACCCAAATTTACCTAGGATATTTGATACTAGGGGGAACCTTGTCCCTCATATTAGAGTGGAACTGCCACATCTGCAATCACTTCACTGGAGCCCATTTTTTATAAATGATGTACGGTTTTTAGCTTCTTAGCCTTTGGTGGCTCCTCGGTGATTACTTGTTGCAAAGTGACCTTAGGAAGCTCTGCTTTTCTCTTTTTCTTCTCAAAAGTGAACTCAAGCCATTGCGGTATATCTTCATCCTTGTCACCTTGATGTGACACTATATCTGCAATTATAACATGGACCTCCACCTACGCCTCTTCTTCATCTCTTTCCTCTGCTTCTGTTTGCCCGAGATCTTGAGGTGAGGTAAATTAGTAGGCTAGATTGGTTTGGAGAGCCTATTGCTTATGTAATTATCCTAATTTTCCACTGACCTCTTCATTGAATGTCATCTCCTCCTCACCTACCTCTATTTTACCTTGCTCGGTTGCTATGTCCTTGAGGAGGTCCTCTTGATCTTGAGGGGTTAGAACTAATCTTTCATTGAATAGGTCCTCTGCCTCATCCCCTTCTTTCTCGCCTCCTAGCGGTCGATGTTGCTCAAGATCCTCTTCTTCTTGACCTAAATCAGATTCAATGTTTTTAACTCTTATTCCTTCGGTGCTAGACCTGAAGCCTTGCACTCCAGGCTGCTCTGTGGGTATATTAACTAGTGGTGGTGCAGGGGTGTTGGTACCTGGATCCTGTGTGGCAACTATTGAAGGTGGTTGAGTAGGTATATCTTTGGTAATTTATATTTCTTCCTTCTGCTCTTGGGTACCCACTCCTGCAGTCTTCCCTATAGTTCTCCTTGGTGGGAGGACTTTAGCTAGTGGTACTACTCCTAATCCATCGGTCACTCCAAGGTCCGGTGCCTTCTTCAACAACTCAGACTCCTTCATCTTCTCTTGGAGTTTCTTCAACACATCCTCAGTTCTTTCTTGAGGTTTCTCCCCCTCATCGGGATTAGTGGACGTATTCTGTCTTGAGCTTGATCTCGTCTTCCAAGCATACTCCTTATAACCCCTTGATTGGGGTACCCCTAAAGTGGACTCCTTTTGTTTCACCTTTGAGGCACTCGACCTTACCCTCTGGCTTAGTCATTTCTTGGTCCTATTGATGACCACTTGAAAAACCTTTTCAATATCCACATCCTCATTTGCAGACCACCTTATTAGGGAGAGGGGGTTCTTATTAATTTCTAATCCTTTATAAGCCGCATCGAGTAGGTCTCCATCATCCCTGAGGTCTTTAGGGAGATTGGTCTCAATTTCAAAATCTCTTATCTGTGGCACAGATAACCTATTATAGTTTTTCTCTCTGACCTCAAAACTGTCCTGGAGGTTGGCCCAAAAATCCTCTAGTCTCGGCCTGTGTCCCTCATATGCCTTAGGCATAGCTTGTTTGAGCTTCCCATAGGGATCATAAAATTTCGTAGCATAATCATACTCTTTCAAGTTCAAATCTTGAAGTTCTGGCTCTACTAGCTTTGCAACCTGTATCTTTAAGCATGAGAAGTATCCAATAGATATTGAAAAATCAATGCTTGTTTTATGTTTTGAAAATAAGAGAGATTGGAGGCCCAATAGTTGCCTTACATATTCCAACAAAATTATTCTATCATTGCAGTATCTAGGAAGCAACATTGGGTTCCCTGTGAATCCGCTGACCCTAATGTAAGTAGAGCATGGGTTTTGGATAAACCAACATTCCCACTCTTGGATAATAGCCATGGCCTCCAGGCTAATCCAGTATCCTATGTCTCCTATCAATTTAATTATTACTGAAAAAATGAAGGCATCATTAATTCTTTTGAAATGAGCCTTTGCATTGGCTAGGGGGAGTTGGGAATAGTATTCCCATAACTTCTTCTATCCTTCTTCTGTCCTTCCTCATCCCCTACCTGACCCTTTACTTGTAGTCCCAAAAACTTTCTAGCTCTAGCAGCCACCTAGATGACATAAGATGTGAAAAAGAATTTTTGGGTTTAGTGGACTTCCTTCATTTGTTTGCAAATGTTATCAAAGAGGATCTGCGACGAATCAAAATATTGTTTTCCAATTAGGATAGTGGTCATAAACTGGAACATCCATGGATGGAAATTCTTACAATCAAGCTTCCCAAAGGCCCTGCTCAGCATAACTATCAGGTCTCTTTAGGGCTCCTTGAAGTCTGCCCTCAGGATCTCTGTTACTTTGAGACCTATTTTTCTCCCTTCTTCCAACCAGTTTTTATTCATGTGTCTTTTATTACTGCAACTTTGTCATTCCATACCTTTAAGGCCTCCTCTTCAGTTGAGAGAAACATCTCTTCCCTGGTTGGGATACCAAACACGATTCCTAGCATGTCAGGAGACAAGTCTATAATTGTCCTCCCATGTGCGTCAGTGCACTTTCTAGTGTCTGGGTTGTATAACTGAGCAATTGTCATTATAAATCCTGGTGCTTGCACTGATTGTGGAATAATAGTTGTCTCCATTAAGCCTGATCTTTTGATTCTCCTGTGTAGGGCCTCCAGTTTGGGCTTATTTAGCTGGGTTCTAATATCTTCAATTTCAATATGGCCAATTTCCGTTTCGGTAACCCATTTGACTTGATCATCCAACTTTGAGGAGTACACTTGTCCTTGATAGTGGTATTTCATGGTAGCTGGAAGTTTGTCAACATCTTTGCTTCTTTTGCTAGAAGATGAGTCCATCTAACTACTCGAACCTATAAGAAGAAAACCAGGATCAATTCTTTATAAAAAACATAAAAAGTCCATTCACTTCGAGACTTCGGGTTTCTGGAGTAGGAAGTTTTTTCCTTTTTTTTACAAGGTCCAGAACTTCGGGGTTCTTGGGTTCTAGGGTAGGTACTCAAGGATGCAGTCCGAAACTTTGGGGTTCCAGGGTTCCAGGATGGGTAGATAACACTTGATTCCGGAACTTCGAGGTTCTAGGGTAGGTATTTAATCTCATCTTGGGATCCCATGGTCCTGAGCCAAATAGCTAATAGGATTTTAGCAAAAGGATTTAAAAAGATAGACCTCGAAACTCTGGGGCTCCGGGTTTCTAGGGTAGGTGATAGGACTCCCTCGCAAAGAAATAATCTGAAACTCTAGGATTCCGAGGTTCCAGGGACAGTGATAAGCAAGTTTCAACAAAATATTGGACCGGGGTAGGTAAGATCAAACCACCCGGAACTCCAGGGTTCCGAGGTAGGAACTAGGGCACAAGGGACATGCGAAAAAACACACAAAATGAAAAGAAGAGAAAACAAAAACAAAAACCCCGAGAAAGAAGGACAAGAAAAAGAAATCTAACCTACAAACGGCCAAAAGGGCAAGAAAAATCACCTACCTGGTAGATCAAAATGCCCAAGAACGCAAAAGGAAGCTCGGCAGTTCGAAGGGTCGTGGTCAGGAGGTAAGGAAGAAGGAGCTCTGAATGCACAAATTAATTTTTAAATTTCATCATTCCTATTTATACCCCCTCCCAAACCTGTCTGTACGAGCAATTTAAACAGGACCTTGGAAATCCAAGGTCTCGAGGTTCCGAGCTCAGCAAATAAAACATCTGACCAAAACATCCCACCTCAGGATTCCAGGGTTTCAGGATTCCTGGGTCAGGAAGGAAAGCAAGCAAGGACCCACCTCGAGACTCCAGGACTCCAGGGTTCCGAGGTGGATCAGACACACACCTCAAGACTCCAGGACTCTGGAGTTCTGAGGTAAAGGACTCAACACATAACACACCTTGGGACTCCAGAGTACCGGAGTTCTGAGGTAAAGGAAAAGGAAACAGTTGACAAAAAGGAGACCAACCTCGAGACTCCAAGAGTTCGAAGTTCTGGGGTTGGTGAAAGCAAAAGAACAAAAAGGGACCTCAGGACTCTGGAGTTCAGAAGTAAAAGAACAAAAAGGACAAAGGACAAATCAAAAGCAAGCAACAATAGGGGACCCATATTGTAACACAATGAAACTAATGGAGAGTGGATATGCAAGGCATAACAAATGGTGACTATCTAGGAAAATGACTCTACGCAATTTAGAATTTTAGAATCTTTGGTTAACCCGACGCCTAAGGCTATTATCATTCAAAAGGATGTATAAGAGAAAAAGATGAGTGAACCAATGAAAAAACAACCAAGTCGATAACTGAGCATGATTAACTCTTAAGTGTGTGTGCATGATTTATTACTCCATCATTTTCAATAATGCAGATAATCAAAGGAAACTAGGTGCAAGCTATGTAGGTGAAGCCAACCAATGTGTTTTGTGCAATGTTATCCTGGGCATAGCTTTGTTGCCAGTCAGGCGTCTATAGCCCCGATAGAGATACCTCTGGTTCCCGTCAAGCAGTGCTCCACTACTTGAAACACCCATTTTAGTTGCTTTAAGAGGATCATTTATTTTCTCTCTATCTCTTTTTTTGCAAACAATATAGAACATAGATGACTTCTTTCCTTAATAACCTTTTAAGCAAATTTTCAAACATTAAAGTCTGATTACTAGGTTGGGAACCATGGTGGATAACATGAAACATCCTGACTTTAAATTTTTCACTTGAAAACCAATTTATCCGATATCTTACAAAACTTTTTAATGTGTCTTAATGTGATGGTAGTGCTGAGTTTATCAAGCTAGCCTTTTCCAATTGAAAGTCAAAAACTCAAATCATATTTAAACCATTATATCACCTTGAACAAGTATAGACAAAAGTTTCAAAATTAACCAAATGATAATGAAGTTGTAAATTGCAAAGAGTCGAAGTCTCTCAGAATTTGGCAACATGTTATGCAAAGGATACCTTCCTTTTAGAATATTTGAGAACAAAATATGTACATCTCGACACAACAAACAAACAAAACAAAAGGGAAACAAGCATGCAGCAAAATGAAAATAGAACAAACAAACAAAAACTCAAACAAACAATGAAGCAAAAAAAAAAAAACTAATCTACTATATACAATAGGTCAAGCTTCACTAAGGGTTAATCGAAGTAATGTTTGAGGAACTGACCATTGATAGGCAATGGTACAAGTTCTCTAGTCAAAGAGCTTAACCTAAAGGTGTTTTCCCCTAAAATTTTGTCTATTTGGTAAGGACCTAACCACAACCTTTCAAACTTGTGGTGATCACCTTTCTTCTCCTTGGCCTTGTCCCATAATAGGACTAGGTCAGAGATCTGAAAAGCTTTCACCTTAGCGCTTTTATCAAACCATTGCTTGACAATGGCTTGGTGCTTGGCAAAGTGTTGTAGAGTATTAATCCTTTTTTAATCAAGTCTTAATAAATTTAAGAGGCTGATCCTCAATGTCAAGTTCTTTCATTAATTGGAGGACCGGTGTTTGTAAGTTGATTGGGAAGACAGGGGTCTAGCCATAGACAAGGTAATATGGAGAAGTTCCCAAGGCGGCTTTTACTTTGGTTCGATCAGCCCATAAGGTGTATCTCAACTGATTATGCCAATCCCTGCGATTTTTCTCAATTAGCTTCTTAATCACATCTAGGATGTTCTTGTTTGTAGATTGAGCTACTTCGTTACCTTCTGGGTAGTAGGATGAAAATTTCAATATCACTTTATATTCGTATGACCATTGCATCAACTATGCAGAAGTAAAAGCAGGGCCATTGTCACATACTAGAGTGAACGACATACCAAACCTAGTGATGATATGCTCTTCAATAAATTTCAAGACTACCTCAGCAGTAGCATTCCGACACGCAATGGCTTAAGTCCACCGAGTGCAATAATCTGTCGCAGTAAAAATAAACTTATGTCTTGCAAACGAGTTAGGATTAATAACACCTACGAAATCCAGTGCCCATTGGGCGAAAGGTCTTAGCTCAAACACTGGTTTGAGAGGCATGGGGGGATTTCTTTTTCTGGAGGTTGCGGTTTGGCACGTATGACAGTGACGAATATGCTCATGAGTATCCTTAAATATGCTAGGCCAGTAATATCCAGCCTTCAAGATTTGATGTGTAGTGGTATCCGTCGACCCATGACTTGTACCATATTTCCCATGAAATTCCATAATCATGTTACGGGCATCTTGATGATCAAGACAACGAAGGTAAATACCTTCATAATTCTTTCTATAAAGTGTTGAATCCTTGATCATATAATTGGCACTCTTGAGACTTAATACTCATCTTTGCATGGATGTCAACGCCTCAGGACACCTATTATTCAGTAATATAAATACCAAATCTGTGTACCATTGGTCCTGAGTGAATGACTCCAACGTATACTATTGGCACTGGATTTGAGGGATGTCAGTCGCCGTGGCCTAACACAATCCTTGGCCTCAGACCAACTTCATTGGATGCATCTCTAGATCAAATTCTTGCAATATTACCATCCATTTCCCTCAACGTTCTCCCAGCTCGGATTGCATGAGTAGTGACTTCACCACTTGATCAAGGACAATTGCATAGATTTTACTCCTTAGGATATAATGCCTCAATTTATTGACTACTCTCACCAACGCAAAAGCCTATTTTTCAAGAGCAGAGTATCTAACCTCAACACTTTTGAAAGGAGAGCTCATAAATGCAATGGGTTTCTCATCCCCCTCTTGCCTCTGCGTCAAAACAACTACTCTTGAGTGTAACGAAGCAAAAGAATATATGTAAAATGACAGAGTGTAGTTAGGGTTGGTTAACACAAGGGCTTCAGCGATGGATTTCTTAATCTAGGCGAAATCCTCTTTTGCTTTAGTTGTCCATTCGACCTTAGCATCCTTCTTCATCATTTCATTCAACAGCTTGACTATGTTAGCATATGTGGAGAGTATGTTGTCATTGATGTCAATATGATGAAATGTGAACTGGTATATTGAAGTAAGCACTTGCAAGAGAAACAATACATGTGAAAAAGTGAAGCGGTATGTTTGTCCAAGTGAACTGGTATGTTGAAATGTGAACTAGTATATGTGAAAATGTGAACCAGTGTATGTGAACAAGTGAAGCGGTATGTTTGTCCAAGAGAACCGATATGTTGGAATGTGAACCGGTATATGGAATGTTTTGTATCAAGGTTTCATATGGTATGACTACCGGTTGGTAGTCTTAGCTTCAAGGTTTCTGGTTGAAGTGTTCTATGCCTATGTGATTCAACCGATGACATTGTGTGTTGTGCTAGCATTGTAATGAAGAATATATTGTGTTGCCACATCAGCTCTATGCGCGTGAAGGATATTGCATGAAGGAGATTGATCCTATCTACCTTGGGAATGTGTGAATACTCTGAAAATGGTGGAGAATGCGTGATGGGTTATTGCCTCCAAGATGCGGTGAAGAATGAACAATGGAGAACGTCTTGAGATTTGTTCAAGACCATTGTATTCAAAGCAAAGTGTTCAATGGTCAGGATTGAACCGACTGAATTGCTTAACCTAAATATTTAGGGTTTAGGGTTTATACTACCGACCTATCTATTTCCTATAAGGTCGATGTTGTTTCTCATGTTGAGTTTGTTGGCAAATGTTGTGTGTGTATCTAAGTGCAAAGGTACGTGATTCTTGCCAGACCAGATATGAGAATAGATACCTGCAAAGTGTGAGTGTAGAAGGAAGGAACTGAAGTGGATCTGCATTGGCATTGAGTGTTGTTACCAGATCATTGTAATACCTATTGACCTCTAACAACTTCAACAGTTGGAAAATCCCTTAACAGGGTAGCTTTAACTGGCTTGTTGTAAATCCTTTAACAGGGTGACTCAAAATCATTGAGTTCTAAAAATCCTCTAACAAGGTAACCTTTAACTGGGTTTAACCCTTGACCGGGTATGTTAGCCATCCCTTAACCAGGTGATCCCTAGCAGGATCAATTCCTAATAGAACCTATTGTAAAGTCTTTAACCGGACTAGGCTCCTAACAAAGCGGACTTCAAAAGGGTTCAAATAACAGCTTGTGGGTATTCATCCCCACCCTAGTTTTTCCCAGTTGGGTTTCCACATGAAAAAATATGTGTGTTATGTGTGATGCTTTTCATTTGATGCTTTTTTATTCTCTGTTAAGCGGTAAATCATGTTGAACTAGTAAGTCTTTACATTCCTGTTAAAGTATTACTAGTGTATGCATATGGGTGAAGTGGAAATAAGATGTTAGATTGTGTTGAAAAGATGAGTTGTTGGTTTATGTCTTTCTCTGTGTTTAACTGGTAGTAATCTAGTTTAGATCAGCGTTATTGCTTGCCAGTCAAAGGGTAGGGTTCTCAGTCTAACTGGTTCAAGAGAAATTGTTTTTATCAGTACTGATTCACCCCCCCTCTCTGTACCGGTTTGGTACTAACTGATCATCATTGATTTATCAATTGGTATCAGAGCTTCCTCCAGGTCCTCTGTGTTGTAAGCTTAACTACTTGAGGTAAAGATCCTACTCTAATGATGAAGAGGGAAGGTCCAAAGTTCAACAAAGACAACTTTAAAATATGGAAGGACAGAATGAAGATATACATCAGAAGCATGGATGCTCAACATTGGAGCTATGTTGAGAATGCTTATGTTATCCCTACCAGTACTCTCACCGATGACCAAAAGAGAGAGATTCAGGAGAATGGGTAAGTCATGGAAGCCCTAATTAGTATTTTATCTAACATTGAGTTTATATGGGATGCCCTTGAGAGTATTTATGGCAGTGATGAGCATGTGAAACAAGTTAAGGAAGAAAGCCTTAGGGGAAAGTTTGAAGACATGCGGATGGTTGAAGGAGAGACCATTCAACAATATGAAATAAGAATCAAAATTGTTGTTGAAGATATCAAGAGTGCAGGTGGTAAAATGGAAGATTCCATTGTTGTTAGCAAAGTTTTGAGATCCTTATTACCGGTCTATGCAATAAGGGTTGCTGCTATTCAGGAGTTGAGGTCTGTAGACAAGACAAAGGTATCCCTAGACTCCATCATTGCAAAGTTAATAGCTTATGAGCTAAATAATTATGGCAGTATTCAGAAGACTGAATCAGCCTTCAGAGCATCTGCTGCACCATCCAGAAAAGGCAAAGAAGCTAGTACTAGTGGTGAACCAAGACAAAGTAGAGAAATGGATGATGAGGAGATCCTGATGGAATTTGAAGATCTTCTTGCCAAGAGACTTCCCAAGGGAACTGGTAAATATAGAGGTAAGCTTCCTTTGAAATGCTTTTCTTGTAACCGGATAGGACATATTGTTGTAAACTGCCCTAATGGTGACAACAAGGATAAACTGGAGAGGTTCAAGAAGTTCAAAGGAGGAAACTGGAGAAACCATTTTGTAGCAGTTGATGAAGGTGTCATTGATGAGGAATCAGAAGATGAAGAAAATGAAGATATTGTGTTTGTAGCGGTCAAGGAAGATGTGTCAAACAAGAAGGCTCTTGTCTCCCGCTTTGATAATTCTAATGAGTGGATTATTGATAGTGGTTGTTCTCACCATATGACTGGTGACCAGAGTAAGTTTCTATCTCTGGAAGAGTGTGATGGTGGTGTGGTTCATTTTGGTAATGATGCACCATGTATGGTAAAAGGCAGAGGGTCCATCTCTCTGAATGGAAGAAGCGGTGCTGACAATGTGTATTGGGTAGAAGGTCTAAGGCACAACCTTTTGAGTGTTTCTCAACTAAATGATAATGGACTCACTTTGGAATTCAAAAATGGAGTGTGTAAAATCAAAGGAAAGAGTGGTGAATTGATGGCTATCGGTATGTAGACCAAAGGTAACCTATTTCAGCTAAATGCTAATGTCAGTACATGTCTTATGGCTAAGTTTTAGGATAGTTGGATATGCAATAGGAGACTCTGCCATGTAAACTTTGACAATATTGTGAAGGCCAGTAAGATCAAGGCAGTTAGAGGATTGCATATGCTGAGCAAACTGGAAAATCCTTTGTGTAGAGAGTGTCAACTGGGGAAAATGTCTTCCTCAACCTTCAAAGGTAAACCTTTCACTACAGACAATTTACTTGATATTGTGCATACTTATCTGTGTGGTCCTATGAAAACTAGGAGTGTGCAAGGAGATGGGTATTTTATGATTCTTACTGATGATTGCTCAAGAATGATGTGGGTCACATTCTTGAAGGACAAATCTAAAGCTTTTGGAAAGTTCAAAGCCTTCAGAGCACTTGTAGAAAAAGAAAGCGGTAAGAGGATTAAGTGCCTAAGAACTGATCAAGGAGGAGAATTCACTTCCGATGAATTCAACAAATAATGTGAAGAGAATGGCATCAAGAGGCAATTGTCTGCCCCCTGGACTCCACAATAGAATGGCCTAGTAGAAAGAAACAACTGGACTGTGGTTGAAGTAGCTAGAACTATGTTGATCCAAGGAAAGGTTGCTCACACTTTTTGGAGAGAAGCGATGAGAACTGTAGTCTACATAATGAACCGGGTACTCATCAAAAATGGTAAGGACAAAACACCTCATGAGTATTGGATTGGTAAGACACCAATGGTAAGCTACTTCAGAGTGTTTGGTAGTAGATGCTATATCAAGAGGAGTGAACATCAGAGCAAGTTTGATACGAAATGTGATGAGGGAATATTCCTAGGGTATTCCACAAAGAGAAAAGCTCTCAAATGTTTCAACAATAGGACTCAGGGAATTGTTGAAAGAAACAATGTTAGAATTGATTAAACCTCTGAGAAATCTGAGGAAACCGGCAGTGAGCAAGTAGGAGATCAACCGGTGGTAACCTTCTGGGAACCAGTTGCAAAACAGCCAAGCACCAGTAACAGTGCTCCTACACTAGTGGATGTTGATGCTAATGAAGATGAGGATGAAGAAGAAAAGCAAGAGGAAACAACTAAGATCATTCCTAGGTATTTAAAGTTGAATCATGATCCAAAGCAGATCATAGGAGACAAGGATGCAAGAATTCTTACAAGAAGAAAGATCAGAGAAAATTGTTGCATGATCTCTGAATTTGAGCCTAAAACATTTAGAGAGGCACATAAAGATGAAGACTGGATCAAGGCGATGGAAGAGGAACTTGACCAAATAGAAAAGAATGGTACATGGTTTTTGGTACCCAGACCGGAGCATAAAAATGTCATTGGCACCAAATGGGTTTTCAAAAATAAGTTGAATGAAGATGGCTCAGTGGTTAGAAACAAAGCCAGATTGGTGTGTAAAGGATATGCCCAAGAATAAGGAGAAGACTATGGAGAAACCTTTGCTCCAGTAGCCAGATTGGAAGGAGTTCGTATGCTTCTTGCATATGTAGGATTCAAGGGATTCAAGGTATATCAAATGGATGTAAAGTCTGCATTTCTAAATGGAATACTAGAAGAGGACATGTATATAGAGAAACCATATGGGTTTGCCCTATCAGAAGATAGTGACATGGTATGTAAGCTACATAAGGCCTTGTATGGACTAAAGTAGGCACCTAGAGCATGGTATGAATGCTTGAACTCCCATCTTGTGAAGATTGGATTTGTGGGAACAAGTGAGGATAGTAATATCTACCTGAAGTTAGAAGGAGATCAGATTTTGATCTGTGAGGTATTTGTTGATGATATAATCTTTGGAGGAGATGACAAGATGAGTAATGATTTTGCAAATGAGATGAAAAAGGAGTTTGAGATGTCACTTATAGGGGAGATTAAGTTCTTCATTGAACTATAGATTCAATAAATGAAAGATGGAATCTTTATCACTCAATCCAAATACGTCAACATGGTGTTGAAGGCCTTGGCATGGAAGACAGAAAACTGATTGGTACACCGGTGGTGACCGGTTGTAAATTATCCAAAGAGGATGACTCAGGGTTAGTAAATGAGAAGGAATACCGATCAATGGTTGGTAAATTACACTATGTAGTACATAGCAAACCAAACATTGCACATACAATGGGCATTGCTACACGGTTCCAGAAAATCCCAAGAGAATCCCACTTGGTAGCAGTCAAGCGGATTCTGAGATATCTGAAGGGAACTATTGACTATCAATTATGATATCCATACAGTAATGATTTCAACCTAAAAGTGTTTACAGATGCTGACTGGGCTGGTAATGTGGACGACCGGAAGAGAACAACTAGTGGTGCATTCTTTCTTGGTGGAAGACTAGTCTCATGGATGAGTAAGAAATAGAGTTGTATCTCTCAGTCTATAACAGAAGTGGAGTATGTTGCAACATTTATGAACTACAACCAGACAATTTGGATGAAGCATGTATTAAATGGCTTCAAAGTTCCTGTATCTGAACTGGTAAGTATATTTTGTGACAACACAAGTGCGATTAACATCTCCAAGAATCTGGTTTTACATTCTAGAACCAAGCACTTTGAGCTTAAGTATCATTTCTTAAGGGAAAAGGTTCAGAACAAAACAGTTGTACTAGAACATGTTTCCAGTAATGAGCAGTTAGCAGACATATTCACCAAGCCTCTACCGAAGGCTACTTTTACCTATTTGAGAGGTGAATTAGGGGTGCTGCCCCTTCAAGAGGTGAACTAAAGGTGTGTGCTCCACATCAGTCAGGACTTACATCGATATATTTTTCTCAGGATTGGTGTGTTGAAGGATGCTACTCCTTAGGGGGAGCAGCATAGTAGATCATAGATGTTTATGCCTTCACTTTGGCATTATTGTCAAAGGGGGAGAAGATGTGAAGCGGAGAAGATATCTGCAGTATTGGGGGAGAAGATGTAAAGCTCAAAGATATCTTTGTATATTGCCATCAATGCCAAAGGGGGAGATTGTTGGCATATGTGCAGAGTATATTGTCATTGATGTCAATATGACAAAATGTGAACCGGTATATTGAAGTAAACACTTGCAAGAGAACCGATACATGTGAAAAAGTGAAGCGATATGTTTGTCCAAGTGAACCAGTATGTTGAAATGTGAACCGATATATGTGAAAATGTAAACTGGTGTATGTGAACAAGTGAAGTGGTATGTTTGTCCAAAAGAACTGGTATGTTGGAATGTGAACAGGTATATGGAATGTTTTGTATCAAGGTTTCATATGGTATGACTACCGGTTGGTAGTCTTAGCTTCAGGGTTTCCGGTTGAAGTGTTCTATGCCTATGTGATTCAACTGATGACATTGTGTGTTGTGCTAGCATTGTAATGAAGAATAGATTGTGTTGCCACATCAACTCTATGCGCATGAAGGATCTTGCATGAAGGAGATTGATCCTATCTACCTCAGGAATGTGCGAAGTCTCTACAAACGGTGGAGAATGCGTGATGGGTTATTGCCTCCAAGATGCAGTGAAGAAAGAACGATGGAGAAAGTCTTGAGATCTATTCAAGACTATTGTATTCAAAGCAAAGTGTTCAATGGTCAGGATTGAACCGACTAAATTGTTTAACCTAAATATTTAGGGTTTAGTGTTTATGCTACCGACCTGTTTGTTTCCTATAAGGTCGATGTTGTTTTTCATGTTGAGTTTGTTGGCAAATGTTGTATGTGTATCTAAGTGCAAAGGTACGTGATTCTTGCCAGACCAAATATGAGAATAGATACCTGCAAAGTGTGAGTGTAGAAGGAAGGAACTGAATCAGATCTGCATTAGCATTGAGTGCTCTTACCATATCATTGTAATACCTGTTGACCTCTAACCACTTCAACAGTTGGAAAATCCCTTAACAAGGTAGCTTTAACCGGCTTGCTGTAAATCCTTTAACAGGGTGACTCAAAATCATTGAGTTCTAAAAATCCTCTAACAAGGTAACCTTTAACCGGGTTTAACCCTTAACCAGGTATGTTAACCATCCCTTAACCGGGTGATCCCTAGCAAGATCGGTTCCTAACAGAACCTATTGTAAAGTCTTTAACCGGACTAGGCTCCTAACAGAGCAGACTTCAAAAGGGTTCAAAGAACAGCTTGTGGGTATTCATCCCCACCGTGGTTTTTCCTAGTTGGGTTTCCCCGTGAAAAAATATGTGTGTTATGTGTGATGCTTTTCTTTTGATGCTTTGTTATTCTCTATTAAGCGGTAAAGCATGTTGAACTAGTAAGTCTTCACATCCCTGTTAAAGTATTACTAGTGTATGCATATGGGTGAAGTGGAAATAAGATGTTAGATTGTGTGGAAAGATGAGTTACAGGTTTATGTCTTTCTTTGTGCTTAATCGGTAGTAATCTGGTTTAGACCGGTGTTATTGCTTGCCAGTCAAAGGGTAGGGTTCTCAGTCTAATCGGTTCAAGAGAAATTGTTTTTACCAGTACTGATTCACCCCCCCTCCTCTCAGTACCAGTTTGGTACTAACTGGTCATCATTGATTTATCAAACTATGTCTACAAACCTAGTAATAAACTTTCTGACAAAATTGATCTTCCCAAAGATAGATCTCATCTCCTTTTTACTATCGGGCATTTGTAACTTCAATAACACTTCTACCCGATCTGGGTCTATATATATCCCCCTCTCATAGATTACGTGGCCAAGTAGCTTTCCTTCAGCCACTCCAAATACACATTTCTTGGGGTTAAGGGAAATCCCATATCTTTGACATCTTCCCAATACCTTTGGTAGGTGGTCTGGGTGGTCTTCTCTAACCTTGGAAAATATCGGCAAGTCATCCATATAGATAATAATGCATTTTCCAATCAGTTCTTTAAAGGCCATATACATCGCTCATTGAAAGGTTGCCCCAGCGTTGATCAACCCGAATGGCATTCTTCTGTATGCATACATTCCCCACTTCGTCGTAAACGTTGTCTTCATACGATCCTCATAGTTCACCAAAACTTGGTTATATCAAGAATAACCATCTAAGAACGACATCATTTGTGAACCATTTACTATTTGTAGTACTTCATCCAAAGAAGGAAGCAGGTAATTATCTTTCTCAGAGGATTTGTTGAGATTGCGAAAGTCCACACAAAGCCGTATTTCTCTATTCTTTTTTCTTACTGGTACCAAATTAGCAACCCAAGTAGAATGTCGTACCGAAAAAATAATCTTGGGAGAGAGCAACTTTTGTACTTTCTTGAAAATCAAGGGTTCTATTTGTAAATTGACCAGTCGTTGCTTTTGCCAATGGCTTTATGTTAGGTTTTAGGGGGATAACATGGGTGATGATCATTCTATCGAATGTCTTTAAATCCTCATACCCCCATGCTATTACATCAATAAACTCTTTCAAGATTTGTAAAAAAAATTATCTTTCATTTTGAGTGCAAATCTTCCCAATATAGACAATCCTCTCTTGTCGCTTTGGACCAATATTATGTGGCTCGTACTTTCTAGCATCTGAATCTGTTGTTAATCTCTCCTTTATTCTAGGGTCAGAATCAAAAAGTCTCTCTAAGGTGACCATCCCTTTAGGAATAATGTTAGTTGGTAAATCCATAATATCAGCATTACTTTTGACATCAAGATCATCTGATTTATCTTCCTCATCAATGATTTGCTCTTCAAAAGCCCCTGAATTGGCAAGAAAGGCTAGAATGTGGGCATCGTCCCAGAAAACTTGAGTGTTTGATATTATCAAGTACAAGAGGTATGGAGATTAACTCTACAGAAAACCTCTTCCAAGGGGATTGGCTCACTGGTTTAATGTACTGGCAGCTACGGCCAATGCATCAGGTATTTTGTTTACTTTCCTAGGTATCAGCTGAATGTTAAAAGCATCAAAATCCTCAATCAAATCCCATACTCTATTCCTATATGCTGCTAACCTTTTATCATGACATGCATATTGGCTTCGCACTTGTTTGACCACCAGCTTAGAATCTCATTGTACCTTCAGACACTTTGCTCCCTTCTTATAAGCAAAAAGTAATCATCTAACTAAGGCCTTGTACTCCATCATGTTATTAGTACAAGGGAATTGGAGTCGGTAAGAGGCTAAAAGGGTTTTCCCTTTTGGGTTTGTTAACTCTATGCCTGCTCCACTGCCTTGCTTGGATCTTGACCCATCAAACTTAAAAATCATATTTCATCTTTTGGTCTCTTTACATTTTTCACCTTAGGGTTAGTGATCAGATTAGCTTCCAGAGACAATTGTTGTTTCTCAGACTCGAAGTATTGCAACAATTGAGGTTGTTCAATTTCTGGTTGCATGAATGCTTCAGTAGTGTCAGGAACAACCTGTTCCAAAAGAGGTTGAAGTTGAGATTGTGTTTCTTTTTTCTCTTGCTCAAGAGGAATATCTTCCTTCTCTTGTTTGACAATCTCAATTGCGAGAATCTCTTGGTTGTATTCTTTAGGTAGGGTAGTCTGACATATAGAATCCATTGTTTGGGGCTCTAATCCTTCACAATTTAGACTCTGAACTTCTTCCATATTGATAGTATGATCATCTTCTTCGTATGGAACCGGGCTCATCAACTTGTTAATCTCATTCTGACATGGGATACATGACATCTCTGAGTTCTCCTCATGATGTATCTGACACCATTTCGGAAGCAACAAATCTTGTATCTTCATAGTATCCCCCAACAAACCCATTCTTTGTTATACTATTGTAGCGAAACCTTTGACCCGCCCTCTATATGTGGTCATGTCTGCTTGAAATAACTGGAGAGGAGCCAGTGCAGAGAAAGTGAGGATTTCATTAACCCTATAAACTCCTGGACTCACTTCAGCAAACGCCACCTCGTTGGGAGCACTGTAATTCGTTACTAACTTCTTAAACTTAGGTTCACTATCGATTTGGATCTAGTTTCTTACCCCCTTCCATGGAATCCATAGGTATTTAAAACAAGTCAAGAAATATCTTCCCAAAGTCTTCGACCAATCCCTACTAAGGAGCATCCCATATACTTCTGGAATATCAACTACTTGAATGTCAATATAATGGGATATTCGGGGATCAACACCTGATTGGATGTATACATCTTTCAATTCTCCGATTATGTTAACCTCAGTTTTGTCTAGTTGTACCACCTTACTATTTTCACGTACCGGTTTAAGTTCGAGCTTTTGACATATAGATTAGGGCATTAGTTTCCTGAAGCCCTTGAATCTACCAAACAGTTGTGTAAATTCTTTCCACATATCCTCAAACTCAATAAAAATGGTGGATTCTCTATTGCATCACTGTTGACGTTAGTGTTGACTTCATTAAGGTCTGCCATCTTAACCTCATTGCTCTCTGACTCTAACAATTCCAACTTCCTAAGGAGAGCCCTCTTTTGTTCAGGGCAATATCTCAGTACTTCCATTAGGGACATAGTGGTGGTAGTCCTCTCCATCTCCTTAGTAACATCAAATAATCCTTTCAGAACATAATCTTGCCCTTGAGCTTGTCTAGGGCATGCTCCTTGAAAATCCTGAGGAGGGTGAGGATTGTTGCTTGCATTCACATCAAGAGATACAAACCCATGCGTCGAGGGAGGTGGCTCCGTTAATGGAGCTTTGCCTTTACTCCTAAGATTGTAGTTGTTTCTAGTCTGAAAGGCCAGGGCATCGTAGACACATGGTTCACCTTCAACTTCATCTTAAAATTATTTGCACGGGAAGGTATCAACCAGCATGGCAGTATTAACCTTATCGGGTTCATCATTGGAACAATCTTTTGGCTGAGAGTCAGCTTGAGCAATTCTTATGATCTTCTCGAACTGGGCACAATTAACCTCAGAATGTGCGGTTGTATCATGCAACCTACACCAATTTGTTATAAAATTCATATCCACAAGGTTAACACTTTGTGTGTGGTTTGGATTATCTCATGCGTCAGGGTGATCTTTGTTCACCCCACCATTATTTGGACTCATGCTCCACTACCTATTGTAGGTTTTGTTGTTATACCTTTCATTTTGGTTCTAGTTATTGTAGTTTCGTTGATTATTATATGGTTGGGATTGATTATACCCTCTTGGAGGATACCTCTTTAGCTGGCTCAAGTCTGAAGTAACCTGTGAGATCATTTTCTTTAAGGCTTCTACTTTAGCAAATATATGAGATCCTTGATTCTCAAGCGTCGTAGTTGAAGGTTGGTTTGTTGTGTTAGTATTACCAAATTATTGATTTTCCCCTGGCGCTTGACCAACATATTGTGTTTGAGTGGGGATGGTATTGGTATTATTTTGCCAAGTCAAAGCTTGGGCAACAAACTATTGATTCGCCTGAGGTTGGGGTGCATAGATTGGCACCGGGTTCATTGTTGGGGTACCTAGAGGTAGAGGCGAGGGTATGCCTAGGAGTTGGTTGTAGTTCCCTTGATTCACCCCTATAGGTATATTATATCCGATCCCTCCTGGGGGTTTGATTCAACTCATGGTTCATACTAATTGCTAGCGCGAAGACTTTTGCCAAAGTGTCCCTTTGATCTTGGGGAACACTCTTCTTAATAAACATAGCAATCCAAGGGTCGATAGCTCTTAGATACAAGTCGATTGATATATTGGGTGCTATCTAGTAAGGAGCTTGTAGCCTCTTGAATTCCCTTTCGAAGCTAGTATTAAAATTTGTTAACGGCTCATTTGGTGACTTCTTAAGAGAAGCGAACTGATGGTATAGTGTTCTAGGATCTACGTATACTCAGAATTGATCGATGAAAGCCTTCTCTAAGACGTCCCAGCCTATGATAGAACTTGCAGGTAAGGTTAAGTACCAATTGTATTCATTCTCCCCAAGTGAATATGGGAAGATTCTACATACTAGATCTTGGTGTTCAATATGGTTACGAACAACCGCATCTTTGAATGCTTCAATATGTTCATCAGTCCTTCATCCCCCTAAATAATAAAATTTGCTACAAAAATTATCTGGGTTTCTAGGTAGGTCATGTATACCCCTTGGTATGGTTCCTAGTGGTGTGGTGTCTTGGTTAAAGTAGGCCATTAAAGGTGGTGATGGTGGATGTTGAGTCACAAAAGGTGCAGCGATAGGCTGAGGACTAGGAATCAATTGATCTTCTACGTTGAGTATGGATGACTGTACTGGTGAGCTTGTTGAGAGTTGTTTCTTAGCTTTGTTCCTCTTTCTCCTAGTGGCAGGTCCTAACTCTACTAAGTCGGATGATGAAGAACTACTCCTAAGGACTCGATGGAATCTCTTGGGAGAGAAAGATGATATACAATCTAGCTTAGTACCTCAATTCTCTGGTTGAGGAGGTGGTTGTGGATTTTCTTGTGGATTCCCCTAAGGATTAAGTTGTCTTTGTGCCTCTACTTCTATACGTATAGCCTTTTGTCTTTCATTTTCCAATACTTTTCATGCTCGTAACCACTCATTATAATCTCATGTACTGTCCCAAGCAAAATCTTATAGTTGGGTAAGAATGGTGTCTTGCTCGTTGTTGAGGTTAGGTTGGGTAAAGGGCATCAATCTGTCTCCTGGAAGTACCATATGTGGTTAACCAACGAGGGGACTAGTCTAGGCCCTCCTTCTAGCACCAGTTTCTATTGACGATTGTTTTTGACACACCCGCCAATAGTTAGGTAGCCAATGTGACACACCCGACTATAGAGACCTTGGGGTAGTGAGTTTTCCCAAATTCATTGCTTTTCAGGAGAGGTAGTGAGTGTTCACATTGGCTACTTGACTATTGGCAGGTGTGTCAAAAACAATCGTCAACAAGTCCAAGTCAACCGAATGTGATCCTAATTCAAGTTAGCTAGTTCCTAACGTTTGCCCCGCATACGCATGAACTACATCGACATCTACATATTCTTCTTCCCTTTCAATTGCAAGTTGCTCTTGTTTGTTATCATATTCACCTTTTGTATGCTTAGAAGATGTGTCTTCATATAGAGTAATTTGTCCATACCCTAAGTCTAATTTGTCTATAGCCTGCTGAGTATGAGGTTGTATAGGTTCTAAGATACCTTCTTTTCTTTTCTTTGTCTGTAGCACTTCTTTGTCTTTTGTTTTCTCTGATAATGTCCTAGCACGGATAAATGCTCCATCAAATATAGGAAGATTTTTTACAATGGGTTGTTGTTTAGAGTTTGATGGTTTTTCATAAGACTTAGGAGAAAATGGTATCTATGATAGTGAATATTCTCCGTTCCCTAGATCTCTTAGCTACATTTATTTTTCCATGCTTGACAAAATCAAGGAAAATGATTTTCCCTAGGATTGTGTGCTTGAAGATGATGCCCCTCTATTATGTGGAACAATAACCTATGGGACCAGTTTCATATTACTACAATACTATAATGGATTTGAGTCTGCTGAGATTATGATTTCATGTCCATTGTATGGAAATTTCAGGCACTGATGATATGTTGATGGAATAGCTTGTATGTCATGTATCCATGGTCTTCCCAAGAGTATGTTGTATGGTAATTCCAAGTCTATAACTTGGCAGGTTGTGTCTTTCTACAAAGGTCCCACTCTGATGGGTAATATCACAATTCCTTTAAATGACCACTCTTCTTCATCATATGCTTTGATTGTTATCTTTTTCCGAGGATCAACTGCCTCTTCAGAATAACCTAAAGCACGGACAAGATTCAAAGAGAAAATGTTTAAGGCAGCTCCCCCATCTATTAAGACACATTTAACGAGCGTTCTATGAATGAGGATTTCAATTTGCAAGGGAGCGTTACGGATATGTTGCAAGGAATCAATGCTTGGACATGAAGTAGATGAGATTTGAATATGATTCTATGAAATAGGTTTGATGGAAATTATGGATATCCCTTGGGGAACTTTATCCTTGGATGTACTGTTTGGTGAGGATGCTATGGAAGGTTCTTGCAAGTTTTCAAGAGGTGTAGGAATAGATGCCTTTGGAGAGTCAATTTTTTTATGGGGGGATGAGCCATTGCTAGCCATAGGTGCAAGATTTTGATCTTCCTCGGCAAAATCCCTCAAGGATCTCTTAAAGAGTTGCATAAAAGAGCCACCTTTCTTTGGAGATGTATTTGAATCCTTGTGAGGTTTTGACATAGTTGGCTTTTGATTTTGGACTTGTTTGATTTCTCTGATATGTTGACCTGTTATGTCTTCTTCTTGTATTTTGTTTTGGTATTTCATGTTTCTATGATCTTCGGATATTTCGAATGTTTTTTATTTCATTTCTTTGATCTTATGCCTCTGCGCTCTAGTTAAAACAAGCATACACATGTGTTGAATATTGTACAAGGATTCAATTATCTAAGAGTTGTTTCGATAAGTGACCAATTGTCAACGTAGATATGATAGAGTGATATGACACAAAAAGATAATTCAAGTATTTGAAAGTGCAATTTTTTTGATCTTCAGTTTGGAGTGCAATGATAATGATTTTGATAAGACCAAGTCCAATAGAAACGATATATCCTACGATATGGGACAAGGGTATCCTGACCAAACGTTGTAGTTTCGTGATAGAGGATGATAGATCCTAATGATAACTATGTTTTGAGTGATTAGTTTATCAAAGAGGTGATGATGCACTTTGAGATGTTAGATCTTGAACTTTTTGAAGGTGAATACTTGAAAGTCTTGGGGTGTCTAGTTCTAGAATCCAATTTGACAGAAGATAACTTGACCGAGTGAACCAAGAAGATAATCTAAGCACAGAATGACAAATATCAAGTGTATATTCTCACTATAAATTGACCAAGCAAACATGACAAATCTAGAAAAGACATGCAAGAAGACAGCTCTTGACTGACAAAGACATAAATTCGTACGACAGTTTAAACAGTCTGAGACGACAATTCATATAGACCCATATGATAAACTAGGAATCTCGTACAACAAAGGCTTAATCGTGTACGACACTTCCCACAAAACTAGACAACTGATAACAAATAAGCCCTTGCTATTCTGACTCGTACGACAATCCCCACATAACCAGACGATAAACTAACTTTCTCATATGACAAACTAGAAAGCTCGTACAACTAAGGACAGAACAAAGACAAAAATTTTACTTTGACAGATTTTTAACCAAAAATGTTTGATGTTTTGATTATGTTTTCTAGTTTTAGATGTCTGATATTTTGTTTCACAGATGAAAACACAACAAACACGTGATATGATAAGTGACCTCAAGCATAGCATGCTAATTCCTAAGCAAGTCGACTGAGACAGAAAACATTTGCTTACAAAATTAGGTACACACCCAATAGCTAATCAGAATATGGTCGTTGAGTCTCACACAATGGATTCTCAACGTCGTATTATCCGACTCCAAACGCTAATGGGGGCATGATATGGCAAATGAGTTACTCTCTCTCTCTTGCACAAAGATTATTCCCCTTTCAGAGGTGAATCAGGTAGCTTCTATCTTAGGGTTCGTAGTAAGGATTTATGTTTGGAATTACCCCTTCTAGTCGCGCAAGCGCGATTGAGGCCTATAGCCCAACAAGGTACCAAAACAAGAAGTAGTCACGTGAATGTGATTGAGACCGCGAGGCCCTACTAAATGTTCAATATGAGAGATCTCAAAAGTGAAAACTCAAATAATCCCATCTTTCGAGACTTTAATCCTGAGAGGCCTATTTTTAGAGTGAGTCAAAAAGCTTAGGTCTAGTTGTACTCACTTGGGTCGTTCTCACGGGGTGATTACTTTTTCCCACTCTGACAGGCCTGCTAAAGGTATTCAAATCTCAAACATAGAAGCACTTCAAGGGTCAGGATTTTTGATTGTCCAAATGGACAAGAGCATACTCTCCTACCTTTTAGACAACTTCTCAAGCATAAAAAACAAGATGTTCATTAACCATTAGAAAATTTAAGTGTGCCAAGAAAAATTAAGAATACGCAAAGTCTTGTTGATTTTCCTTAGGCAACCTGAAAAACAAATACGTTAGTAATCATGCTGTTTTGAGAAATTGAATCTTTGGCAAGCATAATCTTCAACAATCATCCTACAAAAACCAATTAGGCTGCTAGAAAACTCACAAACAGACCAGGGTTAGCATTAGTGATATCAAATTTCAAGCACAAAAAACCCTAAAATGCAAACTATTTTGAAAACACAGAAGCAGAAATTCGTACGAGTATTATCACCTGATCATACGAGTATTCTCACATACCCATACAAGTGCACAAAGAAACTCGAACGGTACAGTAAAGGTACTCGTACGAGATTCTAAAACAGGCCCAGCCAGAAACCCATGAGATTGAAGATTTGATTATGAGAAAAGGCCAATAAATTAGATTTCCAAGGCTAGGGGTGAGGTGGCAGGAATCAATGGTCAAGAATGAGTCTGAAGATATCAAGGGTCAAATTGGAGGAGGTTGGAGAGAGGTTGGAGGGAGGGACACTTGTCATCTCTATGGTGACAAGTGTCAAGAAGTCTTGCTCATAAGAGGGAAAGTGTCCAAGGGAGGAGACATGTGTCATAAGTGCCATGTGTCTCAAGGGGAGAATATCTACACCATAAGAGGTTAGGATGCCATGTGGGAAATTTGAATTTAAAAATTTAAATAATAGGAAAAGGCTAATTAACTTTCAACAACTCATAAATTGATTTGTTTAAATTAATTAGGGGATTAGAAGAAATGAATTAAATGGGGGGAGGATTAATTAATTCAGATTAATTAATCAAAGGGGACTATTGAAATGAACCTATTAAATAAATCCTTAGATTTATTAATAAGTAGATGAATGGGGGAATTTAATCAAATTACTAATGAATTCAATTAAATTGGGAAGGAGGATTAATTAAATAATTGCTTATTTAATTAATTATCTTCAGACCATTTTTAGGTGTATACAGTTTCCTATTATGGGTTGGTAGTTCTTGTTACTGGTTGCCTAGACCTATTTTGGTGATCTACCAAAACCCCTTCTGAAGCTTGCGGAGCCTTGGGTGTTGATTCCGATGTTCCTTGGCGTGTTGCCGACCTTTTCATGTGATCTACATTTCATCCTTTGGATTTTTTGGAGGAATCTCTTGGCGGAGGCCGACCTTGTTATTTTACATGTTAGGGCCTATTCTTCAAGTTTTGATCCCTTTTGGGCCGACTGGATCCTTTGGATCGATATATAATTGTAATTGTGCATTAGAATGTAATAAATTAGATAATCAAGTAGCTAGACTATGTGTAGAAGATAGATTTCATAATTCAAGGTCCCGATTGTGACCTATTATGTATGTTCTACCAGGTTTGTGACCCGGTTATATTGTAACCCGATTGTTACCGGTTGGTTGTAATCAATTTTCATGAAATAAAACAATTTGTTTTGTATTGCCTCCATCATATATTTGTGTTTCCATTGTGTTTACTCTTGTTGATCGGTCTGGATTAATCTCTTTGAGGTCCCTCCTCATCGGTGACTGCTTCAGTTTTGTACCATTTTGTTTTTTATTGTTGACTGTTTTTGTCACTTCTTTTTGTTTTCTCTTATTTTCCTCTTCTTGTCTTTTAGCATATGCTTCTTTTCTTTGGATTCTGATTTCTTCTTGTCTTTTGTCAAGTTCTTCTTTTTATTTTTTGGAAGATGTGTTATATTTTGGAGTAGCATCCTTGTCTTCAATTTCTCCACTTGATAAATCAAATAATGGATTTGGACCCCATTCATATTCATGTGGGTCAGTTTAAGAATCACTTTCTAGGACTACACCACTATATCTGACAGTGGTGTTATATGGTGAGAAGAGTTTGCTGATAATTGATACAAGTTTTATCGCATGTTCTTATTTAGGTTATGTACTTGATTGCACTCTTTGGATTTGTTTGTAAGAAGACTTCTCCCTTTGAATGGCAAGTTCTTCTTGTTGTTTTTCATATTCCTCTTTCCTTTGTTTTCTGACTGCTTCTTCTGTTGTTGATTATGTACTGGCCTGATCGGGTTATGTACTTGCTTTCACTTGATGCATCTATTTATAGGAAGCCTCCTCTCTTTGAATGACAAGTTCTTCTTGTTATTTTTTGTTTATCTTTTCAGTTGCTTGATGTATCACTTCTTGCCATAATTCCTCTTTGCATGCTGCTTTTCTTCTCCATTGGGTATTTTGATGACGATCTTGATTTTTTATAGGTTGAGTGTATTGGTCATACCCAAGTCCAAATTTATCTTTAACATATTGAGAGTGAGGTGTGATTGGTTTTATGATGACTTCTTGACGCTTGCCAATAGGGCCTTTTCCTTGGTATCCCATTCTCTACATTATTCTGAATCCATTGCCATATTGCTTTGTGGGGATAGTGATATCTAAAGTTGATGCCCTAATTTCTTCTTCATCTTTGTATAGCCAATCAAGGATGTCCTTTTCTTCAATTTCTTCAAATAATGTTCCAAATCTGACAAATTTTCCATCAAATATTTCAATAGGTTTTTGTTGGATTTGCATTTTTGCATTTGTTGGTTTTCCATATGACTTTGGAGAAAGCGGTAAAGTTTGCAAAGATTACTTTCCCATTCCTGCATCATATAATTTTATCTTTTTCTCAAAACTTTCCAAAGTGGATGTATATATTGTCTCTTGAGATGCTTTGGTAGGAGATAATACTTCTCTATTATGAGGAACCCTTACATCTTGAGTTGGTTTCAAATTATTGCAATGCTGACTGGAATCTGCTGATATGGTTATTTCTTGTCCATTATGAGGAAATTTGACACATTGATGATATGTCGAGGGAACTTCTTGCATATCATGAATCCATGGTCTACCCAGAAGAATGTTGTAAGACAAATTCAAGTCCAGAACTTGACAAACTATATCTCTCAACTGGTCCTATTTTGAGTGGTAAAACCATTGTTCCCCTAGAAGAGCGTTCTTCTTCATCATAAGCCTTGATCGTTATTTTATTTTTAGGATCCACTGCATTTTCTGAATATCTCAAAGCTTTTATCAAACTTAATGCACAGATGTTTATGCCAGCGCCTCCATCTATAACAACATGTTTGACGTGGGTTGTATGAATAGTGATTTCAATGTGTAGGGGAGTGTTATGGGCATGTTGCAATGATATGTCATCATTTTTTATGAATGATAAGCAATGAGGGGCTATGAGATGTCCCACCATGTTTTGAAATTGATCAACATCCAAGTCCTTCGAGACTGTTATTTCCACTAGAGCTTTTTCCAATATTTCTTTATGCGTTGGTGAGATCTTGAGAAGCTCTAAGATTGATATTTGCGCTATATTGTCATGAAGTGGATGTTGTTTCATTTGTTACACCTAGAAATGTTAACTTTGCCTTACTTCGAGTAATGGCATTCACTAGTTTTGTAGGTACTTTGTCTTTAACAATGATGACATTCACTAGATTGTCATATGTGTAGGTATAGTTTACCTTTGCTTTGCCCTTGTCATCTTATGTATTTGAGGTTCCACCCTTTTCATAATTAGGGAGTGGAGTTTTGAATGTTAAGTGTGATTCATTCATTTTATGACCATCCATTGTGATAACCTCATTGTCAATCCAGTCCTAAATGATATGTTTCACTCTTTGACAATCATTTGTTTGGTGTCCTTTGTTTCTATGAAAATCACAAAATTGATGGCCATTCCACCAACTTGGTTTGACCTTAGGCTCAAAATCTCTTGCTTCTGGTAATGTGATCAACTTGTTTGCAAGAAGCATTTTTAAAGCCGATTCCAATGGTTCCCTAATGTTTGTAAATTTTATGCGGGGGTTGGAATAAAAGGACTTTGGTTTAGTATTCTCTTGATCATTTACTAGTACTCGACTTGAGAGATTGAAAATGGGTTGTTGTGGTTTAGCATCATTGTTATGAGATACTCCCTCATTGGCAACATTTTTGTTCTTCGTCCAAAATTTTGGTTTATCGTTGTTGCTATTATTGTCATTGTTTGTATTACCATTGTTGTTGTTGTTGTAGTTAGAGGAATTGTAGAGTTTTAATTCTCCTTTCTTGACCATAGCGTCCTCAATTTTTAAACCATTTTAAATCATCTTTGCAAAACTATGAGGAAATTGCATTTTGAGTCTATAACTCATTTCACTGGTAAGATTATCAATGAATATGTCCATTTTCTCTTGATTTGGTACATCTCTAGGGTACCTATTAAACAATCGTCTCCATCGTTGTAAAAAAACCATGAAAGGTTCACCATTCTTTTGCTTGATGTTGCACAAGTCTAACATTGTTATCTCATGTTATATGTTATATAAATATTCTGAGATGAATTATTTACGAGCTCCTCAAATGATCTAATCCCAAATGGCAATTTGGAGAATCATTCCATTGATTGCCCACTCAAACTTCTGGGAAATAATCACATCAGATAGGTTTCATTGTGTGCAAATTCCATACCCATAGTACAAAATTCTCTAATATGATCTTGAGGATCAAATTTCCCATCATATTTATCGTATTTTGGAATTTCATAATGTAGTGGGAGTGGCACCATGTTCAAACTCCAATCAAAAGGATATGGATAGATGTCCTCCAATGAATATTTCTTGGAACTTGTTCCATTTTGAATATCATGTATCTGTTGTTGCAAAGTTTGCATTTGTTGAGTGAGAGTTAATAGAGGATTATCAACACGGGTTCTCCTTATATCCTCCTAAGTTCTTATGTCACCACGATCCCTTCTTGTTTCATCTTGGCTCTTTGTATCATCTTGGTCTTTTCTTGTTTTATATCCTCTTATTTCTTCTCTATCTCTTCTTGTTTCTTCATGGTTTACCCAATTCAAGTCATCATCATTTTGATCATCGATGTTTTGATTACGACTTGTGTAGACGTATAAAAATGACCATATTCCTAAATGAATATTTAATGTTCATTTTATTCCCATTCCTCTATTTAGTTAAATCTAATTTAATTAAATCACCCACACTCTTCTATTTTAATTAAATAAATTATTCAATTTATTTAGTTAAATTCAGTTAAGCCCTTTACATACATTTAATTGAATAAATCATTTTATTTAATTAAATCCCTTCTTACTTTTTAATTAAATTTGCATTTAATTAATAGTTTACCCCAAATTGAATAAATCTAATTTATTTAATTTCCCAACTTGCAACCAAATTGAAATAAAGAAATTTATTTTAATTAATTCTATTTTCCCTCACCCACTTGCATTTTCCTACATCTCCCACTTGCATCCTAACCATATTCCTAATTTCTTCTAGAATCCATCTAATCCTAATCAATTAACCCAAACCCATTCATTATCCCCTTTCCCTAAATTTGAGGAGGTCACTTCTCAAATTTGGAGTAAAGTCTTCTAAAAGCATTAAAGCCTTTATCCATTCAACAAGCTAACTTGTTGAATACCCCCAAATTTGGAAGGACTCTTACAAATTTGTCCCCAAAGTCTTCAAACCATTAATGGTTAACTAACCCTTAGTGGCATGGTTAGAGACTTTTTGCCTAACTTAACCTCCATCTAACCCAAGGGTCTCATCAAGCATTCATTGCTTTGACCATGGTTATCCATTTAACCTTTGCACAAGAGTTTATCCCTTGGGTAAAAGTTTTATCCATTAGATAACCTTAACCCTTACCTTCTAAGGTAACCATGAGGTCTACTCACGAATTTAATGCTTCTTACATCTCCTCTCAAGCATCCTCTTGTTCACAATTGTCACCATTTCATTGGTGAGAATTGCAAACATGGATTGATAACTTTCAATCCTGACCCTTGATTGACTCCTTCAATCTTGACCATCCATTGCCCTATTTTCACTATAAATAGAGCTCTCATTCCTCCATTTTAAGCATCCATGCAAGCTTTTAGTATCTCATTTATGCTCAAATTTATCAATACATCTAGCTTCTCTTTGTAATAGGAATTAATCTAATAAGCATTTTAGGCTATTTCCTTTATCATCATTAACTAGTATATCATGTTAGGATAAGTATTGCTACTAACCTTGTCATCTTATAATCTAGTTTATTGTATTTGTATAATCATGCATAGATAGGATGCATTTCATATTCAAATCAATCTAAAGCATCCCTCATTCTTTCATTCGTCATCCCTAAGCCACTTTGCTCAGTGATCTGAGAGAAAAGGCATTGGATTGAGGGATCTTGTGAGATAGAGAACCATGGAACCAACCTTGGGAAGTTGAGTCATTCTTCATGACTCCATAACTTGCACCAAGAAATCCTATGGGTGTGTGAACCAGCTCTTTGAGACCATATTTTTACATTTTAAGTTTCATCGACTCACTTTTCCCGCACACATTTCTAGTGCCCACCGTGGGGCACTACCCCATTAATCAAATCAGTTTTTAAAAATAATCACTTTTGCAAGTACGCGGGAAACAGGAATCAGCACGTAGGGAACATCCCTTAGCACATTTGGTTAATCTTCCAGTGCATCTAGCTCACTATTTAGCACATGGGACTCATTTCCCAGTGCGTAGAGAGCATATCTTAGCGCATCATCTTTTTAACATTTTCCTATAGGTCTCAGCATGGGAGAATAATAGGGCAGCGCATTCGGAAAATAGTTCAGCATGTCGGGTCTGTCCGATAGCGCATCCCGACTATCTTGTAGTGCATACAGTATGTTCTGTAGTGCATCACAGACAGAGGCAAAATTAAAAATTGTAATCGAATGTGAAATTAGACTTGTTGAAGTCCACAAAATCCAAAGATTTTTCTAACTATTTTACTTGGTATTTTGCAGGTTTTTTTTTGACAATTTATTGCAGATGGGAGCTTAGTTTTATTTCTAGAATCCTAAAAAGTTTAAATTTTTACTAACTTATTTAAGTTAGTTAGAATTTAGAGTTTTTTTTTTTAAATTCTTGTTGGATAAAATTGAACTCACTTTGTTTGGGCTTTAAAAAGAACCACAAAACAATCCTTTTTGCTTTTCCCAGGAAGACAAAATCTTCAAGGGTTTTAAAAAGAACAAAAAGCAATTTTTCAAGTTTTGAATTCAAAAGGGCTTAA
Source organism: Cryptomeria japonica (assembly GCF_030272615.1). Lineage (NCBI taxonomy): Eukaryota > Viridiplantae > Streptophyta > Pinopsida > Cupressales > Cupressaceae > Cryptomeria > Cryptomeria japonica. The sequence continues at coordinate 4,517,479 of NC_081413.1, forward strand.
AAAGGACTTCACCATCCTTTGGTGCATAAAAAGATCCATTTTTAGTTATAGCAAACTAAAGAATCACACAAGTCCAAAAGTTATTTGCAACTAAAGAGGGAAAATCTTCTCCTTTTCAAATCGATTTCTTTTTTTGACCAAACATCGCATTTATTTTGTTGACCAAGTTCCTTTTCAATAGATCAGAAAATCATTGCCTTGAAAGGATAAAATAAACACCATGAGTTCATGGAGCAACATCTCTATATAGATTTAGCAAATCGCTACTTTGAAAGGCTAAAAAGAACTTGTGTGCTTTGTCTCAAAAGTGGAAGGTATATGCTCTCCCCTTAACTGGGTGATCAAAAAGCCAAACCACTCTTAAAGATTTCTTTACTTCAAGCAATAAATCCTTTAGTAGGCCTACCTTCCCGAGGGGTTGAAAAACTCTTAAAGCCATTTTTGGTCGGTGTGAAGGGAACGACCTAAGCGGGAAACGGCTTTGAAGCTAAGTGTTCCAACCCACTATAATCAAAAGTGGAAAGTATGAAAGTCCTTTTCAATGGTTGCGCGCAGTGATTAGCCTTCCCCCAGTATCCTTGAGATACGTAAAGCCTTTGTTCTAAAGGTTGGGAAGCCTCCTGAGGGAGTTTATCACTGACGGCCGAACGGGAAGCCTGATTATGAACCTTAGCATAGAAACTTGGAGCCGAGTCAACATCCAGACATTTGCAATATCATAGTGCAAGGGTGGGGAAGAATCTTCCCCCAAGATCGCTCACCATATATCTCCCAAGATAACTACTCAATTGTGAAGCAATTCACTTTGAGTTAATTTCTGGCAAAAGACAAAAAACGTGCACCCCCTAGCAGGTGACACGGCTGTTTGAGCTACGGAGTATCAAGACTAGTGGGCTATGATATTGCTTATGACCCTTGAATAAATAGTCTGACTGAAGTACATGTTGTATCTAAACCTGTCAAAACATTGAGGATTTGAACACATCCTCGCAGAACATACACTTATTGTTTAGATTAGGCAAAATGGTTGTCTCTTTGGTGTCGTGCTTTCATTTGTTACTTCAGAAAATCATCTATCAATACTAAAAACTCAAAACAGAATTTCAAAAATCACAGAAAAACAACCAAGTCAAAATATTAGGGCAGTTTAGCGCTTAAGAGCAGCTTCTTAGCACATGGAAACCATCCTTTAGCGCATTAAAATTTCACCTCAGCACATTAAGGCTTAACGTTAGCACTTCACTAGAGTCCAAAACTAGCAGATTCAAATAGCATATTTTGAAAACAGTTTAGCACGTTGAAGCATCAGCTTAGCATGTGGAAACCAAACCTTAGCACGTAGGGTTTAATAGTTAGCGCATTGGTGGCCCATATTGGCGCATAGCATTTTTTGAACCAAGACAAAATAGAATTTACCAGTTAGCGCGTCATAGGAGGGAGAGTAGCGCGTGGAGTCTTTTCTCTAGCGGGTTGAAAACTTTCTATAGCGCATTGCGTCTCTGCTTTAGCATATAGCCAAAACCAGAAAAATAGGGGGCAAAATAGAGGTCATTTTTGAAAATTTTGAAAATAATTTTAGAAGCTTTCCTTCCTCAGCCTGAACTTCATCAAGCAGAAAACCAAAAACAGAGTATCAAAAACTAGTTCCAAAGCAAGTTTTCCATCAAACAAAGTTGTCTAAAATCTGAGACTAGTCACAGGATAAAACATATCTCTCCTATCAAAATCAAGAAACATCATCACAAGTATCAAACAAGTCCTTCAATCAAACAAAATACTATCCCAAAACACACTTGTTTTAAAACTCCAAGTTGTCAAATCGAGTTTCCATATCAGGAAAGCTCGTATTCCATATCATTTGACACACTTTGTCGTGAGGGGGCATCTAAACCTTCACTTTGATAAAGTAAAACTTGAGTTTCCAAAACAAGCAAAATTGAATCCAAAACAAATCCAAGGAAACCATTGATCTCTTGTGCATGACTAATCCTCATATTCTGAGAAGAAAGAATATTTATCATAACACTAAGTTGAAGAAACAACAAACTTAGTGTTATTTATCAATCGCCAACTCTTCAAATCTCATCGCACATTCCTTCGTCATATGCGCTTGTATCTTCAAGACAAAACAAACGAATTTGACAAAGAACCATTGAGGAGTAGAGAATTTTGTCAAAAGTCCGCATTCAGTCAACGCCTAAATCAAGGAGGGAAGATCAATCCGATCTTCTTTCCCGAAGAGTGCATCACTTATAACATACCCTGATTTGAACCACCAACCCCTGAGCAATACATCGAAGAAGAGTTCATTCCCTTTGTCACAGAAAGTTTTTACTAGATTCCAACTATTACTCGCTCTTAATGAAACAAACAAAGCGAAATGAAACCGAATCCAACATGAATCAGAGATTATCAAATCCTTTCGAGGGTCCGCATCTAGAGGACACTGAAATTTCTAAGGAACTCCTCCAAGAGTGTCAAGAAAGTACTTCATTTTAAAAACTTGTGGAGAGGCTCATAGAAAATGACAAAGAAAAATATTTGTTCATGCTCACAAGCAAAGGAGTTAAACTTCCTGAAGATTTGGACACTAACATTTTTAGAACAGAATCTCGACATTATGACTATCAAGAATGACAAAGAGAAGAAGAAGCACGTGACCCTGAGCAAAATATCCCTGAATAAAATATCCCTGAGCAAAACATCCCAGAGCAAGACATGCCATTCCACACACCATTTCAGCATAGAACTAATACAAGGAAAGAACCCTTCCCTCGACAAAATAATGCACCTTTGATTTCTCTCACTCAACAAATGCAAAAGTTAAAAAGACAAATGCAAGACATGCAACAAGGGACAACAGTACGGTACTCCTTGACTGAAATTTGTCCTTATCCTTTTGACAGACGGTTAAACATGGTACCTTTTCCCCCAAACTCAGACATTCCCAAATTTGACAAATATGATGGGAAAAGCAATCCCCGTGATCATGTTCGAGAATTTTGTACAATGAGTCTTGAATTCACCCATGATGATACCTATATGATGAGGTTATTCCCAAGAAGCTTGGGAGGGCAAACAATGGAATGGTTATCCAAAATCACACCTCCGATCTGATCATTCGATGAACTAATCAACAAATTCATAACTCAATATTCCTATAACATTCAACATGCTATCACTATGCTAGATGTCTGTAATACCAAGCAAAGAAACAATGAAACATTCATGGTCTTCCTTCAACATTGGTGACGTATGGTTTCAAGATATCCTTGTGATGTGCCCAAAAAGGAAAAGATGGAAATTTTCATCGACAACTTGAATAGTGAGATGAGTTACAGACTCAAACTCCAATGCATACCATCTTTTTCTAAATTGATTGAGAATGACATCCAAGTAGAAGAGGCATGTGTCAAGAAAGGAACATTGAAATTATTTAAAGAAGGAACAAATTCATCCAATTACAACAACCAAAACAATAACAACTTAGACAAATCCAGGTTTTGGACCCGAAACAAAAACAACAGAAATGGAGGAGGAAATTAATCAAATGATCCAAAATCCAAGCAACCAGTGCTAGCGTTATCAGGAAATCCTCAAGCTACGAAGAATCCCAAAGGTGTTAATCAAGGCACTCTCACTTATACACTGAATACCAATCAAGATCAACTCAACACAAACAATACCCAAAACAATAACACCAATCGAGGACCTAATCCAAACTCATGATGCAATGCAAACAACTTTCCAAAATGCATTTACACACCACTGGGGCAATCACTGGAGTCAACATTCAGAGAACTCTTGGAAAACAAAATTATCTCTTTACCAGCAATCAACAACTTTGAACCACAAATCAAACCACCCTAGTGGAATGACTCTCACTTTTGTGATTTTCATCTTAACAAAGGTCATCAAACCAATGATTGCATGAGATTGAAAACATTGTTCAAGACATGATTGATAGAGGTGATTTAACAGTTGATGGTCTCAAGACAAATGGTGACCATGGAGCCTTTAAAAATCCTCTTCCAAACTACAACAAAGATGGAGCTTCAACTTCAAACAATACACGTGGAGCCCATGTCAATCACATATACAATAACACCATCAATCATATATCAGCTGGAGACAATCAAGTTAATGTTATCACAATCAAAGACAAGCGTGAATATGAATCCGTCAACGTGACAACCAGAGCTCAAAAATATGTCTTGAAGGGGCATATGTCAATAGCAAACACCGTACCCAAAATTCAATATGATCTAGTCAGTCAACTGCGCAAAACTCCTACTCAAATATCTATACTAGAGTTGCTGAAACTTTTGCCAAAACACAAAGACATATTGGAGCAAGCATTACTAGAAACAAATGTACCTCAAGATCTGGATGCTGACAAATTCCAAGCCATGGTAGCTCATATGACAGGGCCTCATAACCTCACCTTTTCTGAACATGATAATATCTCATTGAGCCATCCACACAACACTCCACTCCACATTGAAGTCTTGGTCTACAAACATCGAGTCAAAAGAGTATTAATAGATGGAGTAGCTGGACTCAATATCTGTACCTTAAAACTTATTCGTGCATTAGGCTTCTATGAGCAATCTATTGATCCACACAAAAAGATCACTATCAAAGCATATGATGATGAAGAAAGATCATCTAAAGGAACAGTAATGTTGCCAATTCAAGTGGGACCAATACAAAAGGACACTGTGTGCCAAGTCTTAGACATAGACCTCACATACAATATCTTATTGGGTCGACCTTGGATACATGAAATGCAAGCAGTACCTTCTACTTATCATCAGTGTGTTAAGTTCCCCTACAATGGGCAGGAGATTTCAATATCAACAGATCATAATCCTTTTCAACATTGTGATGCTATGGGGGCAGCCCAAGATAGCTTGGTTCCACATAATAGAGAAAAAAAAAGTTACTCAACACCAGATCCTCAGCAAAAAAAAGTCTACATCACTATCTATGGATTTCAAGCAGAAAATGAAAATCAAAGAGCAAGGCATGGGAGACTACTCTTTGGAACCCTTGTGTTTGGCCAACTTACCAACATCACCTAAATCTCATGGATTACCTACAACATCAACACATCAAGCAACCCAACCCATCACCAAGTTTGATGGCACATTTATCCAACTAGGCACTCTAGCACATGAATCAAAGGAAAAGGACAGCCTTAGTTTGTTGTAAAAGGATGAGGAAGAAGACCAAGCAGCTACTGTGGAGGTAGCTATACCAACACACCTGTATGGAAAAGGTTACTTAATCATGCAAAAAATGGGATACAAGGGTAAAGGACCTATTGGAAAACGTCAAGAAGGCGTCACAAAACCATTAGATCCTCCTTCACAATTCAGTAAAGACAAAAAAGGATTGGGCTTTGAACTCACTCTACCACCAAGGAAAACACCAAGAAAATACCAAAAACCTCAATGGAAAGCAAAGAAGAAATACAAAGACAACTCCTGAAAGGAGGCACTATTTGAGTCAGCTGAGACAATACGTAAAGAATGTGAAAATCAAGAACAAAAGCAATATCAACGGCAGCCTATCAATCAAAAGAAGGAAGCATCTACTACAGAAGCACATCATATTCAAGAACCAATATCCAACAAGGAAGAATCACCTCTTGATAACATCATTCCTAGTCGAGGAGAGACAGTCTATGAACAAATGCAAAGAGTGGAAGCAGGATCTGACACAGAATCAGAGAAAACTATCAAACTTGTATCAATCATCAAAGACCTATTCTCACCCTACAACATACCAGTCCACAGCATGGCCAGAATCTGGGATAATACCTTTGAAACTGATTCCAATGAATATGAATGGGGCAACTATTCTAATATTATTGAAGATATTTGTGCAAATGATAGTCATACACCCATCTCTCAAGAAGAACATGACACAGAATCTAGACCACTTGAATTTGGTCCACAAAATATCTATGATGCCAAGGAAAACGAGCAGTGACATTATGAGCAAGTCTATATGGAAAATGATACCATCGAGGACCTCGACAAGATCCTTAACTTCTTTTAACACCTAGACCAACCATGATGATACCTCCATCCTGACACTTACAGCAGCAAAACTTGACCCACCTCACGACTCCTTACCACTTGTCTTTCCTGACCTCATAGACTGGGACGAACTTGAAATTCATGATATACCAATTTTCCCAAATGACAAATCTATTATCCATTAATTGTGTACCATTAACCTATAAATAGAATCTACCAGTGAACAAAGTAACGACATCTACAATCAAGGGAGTGCCAAGTCTCTCAATCGCAAAAATGAACAACATAAAAAATCTACTATTGAAAACCAGTCAATGGCAGCAATAGATCACAAAAAAGTAAAAATAAAGGACGCATCTAAGGGTGAAAACCTTTGTAAGGCACCTAAAGATGGGAGACTTGACACACTTCCTGAGCATTATCACGAGCATTCACCCATATTGATTAAGCCCACTCAATCAATCAACATTGGTACTACAGAAGCAGCCAAAAATATACACCTTGCAGAATCTCTGATAGAGGAAGAAAGATTAGAATTTATTAAAAATTTTAAAGAAAATCAAATCAACTTTGCTTGGTCATATGCAGATATGCCCGGAATTGATCCACAATTAATCATGCATCACTTATTCATTACTCCAGGAGCTAAGCCAGTCAAGCAAAAACTGTGAAAGATGAACCCACATGTGGCACTCATGGTTAAAGTTGAACTGAAGAAACTATTAGATGTCGGATTCATTCAACCTATCGAATATGCTGAATGGATTTCCAACATTGTACCAGTATCAAAACCAAATGGCAGTATCGGAATATGCACTAATTTTAGAGATGTCAACAAATCCTGTCCCAAGGATGACTTTCCTTTACCTAGTATCAACATAATTGTAGGCCTCACAGCAGGCCATGCAATGCTATCACTAATGGATGGTTTTTTAGGCTATAATCAAATCAAGATAGCCCCAGAGGATCAAGATAGAATAGCATTTACCTGTCCCTGGGGAACATACTGTTGGAATGTCATGCCTTTTGGCTTAAAGAATGTAGCAGCAACTTATCAACAAGCAATGCCAACAATCTTTCATGACATGATGCATACCTTCATGGAGGACTATGTGGATGATTTACTAGCTAAATCATGCACCAAGGCAAAACATTTAAACAGCTTAGAAAAAAAAATTGACAGATTGGAAAAATTCCAAGTCAGGCTCAACCCTAAGAAGTGTGTCTTCGGGGTTACATCAGGAAAATTATTAGGCTACATAGTTTCAACTAAGGGTATTGAAGTGGATCCAGCAAAGTTACAAGCCATTATGGAGATTCCACCACCAAAGAACATCAGCCAGCTCATATATCTACAAGGATGGCTCCAATCAATCAGGCGATTCATCGCTCAACTAGCAGATAAAAGTGTACCGTTCAATCATTTGCTACATAAAAATGTACCATTCAGATGGAAAGCCAAATGCACAAAATCCTTTTATCAAATCAAGCAGTATCTAATGAACCCACCAGTTCTAGTACCACCAATACTAGGGAAACCACTCATCCTCTACATTTCAACAACAGATATATCAATGGGGCATTATTAGCACAAGAAGATCAACAAGGCAAAGAACGAGCTATCTATTACATCAGTAGAACATTAAACGGATATGAACTCAACTATGCATTCATTGAGAAGGCTTGTCTAACAGTGGTATTTGCCTATCAAAAATTATGGCATTACATGCTCGCTCACACAATCAAGCTGGTCGCAAAAATTGATCCTCTCAAATATTTACTCAGCAAGGCAGCTCTTACAGGTAGATTGGCTAAATGGGTCATGATTCTCAGTAAATTTGATATCCACTACACAAAGCAACGAGCTATCAAAGGACAAGCAATTGCAGATCAACTGGCTGAAGCACCACTACCTGGAAAACAACCTATGGAGATCAAATTTCTAGACAGAGATGTTCTTGCCATTTCCACCAAACAATGGACCTTATACTTTGATGGATCCTATATGCAACATGGCTCAGGTGTTGGCATTTTGTTCATCACTCCTGAAGCACACCCCATACCAAGATCATATAGGCTTATGTTTCCATGCACAAATAACGTTGTTGAATATGAGGCACTGGTTATAGGCATCAAAATGGTCATGGAAGGAGAATCACATATTTAAAAGTTTACAGAGATTCACAACTAGTCATCAATCAAATTAACAATGACTACCAGACAAAGGACAACAAGCTACTATCATACAAGAGAATGGTGGATGATTTCAAACAATATTTTATACACATCACCTTCGAACAAATGCCAAGGTTGGACAACAGAGCAACCAATGCAATGGCTACTATCGCTTCACTACTGCAAATTCTAGAGCAACATAATTGTTATGAGTTTCTAGTAGAGCAACTGTTCTCCCCAGCCCATGACCATTCTGATTCCCATGTTATCTATGCCTTGACCGGTTCCGACTCTCCATTATATGGACCAATATATGACTATCTTAAGAGAAATATCCTACCCATTGACCTATCTCGAAACCAAAAATGCAACTTTATCCGGCAAGCCGCCCGTTATACTCTCACTGTTGATACTTTGAATCGTCGAGGTCTAGATGGTACTCTTCTTCTTGCCTTGATCGTAATGAATCTGACTCCGCTTTACAAGATCTTCATGAAGGTATTTATGGGACACATTCAAGTGGTCCTACTCTTGCTAAAAAGATTCTAAGAATGGGATATTACTGGCCGACAATGGAAAAAGACTCTTATCACTTTGCAAAGAAGTGTCCTAAATGTAAAATCCATGGCAATCTTATTCATGCACCAGTACAGGAACTACAGCCATTCACAACATCCTGGTCCTTTTGCCAGTGGGGACTACACTTGGTTAGAAAATTTCATCCATCATCTTCAAATGGACACAAGTTCATTATAACTACAACAGAATACTTTACCAAGTGGATTGAAGCGGTCCCCATGACCACAGTAATTGGGAAACAAATAGCCTCTTTCATCCTTAATTATCTGATCTGCAGATATGGCATCCCAAGTTCCATCATCATAGATAATGGATGACCTTTCAAGAACCAAGATGTGCAAGAACTATGTGGAAAATTCAAAATCCAATATCGTTTCTCTACACCTTACTACCCACAAGGGAATGGTTAGGCAGAAACATCCAACAAGACAATATTGAAAATCCAAAAGAAAACAGTGAATGATGTAGGCAAAGATTGGCATATACAACTCAATCCAGCAGTTTGGGCATACAAAACTAGCATCCACACACCTACGGAGGATACACCATATTCCTTGGTGTATGGATCAGAAGCAATTTTACCATAAGAGGTAGAAATTTCATCTCTCAGAGTTTCTTTGAAAGGCCTAGTTCCAGATGAAGAGTATCGAGTCAAACGACTACAAGAGCTCAAACTTCTAGATGAAAGATGCCAACGTGCCTACACTCATCTCAAAGCATATCAACAACGCATGTGTAGAAGCTACAACCACAAGGTCATTCCTAGAATTTTTAAAATTGGTGACCTGGTACTAAAAGAAAATCCTAGAAATCAGCAAGATCAGGAAAAAAAAGGGAAATTTGAACCTAACTGGTTAGGTCCCTATGTCATCATATCAGCCTATGGATCAAGCACTTATTAGCTAACAACTTTAGAAGGAGATGTGCTCGACAAACCAACTAACAGCATCCATCTGAAGAAATACTACACTTGAGTAGTCTAAATGCACGGAAAAGTCAAAAAAAAAAATCAAAAAATCAAAAATCAAGAAAAAGCAAATAAAAAGGTACAATAAAAGCACCTGGTGAAAACTTGGCAACAGGCGTTATTGTGAGAGGATGGCTCCTCTATCTATATTTTACTACCATACCATTATATCCATAGTTAAACACTATCGGCCATTGCCTGACATTTTATCACAATATCCATCCACGACGTACTTAGTGTAGTCACTATCCTGGTTTATCCACCTGTCCTTTCGCCGCATCTCACCATGGCTTGGTAATCACTGTACATATCCACATTAAGAGGCACACTCGACTAGGGGTAGTATCAATCAGAACTTGCAACACATTCAAGATGTCAAAACTGGTAGCAAACTCAGAACATCATATCCAGCAAACAAAACTCAAACAATCACAAAACCACACATTGATCACTTAACAGGATTCACAAAATATGATGGATGATTTTCTGAGGTATCAAATGTTGCATCTTGCATAAATTTTTGACTATTTTTGTACTTGAACTTTTTGAAACTTTGGATCCGCTACATTTTCTCACCAATGCTTCATGCTAGAGAAAGTCGTAGGGACTCCAATACTTTTTAGTTTTCTATCTGTGAGGCGATCATTTGTACTGTGTAGATACTTGTCTTGAGACATGATTCGTAGCATATCACTGAAGACATGATATATATATATATATATATATCTATATATATATATATATATATCTCAAAAATGATCAATGTACAAAATATGTCATGTATGTGCCAATGCAACAAAATGATTAAAATACAATAGAGACAATGTCTCTCAGATATGACTATCTCCTGAGGGAGACGGTCTCGCTGCGGATGTCCCAGCACCTAGATCTCTAGGTGGATCCTGTCTAGGAGTCCCTGTCATATCTCTTCTCTCTATCCTTGACCCAGTCTCTCAAGATCAACTAGATCTTGATGTTGTGAAACTCTGCACTCGATGCTCCCGGGGCACCGCATGCTCATAATGTCTCTAATATTACTCTGCCTCCTTGGCTCTCAAAGCTAGCTTTCTCAAGGTGTCTCTCATCAGGCCACCTGTTGTCGCTCTCTGCAAACTCACTGCGATCTCCTTTGCTCGACCCCGACACTCTATCTCAGTATCCCGCTCTATGGTCAGCTGAATAGTCTGACGTCGATGCGCCAACAACTGTGTCTGCAAATGTTGCATTGACAACTGTAGTGATCTAATCTGCGTAGCCTCCAAATGCATTGGAATCCACATCTGCAATGGTACCTGTGAAGGGGTACCCATGTCCCTCTACCTGTCCTCAGTGTTGGTGGAGGTAAAACATCTGACCTCCTCCTCTAGGCCGGTCATCTGAAATCATCATGACCTCCCACCACTGCTATCACCTCCCCAACCCTCTCCTCACCTCCAGCTCTGATAGCCAAACCTCCTCTCCCTCTATCCACCACAGCCCACCGCACTGCTCTCTCCACCCGTATCCCTCTATCACCACCATCTCCACCCCTATCTCCTCTCCTCCCCTGATCCAATCTCCCCCTATCCCCTCACTGACCTTGGCCACCTCCTCCACCATCTTTGCCATCATCTCCTCTATCACCACCTCCCTCATCTACCTCCTCATCGACCTCTCCCCGTCTCCATAGCCTCTCGAGCTGATCATCCTCATCATCATCAAAAGCAGGAATCATCTCCATTGGATCTGAAATCTTGGCCACTGCACGCACTGCAAAGAGTGTTGTAAACTCATCAGTCATCCCTGCATCCACTATCTTAGGGGCATAGTCCCATATCTGGCTAGCTAAGTGGAAGAACTCCTCAACTACCATTGTGCTATCAATCATAGGTCCCCACTTTGGAATGTCCTATCTGCGTCGAGCATAAAAACATGCTCCCTATGAAATCCCCTGCTATCGACCATACTGCCACAACACCCGGCTATTCAAAAACCTCTCAATAAAAAAGGGTGTCCACCCTATCAGATACTTGGACATATATACATAGGGCATCTCCATCCTGTCCTCTGCCCATACCTCACAACCTGTATATGGTCGCCAGACGATCGTATCAATATCATCCAAAACTCTCCTCTAGTGCTCTAGTTTGTCTAGCTTATGTTGGATTACTATCCCTCGATATCCATATGCGTAGGCACACCTAACATGCCTATCTTTGTCCACCAATGGCCTAGCTATGGGAATATGCTCCCATGCCCATACCTATAGCAATGTAACCCCAGCTGATGGACTACCATATCCCAAATATACCACTTGATGCAAATCCCTGTATAAGTGGGCCAGCATAGCCGACCCCCATTCAAATCGGTGACCTTGTGTCACCATGTCCTCTAAGACCAATCCCCATCCCACAGCCAGTCCCTTCAACCTACAATCGGGACATAAGAAACCACCTATGAAACCTACCAGCACTAATGGTAGAGGAGCGTAATCCAAATCTAAAAACTCCTACTAGGTGATCTCATACCCGCAAATGGTATCATCCTGTAGAATCCGGAGAAGTGCCTTTGTCCCACCCTCCTTAGTCTACTCATAGGGTAGCAATGCACCTACCACAGGAATCCATAGAATCCGATAATAATCCTTAGGCGTCACTGTGATCTCGCCTGTCGCCAAATGAAAGGTGTTCGTATCACTGTGCCACCTCTTAGCCAATGCTATCAATAAACCCCGGTTTATGATAAACTGAGGCATCTCTAACAATGAGGACAAACCACACATCTCAATGATATCCTTATCAGCCTATGTCAATCATGGTATCAATGACCATGGTCTCAGAAATCGCTCTCGCGCCTGAACCACTCCAAGGCGCTCCTGTAGAAAAGCAAAACAAGTCCAATATCAGTTTCCTCATCAAAAACATTGATATCAAAATCAAATTCATATAAAAACTTGAAACTTTGAAAATCTAATCAAGTTCCACATCATATCAATCCATTTTCATATCAAATCATATCAGCTTGTAACACACTCAAGTTTCACATCCATACCAACTTGTAACACAACTCAAGCTTCACATCCATATCAACTTGTAACACAACTCAAGTTTCACATTCATATCAACTTGTAACACAACTCAAGTTCCAAAATTAATGCAGCTTGTAAAACAACTCAATCTCCACATCAATATCAACTTGAAACAATGAAAATCAAATCAAGTTCATATCAAAAACATCCATATCAAACACCACATCATATCAAATCAGCATCAAATCAATATCAACTTGAAAAATTGCAAATCAAATCAAGTTATATCGGAACTCATATTCGACAACTTATCAAAACAATGACAACAGACACACAAACTAACAATTTGCACCTATCCTGGCAAAACTGGCATCAACCTACCAATTTTCTTCATCCACAAATCACATTTTACTAAAAATTTTCCCCTATGCGCTAAACAAACTTCTCTACGCGCTAAACTGCTTACTATGCGCTACCTCATCCTCACAAAGCGCTACTCAATCCACCCTATGCGCTAGCCTGAACCTACGCGCTACCCCTTTTCTCCAAAGCGCCACCTAACCTACCCTAAGCGCTAAAACTACCCTATGCGCTATCCTACTTGGTTCCTACGTTATAACCCTTCCCCGCTGCGCTAGGTTACACCTACGCACTACCTAGGCCTACCCATGCAACCCTCTAGAAACCCTATGCGCTAGGTATCTCCTACACGCTACCCATTTTTCCCGGTGTGCTAACATAATCCTAAGCGCTATCCTAACCTGTAGATGCGCTACCCTAATCTTTTCGGATGCTACCCTATTTTCTTGAACCCTACGCGCTATGAAACCTATCATATGCGCTACGCTTTGACCCCGACGCGCTAAACCGACAAATCCGCGTGACAAAATTGAAATCTTGATCAAAAATGACAAAATAAAAAATCCAAAAGGGGTTAAAAAGGTTGACTTACTGGTGGTCCATATGCGATGGGCCTCCGATACCTCCGCACATGCTCGAATCGATGAGAAGCATAAGGAACCGACATGTTGACTTTTCTCCAAGTGTCACTTTCTCTAAAGTCAACAAGCACAAATGAGACAAAAAGAAAACACTTTTTCCCTTTTATAGGGTAAATCGAAATTAGGGTTATATGGAGGAACGCGTAAGTTGCTCGTGATGTCTCATACAACCCTACCAAACATCATTATCAGGAGATGAATCAATTTATCGCATTCAACATAGACAAAAATTTAAAATGCCATAAAATTTATCAAAATTATCCAAATCAAATCAAATGTTCAAAAAAATTTATTCATCTCTCGAGGGGGCATCATCAACATCATTTATCAAATCTGGAGCATCGTTTATCCAATCTGGGCACGACATGAACATCTCAACATAAAAATTGATCATAACTAAATCATGGAAACACATCATTTTATTTGAATCAACATGTGCACACACGTCACTTCAAAGAGGGGCAAAATGTAGACGTATAAAAATGAACATATTCCTAAATGAATATTTAATGTTCATTTTATTCTCATTCCTCTATTTAGTTAAATCTAATTTAATTAAATCACCCACATTCTTCTATTTTAATTAAACAAATTATTCAATTTATTTAGTTAAATTCAGTTAAGCCCTTTACATACATTTAATTGAATAAATCATTTTATTTAATTAAATCCCTTCTTACTTTTTAATTAAATTTGTATTTAATTAATAGTTTACCCCAAATTGAATAAATCTAATTTATTTAATTTCCCAACTTGCAACCAAATTGAAATAAAGAAATTTATTTTAATTAATTCTATTTTCCCTCACCCACTTGCATTTTCCTACATCTCCCACTTGCATCCTAACCCTATTCCTAATTTCTTCTAGAATCCATCTAATCCTAATCAATTAACCCAAACCCATTCATTATCCCCTTTCCCTAAATTTGAGGAGGTCACTTCTCAAATTTGGAGTAAAGTCTTCTAAAAGAATTAAAGCCTTTATCCATTCAACAAGCTAACTTGTTGAATACCCCCAAATTTGGAAGGACTCTTACAAATTTGTCCCCAAAGTCTTCAAACCATTAATGGTTAACTAACCCTTAGTGGCATGGTTAGAGACTTTTTGCCTAATTTAACCTCCATCTAACCTAGGGGTTTCATCAAGCATTCATTGCTTTGACCATGCTTATCCCTTTAACCTTTGCACAAGAGTTTATCCCTTGGGTAAAAGCTTTATCCATTGGATAACCCTAACCTAACCTTAACCCTTACCTTCTAAGGTAACCACAAGGTCTTCTCAAGAATTTAATGCTTCTTACATCTCCTCTCAAGCAATCTCTTGTTGACAATTGTCACCATTTCATTGGTGAGAATTGCAAACATGGATTGATATTTTTCAATCCTGACCCTTGATTGACTCCTTCAATCTTGACCATCCATTGCCCTATTTTCACTATAAATAGAGCTCGCATTCCTCCATTTTAAGCATCCATGCAAGCTTTTAGTATCTCATTTATGCTCAAATTTATCAATACATCTAGCTTCTCTTTGTAATAGGAATTAATCTAATAAGCATTTTAGGCTATTTCCTTTATCATCATTAACTAGTATATCATGTTAGGATAAGTATTGCTACTAACCTTGTCATCTTATAATATAGTTTATTGCATTTGTAGAAACATGCATAGATAGAATGCATTTCATATTCAAATCAATCTAAAGCATCCCTCGTTCTTGCATTCGTCATCCCTAAGCCACTTTGCTCAGTGATCTGAGAGCAAAGGCATTGGCTTGAGGGACCTTGTGAGATAGAGAACCATGGAACCAACCTTGGGAAGTTGAGTCATTCTTCATGACTCCATAACTTGCACCAAGAAGTCATGTGGGTGTGTGAACCAGCTCTTTGAGACCACATTTTCACATTTTAAGTTTCATTGACCCGCTTTTCCCGCACACAACTTGTTTCAGCATTTTGCTTCAAATTTTCCAATATTAAAACCTTGTGGTAATTTTGCTCTTGAATTTACCAATACTAGGAAATATTTTTGCTTTTCTTTTCCAAGATTCTTTCCATTAATTTGTGAAATCTAGAATCTTCTTCAATGGTATTGTTGATTGCTTCTTCATCAACATCTGTGTGTCCAAATTCATGAAACATTGGATTTTCTTTTTCCATTTGTTTTTATTGTTTTCTCAATTGCTCGTGTTGAGCTCTAGTCCAAACTTCAATATGATCGATTTGAAACTTCCCAAGTTTTTTATTTTCTAGATGTAACTTAATTGGTGATCAATTGTTCGGGAAAATAAGCTAAGTTGATTTTTCCACCTCTATTGGTACGTTGAGATAAAGTGTCTCTTTGTTGAAAAGAATATGCTTGTAAGGTTTCTTCGTCAAACTCCATTCCACAACCACGTAAATAGTTACAAAAATGGTGTAGGAATGTGACGCTTCAACATAATTTTGTGATTTATGTATAGAAACCTTCTCTTTTCCAAGAGTTCTTTATAACTAAGTTTCCTCTTCTTGATACGACACAAAACGGTCACACAAGCATGTAATGGTTGACAAGTTTTTGATCCCAATGTGAGTGCAAGTTTTGTGAAAAAATTTTAAATACCAAGTTTCAAGGTGGAACAATATATCCAAGTTAGTGAACAAGGTTAATCTAATCTTAAAGTTTTGTGATGAAGGATGATGTATCTTATTGAGAAACTATGTTTGAAAGATCAAATTTATCAAGAAAAAGTATTTTATGCACTTGAGATATTGGATCTAAGACTAGTTGAAATTGAATACTTGTAAGGATCCGAAGCGTGATCTATTGTTATGAGTAAATTGCTCAAGAAACCTGTTTGTTTGACCAATTATGAAATCTATGACAGTTGAAATGGAGTCTTCTTGAAAATAAGTATCCAAAAAAATTTCAAAATTTTGAGTTGATAAGGGGAAGTGCCCTCTTTTGTGGATGCGCTAAAACAAATGCACTATAGGACTGTGTGAATGTGCTACAGAATTAGACAAATGCGCTACTCTACATTTTAAATGCGCGACTGTTTTCTACGCAGGCACTAATATATGTTGTGAATGAGCTAATGTTCAGCAAATGCGCTATAGGATTGTGTGTATGCGCTAAAAAGTGTTCTTTATGTGCTATATTGCTATTTAAATGTGTTGTAGAATGTTTCAAATGCACTATTCTGCGTTTCAAAGGAGTGATTCTATGTTTTCTCTACAAATTTTTTAGTTTTCTGGTTTTGATTTGAGAATGTACTGCAAACACAACAGATACCATGTTTAGAAAAATAGAACTGAAAAGACAAGCACAATTCTTATGGCAGACCATGATAATAGTTATTGAATCTCATGTGGGTTTCCCTGAGGCTACGTTATTCAAAGTGGATACTTAGATGCTTGACCCCACTAGTTCCACCCTCGGCACTCACTTCTCTGGGGCAGCCAAGCACCAGTTCCCATGAAAATTCCTCATGGAAAACTTTGTATCTTTACTAAGAACCGTATGTATGTGAGCCGCTTCAGAGGTCTGACCTCCTGTGCCAACAACTAGAAGGATTTGGGCTTCTACACAAAAGATTTTTTAGTCAAGGCATCCGGTCGAGTGGCCATACATGCGGCATGTTACGCTCCATTAAGGAAGAGGTTGCACTCTATAGGGTTTATGGGGAGTCATAATGTCGGTGTGGACTAATCAACACTCGTTGCATGTAACTTTCGCTACAAACATAATTTATTTATAGTAGCTCAAAAGAGCTTGGCATTAGCCCATTACCACTTGGGTTGTCCCCTCTCGTTGGCCCTATTGGCAACTCGGGAGGCAAGCCCTCTAAAAGTTACACATAAAAAATGGGTCTGGTTTTTTGATCACCTGGTTAAGATGAGAGTATACTAACCTACCACTTTGCAAGCACAGTAAACACTTGATTAATTAACCCTCTAAATTAGTCTAAGTGCAACTATTTAAAGAAAACACAAATGCAAGTTGCATGTTGTTAATTAACCTCCTATTTAAGCTATGTGAAGCAAAAATGATTAATTACTGAGCCCCTAGTTAAACTAGATGTGAAAATGCATGAAAAACACCTGCAAAACCACCAGTTCGTTGTTTGAAAGATTTTGTCTTCGACGGTCGAAAAGTTGTAAGTGTTAGTCAAATAAACTATTTTAAAAATTATTGCAATTTGTCAAAAAAAAAAGTGCTAAAACTATGAATACGCTAAAACTAACTGCAAATGTGGTGCTAAAATTAATAGATTCCCTAAACTGCATGACAAATGTGCTACTCGATAGAGCAAATGTGCTATAGAAAGTCACAAATGCGCTAAAAGGTTTACAAATGCGTTAACAAAATTAATAAAAGCGTGACTCTGCTAAATCTACTAGAATAAAAGACAAAAAATAGAAAGTGACACTCGATCCCCATAGTGGGCGCCAAAATGTGTACGCTGGAAAGTATACTTCAAAAGTGAACCTACAAGATTGATTAGTTTTCAACAAATAACAAGAAATATCCTAAAGAATACTCTAAAGTTACCACTGAAACAAATAAAGGATTAAAAACTCAGAAAATTGTACCTTCACTTACTGTCCCATTGTGTCCTATCCGCATTGTTCTTGGTTGCAGATAATTGCTCTCACACATGCACTGTGTGGCTTCCAAGATGGCAAGTGTGGAATGGACAGATAACTGATAGTTGGATATGATTATGCTAAAATAATTATGCAAAGTTACATATGCAAAATGATAAGCTAAAAACTCATGTATGCAAGATAACTTCTAGAAGACTATTAGCTATTAGATTCAAAATGCATTAGGAAACCTCTTTTTATAGATTTTTGGTGTGCAAAATCCCATGTGGCAGAGATCAACGGTTGAGATCAAATCATGTAGATTGGATGGCTATGAAAATATTGGTTGGAATGTGAGAGAAAAAGGAGGAAGATGTTCCTCCTACACCTGCAAGATGGAGGAAAAGGTGGAAGAAGAAGTCAAGTGTCAGAAGGCTCACCTTGACTGGAGTTGAAGACTTGAGGGAATATAGGATGGTTGGAGAAGATTTAGGGATGTGAGGACAAGTGGAATCAACTCCCTCCCAAGATTTAGGGATGGTGGAGGAAATGTAGGATTGGTTGAGAAATGTGTGTACGTACACATTCTTTATTTATGAATTGGAAGTTAAAGACAAGTGATCAATTAATATCTTTAGAAACATAACTGATGAGTTGGCAAAAGAGGAAGTGATGTGGAGATGAGATGAGTTGGATTTGGAGATTAAATAGTTAAGAAATTATTTAATTGATGAGACTATAGAAGAATTGGATAGGGGATGATTAAATATTAGATATTTAATTGAATTGGTTTAGAAGAAAGGGGGAATGAATTAAGTAATAAAAGAATAAGCATCAAAGTGAATTATATAAATTAATCTTTTCAAATTAATTATTTAATAAAAGAATATACATTAAAATGAATTAAATAATTTAAACTTGTCAATTTAATTATTTAATAGAGGAAATAAACATTAAATAAATAATAAATATTTATTTAACTATTCATAGCCAATTTTGAGTGTATACAGTTAGTAATCATTGTTGGCTAACAATTTAGTTCTATATTGGAAGTGGTCTTAGAAATGCTTCACATTTTTTCGTATTTCTTTGTATTTCTTTTCATTGATATTTATGGTGTTGCAGATTGGAGGATGTCTTTACAATGTCTATGTTGTATCTCAATTCAATTATCAAATGGTGTTGTGGTTTGCAAGTAATGATATTGTGTTTTGTGTTTCACTAGCTTTCTAGAATGGAGAGTTTAATATCAGTTACGTTGTACTAGTATGATCTTGAAGTAGAGAAGCTAAGGAAGGATTTAAGAATGTTGTTGGATGTTCATGGATTTGAGAATGTTAGATGGTTTGTGTGATGATGCATTGTTATTGGAACATGTGTTTTAGGGTAACTGCTTTGTTTCAACCAACTGGTGTTGTTCCTTGGTGTGAGACGAATCCTTGAATGTATTGGCTTACTTAGAAGTTTGTGTTGCCTTTATTTTGGATCCTACCTTGGTGTGTGGGAATATGCATTAAATTTTTTGCATCTAGAAGATATTTTTTGGACTGATTTATGGCATGATATTTGGTGTATCTACATGTTACCTTGTTACCAACCTTTGGAGGATGATTGATAGTTTGTGAATTGTTCCTACCTACTTGGAAAGAACTGTTGAGATGTTTTGTGTCCTCTTTATCTCATGGATTGGATCAGTTTCACCACAATTATGTTTTGGTGGCTGACTTGATAGGACCTATGTTTTTCCTTTGCTTTGGCCAACCTAATTGATGTTTGCAATGAAGAAGGTGATATATAAAAAACCAAATTGATGTTGAAGGTGAGAGTGAGTACGTGAGTGTAGATGTGTGCATCATGCCTACATGATTATATCATTTGCAGAAGTTGGTTGTAACAAAGTTAGTATGTGGTTACTGATGTGGAGTTGGTCACTTGACAAAGAGATTCAAGGACAACTTCATGTTTGTTGATTGTCAGAGGCAATATTGTTGAAGGCCTACTTTTTCATGATTCGTATATTCATTGTATCTTACTTTGGAGAAGTGATATTCAATTGTAAGATTTGTATCTTTCACCAGTGTTGTGTTCTCTAACCTACAATTCCTTTAGGGGGTAGTGTGCTTCCTTGATAGTGAGCCTAAAACTATATTGTAATCATTTCATATATTGTGAGTTGACTGTCACCATGCCTGTTTGGGTTTTCCACGTAACATGTTTCTCTCTTGTGCATGGTGTTTCATTGTCATATCTTTCATTGTTGTTGTTAAGAATAGGGTTAATGCTTTTCGGGATTAAGTAATAAATTTTAAAGGATTGGGTACAAACTAATTCACCTCACCCCCCTCCCCTCTCAGTCCTAAGGTGTGTTCAACAATTGGTATCAAAGCCAAGTTTCTCTAGAAGAAGCTTAATTTATTGGGGCATATCTAGGACGGTGCAAGATAGATCCTACAAGATTTCCAAGTTTAATGGTACAAACTAATCCTTTGGAAGATGAGGAAGGAATCATATTTGAACTCTATGGGATATGGAATTTAGAACCCTATTGTAGATTGTTATACTCCTCACTCTACATCACCTACTAATCTGTATGAAATTAGAATGCATGAGAACAATGGAAAGGCAAGGAATATAATCATAAGTAGACCATCTGATACAAAAATCTTGAAGGTGATGGACTGAAAATCTGCCAAAGAGTTTTGGGATAAGCTTAACAGCATATATGAAGGAGATAAGAAGATAAAGCCAGTAAATTTGTAGAATCTCGAAAGCAATTTTGAGAGTCTAAGGATGTATGAAGATGATAATATTGATAGATACATGCACCAGGTAATTGAAGTGGTTAGTAAATAAAAGGAGTTGGTGGTAAATTAGATGAAGATGAGGTACTAAAGAAGGTACTCAAAATCCTACCTAAACCCTTTGTTCCCAAGGTGTCTGCTATTGAAGAAAGTAAGGATTTGGACACATATACCATGGATCAACTCTATGGAGCACTTACTAACTTTGAGATGATAGATGTTGAGCTAGACAATTCCAAGAAAGAAGTTGCATTCAAAGCCAGTAAAAAAGTGGAAGTTATTGTTGATCCAAATGATGAACTTGATAATGCAAAAATAGACTTTGTAAGGAGATTGAAGAAAGGCACTAGAAAGTATAAAGGTAAGTTACCTTTCAAATGCTTTAGTTGTGGAAGAATTGGTCACTATGCATCTAGACGTACTTTTTAAGAAGACAATATTAGGAAAGGATGATAAAAGCAAATGAGATAGACCTAAAATAAGTTTATATTCAAAAGAATGTAGCTACTCATATAAATAATAATATTGTGGTGATTCAAATGATCAAACCATGTCTATTGTTGTAAAGAATGATAATGTCAGCAAGTGTGCAAAATTTGGTAGCTTGTCTGTCAATAATAACAGTGAGAGATCCTTGATTGTGCGGACTTCTCTTCATGCAAAAGAATAACTTAATGCTTGGGTAATTGATAGTGGTTTCTTTAATCACATGATTGGTTATAAAAGAAATTTTATCATTCTTCATAAATGGAATGGTGGATTAGTCAAGTTTAGTGGTGAAGAGGTTACTTGGATCTATGGTAATAGAACCATAAGTATTGATGGAAAGAGTAAAATAGAGAATTTTATCTATGTCAAGGGTTTATAACATAATCTTCTTAGTTTCAATCAAATGTGAAACAAAGTTTACAAGCTTACATTTCATGAGAATGGATGCGAGATCAGAAAAGGGAGCTCTAAAAGATTAATTGTAGAAGGAACAAGGATTGATGGAAACATCTACCACCTAAAGGAGGCTCAAGGATGAATCTGTCTAATTGCTTAGAGTAGTGAATGCTAGCTGTGACATAAAATAATGGGACACATCAACTTTGATAACATTATGAAGATCAGTACTACGAATGCACTAAGAGATATGCCCAAGACTATCAAGCCTACTAATGTTGCATGAAGAGTATCAGATGGAGAAGCAAACAAAGATAAAGTTCAAGAGAAAAGAATATTCTTCTTCAAAACCCTTGAAGCTGATACATATTGATCTATGTGGACCTACCAGACCAAGAGGACTACACGATGAAAGGCACTTTATGATACTTGTCAATGATTACTCTAGAATGATGCAAGTTACTTTCCTAAGAGAAAATATGAATAATTAGATAAGTTTACAATATTTAAATTATTGGTTGAGAGTGAAATGGACATGAAGATCAAATTTTTGAGGTATGTTAGAGGAGGTGAATTTACATCAAATGAATTTAATAAGTTTTGTGAGAATCGTGGTATTAGAAGACATATGTGTACCCTTAGGACCCCTTAGCAAAATGGGGTAGAAGAAAGGACGAATAGAACAATTCAAGAAATGGTTAGGACAATGTTATAAGATGCTAAACTACCTTATGTTTACTAGAGAATTGTGTGCATACTTTTGTTTATATTCTTAACAAAGTGCAGGTTAGAAAAGGCTATTCAAAGACCCCCTATGAGTTGTGGTATGGAAGGACTGCCATTGTCAAGTACTTCAATTTTTTGGGAAGTTAAGTGTTGTATCAAAAGAGATGAAGAGGACCTTGGAAAGCTCGACGCAAAATTTGTTGAAGGAATCTTCTTGGTATATTCAACAAGAAGCAAGGCCTATAACAAAAGGCTAAAAAAATAGTCGAAAGCTCAAATATTGGAGTAGATGAGGAATGAGATTAGACTATTGAAGAACTTGTGGATTGTGAAATTAGAATGTCCCTGCTTTGTAGAAGGAGAAGAGGAAGAAAGGGAAGAAAAATTTTTGAGGAAAAGGAATTTGACTAGAACCCTAAGACTTCGACAAAGTTTGTTCAAAGGGATCACTCTGAAGAACAAATCATTGGTATTAAGAATGAAGGTGTGCAAACTAGAAGAAGACTTGCCAAGACAAGTGAATATTTGACTTTTATCAAATATTGAGCCCAAGATCTTTTCTGATGCAAGAAAGGATGAAGGATGGATAAAAGCTACGAAAGAAGAACTTGACCAAATTGAGAAAAATCAGACATGGAAACTTGTTCCTGGACCCAAAAACAAGAATTTTATTAGAACGAAGTGGGTATTTCGAAACAAATTGGATGAAGAAGGACAAGTAACAAGAAACAAGGCAAGATCAACATGTAAGTGATACTCTCAAGCTAAAGACATTGATTTTGAGGAGAATTTTGCTTTGGTGACTAGAATGGAGGCTGTAGCATGCTCAAATACACCATTGCTAAATAGGAAATAAGGATGATCACGAATCCTTAACTATCTAAGCAATTCAAACATAAAACCAATGGAATAAATGCAAAACGGAATTAAACTAAGCAATATGAAACTCCCTATTATGCATCATGGCTTCCATTGTCCTTCTTCTCTCTATGGTATGATGGCTCTCAGATATTGCACTGGCAACTTGCAATTGACACAAAGATTTGAAGTTCATGATCTAGAGGAATTGTGAGGATTGAATGCTCAACTTATAGATTTTTGGAGAAGATTGATTGAAAGGTGGAACACATTGATCAAGAGGTGGAACTCAAGTGAGCTCAAATGCCGATTGATAATTGAACTGTTGACTTGGAGGTGAAACAAAATAGATTGAATATATTAATTGAGTCAGTTGATTGAGAAAAAGCTAACTAAAATAAGAAAAAGAATGATTGGAGGAAATAAAGAGGATGACAAAGAGAACTAGAAGATGGAAAATAGAGATTGGAGAGATAATGATTTAATTAATTGATTGCTTTAATTAATTAATTGAGCATGTGCTTTCATTTAGACTTAGATTTTCAATTTAATCTTTGCATGATATTTATTCAAATATTGAATTTATTTAATTCAATTTAGTATTTGAATATATTTAGAACTTTACTTTGATTTTCAATTTGGTTTTTTAAATCATGCACATGTATTTGAATTTGGAAGAAATTAGAAGAATATGAAATTAAATAAAATTAGAATTTGGGGATTTGGCAATGAAGAATTAATTAGTTAATTAAATAATTTAACGAAACTATTTAATCATGCTAGAAATGGACTTTAATTAAATAATAAAGATTATTTAAATTAAAAGATTAAATCACAATTAATTAAATAATAAATATTTAATTAATATTTAGAAGAGAGTTGAATGATTAGATGATTAGAGATAGAAATTGAGAATTAATTTATTTAAATAATAAAGATTATTTAAATTAGGGAATTAATCAGAATTAATTAAATAATTAATATTTAATTAATATTTAGAAAATGGTTTAAATGATTAAATGATGATAGAAATAGAAAATAGAATAATTAGTAAGATGATGAGGAAATATGAAATTAGAAGAAATTGTTAATTAAATTAATTAAAGAATTAAAGAATTATTTAATCAATTAGAGGAATAATTTATACATGATCAATGAGACATTTTTAGGTGTCTACATTTGCCCGTCTTTAAGACAATGTCGAAACGATATTGTTTCAAAGAAAACAAAAAATTCTACCCCAGTATGCCTTGGTGATACTTAGGGTGTAATGCCGCCTCAAGAAATTGTTTGTGCACTAAAGACATGAATGATCTCTTGAAAAAAGAAGAATGTGAGATGAAAGAATAGTAGAATGGTTAGTTCATTAGAGATAGAGATAGGTGATGTGAAGATGATATTGAGATAGAATATGAGAGAATGAACCTTAGAATGAAATAGAATGATATTAGAAAAGAATTAGAAGCAATTGAAGATGATATAAAATGATTTAGACAGAGATGATGAGAAAAGAATCAACAAACTAGCAATAAGCAAATGAGATGAAAATGAAATTGAATTAATCATGAACTTGTATCATTTATTTATTGTGCAATATATATTCATCACTGAGCCTTATTATTGAACAATGGAGCTTAGTACATCAGTGTATAAGGAACCAAGATGTAAAGATATCTCATTGAAAAAACAAACACGTAGCAGACAAGTAGCAAACAAAGAAAAAGATAATGCCCATCATGGCTCCTCTAGTCACTTGTAGACATCCCTAAGTAGCATAGGAACATAATTTGTCACCAAATGATAAAAGATAAAGACTAACCCAGACAAAATTCAGTAGTTATACTGACCTTGTGCCTTCATTCTCAGTTGCTTGATGTGATGGTTGATAATGTCTGATCTCAGAAAGTTACGGACCCCATTTAAGACTGACTTGTCTGATTTTGAGTGTATCCTCTTCTGTTTAAGACAAGATAATGATCACTTTGATATGGATATGATACGATTGATAAGACAAGTTGATCAGTTGATTGGAGATATTTGACTGGATAGTCGTATCCTTTGTTGACCTTGTGCGAAGCGTTTGCTGGATATCTGCTAGGGTATTTGTTGCTTATGAGACATTTTATTGCAAGTTTTTCTGATTGATTGATTTTTCTATTTTTAGTTCTTTTCCAAGAGATTTTTTGATGTTTTTGGATTATGTGGATCGATATTTGAATGTTTTTGATTGATTTTTTTCAGAATCGTATATGGATGTTTTTGGATTTTATGGTTTTCACTGTTTTTGGATTTTAAGTTTTCCAATGTTGTTGGATTTTAAGGTTTTAAATGTTTTTGGATTTTAAGTTTTCCAATGTTTTTGGATTTTATGTTTTTCATTGTTTTGGGATTTTTTCAAGATCATATTTGATTTTTTTGGATTTTTTCAAGACTTTATATGATTTTTTGGATTTTTTCAGGACTTTATATGATTTTTTGGATTTTTTCAGGACTTTATATGATTTTTTTTGGATTTTTTCAGTTATGCCCCTAGTGTGCAGACCTGTATGACACAATGATCTGCAGAATGCATGTGGACACAATGAATTTTTAACGTGACCTATGTTAATGCAATATGCATGATGAAGATGCATTTCCTATTCGAACAAGGTTGACTGTGTTTATTGTATCATTTGTAATACACCAATTGAAATGGAGGTGCAAAACATTTCATAGATAAGCAGTCAATCTATCCCTAAGGCCCTTTGGAACATTCAACTCAACACACTTAGTGACTAGGATTCACAAATGGAGATGCGGAAAACTTTTCCATTGGTTCTTGAAACTTTGATCTTCATTTGCCCATGTGTGTGCAGATGAGTTAATTCATGCTCTTGTGTTCACTAAAGATCATTAACATCCTATATGACTAGCTACCTGGATTATCCTAACTTCAAAAGCATCCCGAATAGAGCCTCGCTGCTAGCAAGCCTTGAGAGCTCCAACGAGGTTTTATAGACTGTAATTTCTCAAATATTGCTCCATTGCTAGTAGGCGTCCATAGCCCTGATGGAGTTACTTGCATGTTCCCATAGTCACGCTTTTTGTTGCACTTGCATGCGTGATATTTTAGTTATATATTATTGCTCTTTTGCCTTGAGATGGATATTTGGCATAGCTCTTTTTCTTTTTATTTTCTTGCCTTGACTTGTAAGTAATGAAACCTACTTGGGTGTGACAATTATAGTGGCGTTGAAGTAGAATTTTAGATTTTTCACTAGTCATATGATCAACTAGGTGCCTAGAATGAATTAGAGATCTTATTAATATGTTTGAGATATGGCAATTGATAGATTTTGGGTTAACAAGTCTCAAATAGTGAAATCACTACCCAACCATAAGTAAAGCGTTGTCACAGGGTAATGTTGAAAATGAATGACCTTAGGATCCCAAAGACTTCATGTCCGAATATCTAAGAAAGGAAATGTCCCTTGTTTCTTTTAAATGCAAATAGATGATAAACTTGGACAGTTGTCTTGTTTTATTTATGGTGCTATATAAAAATGCAGAAACTTTGAGAATGCGATGCATTTTAAAAAAGAAACTATATGTAATGCAATGGGAAAAATAAAACCTAAACTAACCCAACCCTTAGGTATAATATCGTTTAAGGTGCATGTTGTTCATAGGGTCAGAGAGTAGATCTCCCTCCATGGTAGCCAAATTATATGCTCCATTGCCTATAACCCTTGTTATGATGAAAGGACCTAGCCAGTTAGGTTCGAATTTCCTTGGCTTTTCTCGTTCCGCTAGGTTCCTTTGATTCTCTTTAAGAACTAGATCTCCCACTTCAAAAGTTCGTGGGTGGACTCATTTATTATAACTCCATCTTAGTCTATTTTGATAACCTTGTAGATGATTGAACGTTATTTGTCTTTTTTCATCAAGCGTTTCTAGTTCTTATAACCTTGCTACCCGGTAGTCTTCCTCTGATATGATGTTCTATAAGGAGACTCTTAGAGACGGTATTTCTATTTCAATGGGGAGTATTGCTTTTGTACCATAGAGCAAGGAATATGGTGTTTCTCATGTAGGTGTGTGTACTCCTATTCTATAAGCCCAAAGAGCGGGATTTAACTGGAGATGCCACTCCCGTCCTATGTCAATGACAACTTTCTTAAGAATTTTTAATATTGTTTTATTTGTTGCCTCTACTTGTCCATTTCTTTGCAGATAATATGGTGTGGCAAATTTGTTGTATGTGAAATTTGTCACACAACTCTTTCACTTCTTGGTTTTTAAATGGACATCCATTATCTGTCATGAAGCATAGTGGAATCCCGTATCTACATATAATGTAGTTGAGCATGAATTTTGCTATCTGTTTTCTAGTAGTGTATGTAAGAGGAATTACCTCAACCCATTTGGTAAAGTACTCAGTGGCCGTTAAGATGAACTTGTGCCCATTGGAAGAAGTAGGGTTGATTTTACCCACTAGATCTAATCCCCATTGTGAAAATGGCCATGGTGACGTAATGGGTTGAATATCTTGTGCTGGTGCATGAATGAGGTCTCCATGCATTTCACATTGCTTACATTTCTGTACATAGTTATAACCGTCCTTTTCCATAGTTGGCCAGTAATAACCTATTCTTAACAACTTCTTTGACAATGGTGGACAACTTTGGTGAGCCTCGCAAATTCCATCGTGGACTTCCTTTAAAGCAAGTTGTGCTTCATTTTCATCAAGACTTCAGAGAAGAGTTCCATCGAATCCCTTTATGTACAAAGTATCAGCTATAATGGTGTATCTAGATGTCTGACGAATAAGGGTCTTCCTTTGATTTTTGGACAGATCCGGTGACATGTACTAAGTATGTAAATATGTATATATTTCATTGTACCAAGGTGATTCTGGACCCATAATTTTACATACATATTTTGTTGGGGGAGTCTCATATGCTAGTAGCATCAACTGTTCTATGATGAACTCAAACTGAGTCTCATTAGCAGGCATATTCAGAAGAGATCCTATGGTAGCCATGGCATCTGTTGGCTTGTTTTGTATCCTTGGGATCTATTCGAAGGTAATTTTGCTGAAGTGCTCCTTGTAATCTTCTACCATATTTTTATAAGGCATGAGTTTGTCATCCTTCATCTTATAATCATCATTGACCTAGTTTACAATCAATTGTGAATCACCATAGACCTATAATTCTTGTATTCTCCACTATACAGTTGTATGAAGCCCTATGAGGAGAGCTTCATATTTAGCTATATTGTTTATGCATTGAAAATTGATAATAATGGCTTAGGTATAACATCCCCTTGAGGCGTGATGAAAAGAATCCCTGCTCTAGATCCATGACTTGTATATGACCCATCAAAATATAATTTCCACATTATAGATGCAGTCAATGTAAACACGGATTCATCTGGAAAGTCTATCAGCAACGGGTGACTGTCCTATAAAGGAGCCTCTACTAATTGATCTTCTATAATTTGTCCTTTGATGGCTTTTTTTTCTATGTATTCTATATCAAACTCGCTCAGGATCATAACCCACTTATCCAATCGCCCAGACAATTTTTCTCTACTCAATAAGTACTTGAGTGGGTCAAAGCATGTAATGAGTTGTACCTTATGACTTAGCATGTAATGTATGAGCTTTTGGGATGCAAAGATTACTGCTAAGCATGCTCACTCTATAGGGGTATAATTAAGCTCATAGCCAATCAGAGTCCTACTTATATAATAAATGGCTCTTTCTTTTCCTTTTTCGTCATGTTGTGCCAACAGAGCTCCTAGAGTTGAGTTTGTTGCTGATATGTATAACAATAGAGGTTTTCCTAGAGTAGGTAATACTAACATTGGTTTGTTTAAAAGATAATCTTTCAGAGCTTGGAAATCTTCTTGGCATTGTTTTGTCCATTTAAAAGTAACTCCTTTCCCGAATAAATGTTGGAATGGGTGACACTTATCTGCCAACTGCATATGAATCTCCTTATGGATTGCAGTCTTCCTTGTAACCCTCTTAGTTGTTTAAGTGTTGATGGAGGTTGCATATCTGTGATTGCTTTGACCTTGGCAGGGTCTACTTCAATTCCTCTATTTGAAACTATAAACCCTGATAGTTTACCTGTTGTTACGCCGAACACACACTTCTTCGGGTTTAGTCTGACATTATACTACTCCAACCAATCAAATATATGTGCAAGGACCATAAGGTGGCCTTCTCTTGTCTATGATTTAGCCAATATCCCATCCACATAATCTTCCATTATGTTGTGGATCATGTCATGAAACAACGTGGTCATGGCTCTTTGGTATGTTGCTCCGATGTTTTTGAGACCAAATGGCATCACATTCCAGCAATATGTTCCCCATGGGCATGTAAAGGTCATTTTATGTTGATCTTCTGGTGCAATTTTAATCTGGTTGTATCTTGAGAAACCATCCATTAAGGATAGCATTTCATTTCTAGCTATTAGGTCAACTATCATATCGATATAAGGTAGTGGGAAGTCATCCTTAGGACAAGCTTTATTTAGATCTCAGAAATCCATGTGAATTCTTATGCCTCCTGTGGGCTTAGTCATAGGTACCAGGCTGGATATCCATTCCGCATAGTCAATAGGTCCAATAAAACTTATGGCCAGTAGCTTTTGTAGTTCTATTTTAACTAGTAATGCAATACTTGGATGCTTTTTTCTCAATTTTTGCTTGTAAGGTTTAACTCATGGTATCAAAGGTAAATGATGCAACACTAATTTAGGGTCTAAGCCTAGCATATCTACATAGGACCAAGCAAAATTGATAGGTCATTGCTTGAAAAAATGAATGAATCTATCTTTTTCTTCTTTGCTTAGTGATTTTGCCAAGTGGATGTTATGTACAATATCTCCTTCTGCTATGTTTACTTCTTTTGTTTCTTTTATAAGCAATGTTGAACTTTCTCCTTCAATAGGAAGGTTACCCAACTCTTTCTTTCCATTATGGGTGGTTTGATCTTTATCTTCTGTTGTAGAGGTAGTTTCTTCTCCAAAGTATGTTGTTCTATCCAGGTCTACAACAAACCCTGCTTTGTGATCACCTTGTGGAAATCCCTCTCTAACTCCAAGAAATTTTGCAATTGCTTCGTCATTTTCAAACCAATCCAGCATGGGTTTTCCTTCTTTCCCCTAATCAATCAAGTATGAATATACAAAGGGTAAATCATTACTCCCTTCCATAGTAGACTCTGATAACATGAAGACTTGATTGTTTGAATGACTGTGTATTTTCTTCTTGTATAGGCTTTATTTGATACCTTAGTCTGACACTTCCTGGTGGGCTAGAATCATGGAGTGATAAGAACTCGTAGTCATGAGAGTTTGTCTCACTTTCAATGTATTTTTCATCATCTGAGCTATCATCACTTATTTCTTCTTGTTCCTGCTATTGATTTTGTTGTAGATTGACTAGTCTTCTTTGGATAGTAGTTACCCTTCTTAAGCCTGGGATAAGCCTTTGCAATCTTTCTTCATCTGATTTGTCAGGTTGAGCCTGAGTTATTTCCTGTGGTAGAAGTATTGATAATAACCATGGATTAGATTCATCTACTGGTATTAATCCTGCATCTATTGCAACATTAGCTTGTGTTGTTGTGTCCACAACTGTATCATTTTGTGACTCAGTGCTAGGTTCTTGCAGGAGTTGTCTCATGTCTTCTCCATCTGATTCTGCACTAGGCGATGTGGGTACTTGATTACTTGTTTGAGATGAAGATGGAAGCACATGTATGGACAAATCCCTTTGTGGTATGTAGTTTGACGGTTTCATTGGTCGATTTAGTATATCAAGGGTGTGTTGTCTTGCTTCTGTGATATGTGGTACATGCTCATATCCCAATCCTTGATTCCCTGGATTATCATTAGGAAAAATAGGTTCTAGTCTTCCTTGTTTCTGTAATTCCAGGCCTTTGGTACCATCATATCCATGTCTCTGGAGCATTTTGAATCCATTACCATACTGATTTGTGGGTATGCTAGGTATTGTCATATGATCTTCTTCTCTATATATCCAATGGTTAACATCTTCGTTCAAGGATTCTTCTTGTAAGTCACCCCATCTAATGAAAGAGCAATTTCTTTTCCTTTGTCTTTTTTTTTACTATATTGTGAGGTTTCCCAAAAGACTTAGGAGATAGAGACAATTGTTTCCCACTTAAAGTATTTACAATAGAATACTCTCCACAACCCATATCTTGTATTTGTAAGGAGGATGTTGTAGGCATATCCTTTTTTGTTTATGTGATTGTTAATGCCTCTAGTTGTGTAGTGAGAGGTGTTGCTTGATTAATAGGTACCTGATTATCCACACTTTCTTTCAAGTAATTGCAATGTTCAAAGGGATTTGGATCACCCTTTATGGTGATTTCAATACCATTATATGAGAATTTGACACACTGATGAAATGTGGATGGTACTGCTTACATGGTGTGGATCCATGGGCGGCCCAATAACATGTTATATCCCAGTTCTTTGTCCAAGACTTAAAAAACAACCTTTGTTGTTATAGGTCCCACTTGTACGGGTAATGTTACAATGCCTTTTGATGGGATTTCTTCATCATTGTATGCCTTGATATTTATCCTCTTAGATGAATCAATGTGAAGTTTAGAATATCCTAGTGCCTTAACTAGTTTTAAAGTACAAATGTTGAGACTAGCTCCTCCATCTACGAGTACTCTTCTGATTCTTCTCTTATATGTAAGCTTCCAGATGTAGTGAGTTGTTATGTAGCAGTCTATCACTAGGAATATCTTGTTATGTGAATGTAATACGTGTGCCTTGTGTCAAATTTCCTACCATAGATTGGAAGGCATTTTCACCTATATCTCTATCCACTACCGAATCTTGAAGTGCTTTGTCCAATATAGCTCTATGAGTGGGTGAAATACGCAAAAGTTCAAATAATGATATATGTGCCGGAGTTTTCTTAAGTTGCTCAACAACATTATAGGTCCCTAGTGCTGGTGGTTAATTTTATGGTATTCCTTGTAAAGTTACCTTTGATCTTCGAGTAACTACTGCACAGTCTCTGTCTCTAGATTTATGGTGATCGTAGCCACTATATCATATGACTTACGGGTATTGTCGGTATCATATGCTGTGTTATCAAGATTTATGTTATATCCCTCTTCATAGTCTTTATGTGTATGTTTGACATCCTTGATGTGTTCTATGAGTTCATCTTCAAACCAACCTGAATGAGATGGTTGATCATGCCCCCAGTCTCTGATACAAAGATTTCTATCATCATCATATTTTGGTGCCTCTGATATCATGCAAATTTGGTTATCATCTGTGTGAGTGTCTTGATATTTCTCATCTTGATCAAGTGTTTCTTGTGAATCATTGTTTACTATATCTCCTAAGCTAATGGCATGAATAGTGTAGTCGTATGAGACCTTTGTGTAGTTAGTTGTATTGTCTTGAGAACCTGATGTGGTAGCTTTCCCTTTGTCATGCTTAACAAATGGATCCTTAAAGATTGTATGATTCATGTTTGCTGAGGTTTTATCAGTATCAATTGTGATGTCACCTTGGTCTATCATATCTTGGACCAAGTTTTTAAATTTGTAGCAACTTGCTGTTTTGTGACCTTTTGTCCGATGATAATCACAGAAATCATTATCGTTCCACCATGTGGGTTTGAAAGGACCTGGTTCATATACTCTTATTTCTGGTAAAATGATCATGTTTGTTTGTATTAACTTTTTGAGTGCTGACTCAATAGGTTCTCCTAGAGGTGTGTAATTCCTTCTTGGAGTATTTACTCTGAGGTACCTTGTGTTCATATTTTTTGTAGCGTTTACATTTGTTGAAGTAAGGTTATTCTCTGTACATGGATTTGATGATTGACTCATTCCCAAAGATAAAACCGGTTGAGTTATATTTACTGTTCTGGCATCTACTATACCTTCATTGGTCACATTTTTGTTTTTTGACCAAAACTTGGATTTGTCATTGTTGTTGGTGTTGCCATACTTAATAAGACCTTGTTCCACTAGTCCCTTCTCACATTTTAGATCTTAATCTGTGATTTTTTTGAATGTGGTTAAACATTTCATTTGTATCAGATATTTAATCTTGGGAATCAAGTTTTATGTGAACATATCCACTTGCTATGGTTCTGGGATAACTATCTTGCACCTCCTATAGAGAGCCCTCCATCGTTGTATGAAGGATGCAAATGTTTCATTCTCATATTGTTTAGCGGCACACAAGTCCATCAAAGTAACCGGGGTTTCAATGTTATGTGAGAAGTTTGCAATAAACTATTCAGCTAATTCTCCCCATGATGTGATGGTTGGTGGTAAATGTCAAAACTACTCTAAAGCCGAACACCCCAGACTTTTAAGGAAATAGTCTCATCAAGTAAGTATCTTCTATTTCAACCTCTATACATGTCATAAAAAACTATCTGATATGGTCTCTAGGATCACCCTTCCTTTGATATCTATAAAATTTAGGTGTTTCAAAATATTGTGGAAAGGCGACATGTATAATGTGTGATCGAATGGATAAGGACGTAAGTCCTGCATTGTGTAGCTCTTTTTATCATTACCGGTCTGCATGGTCATCATTTGTTGTTGCAAATTTTGTAATTGTTGTGTCAGAATATCTGTTTGGGTCAAAGGTTCACCTTGTGTTTGTGTGTGTCCCACAAAAGGATTCATGGTTGCATAACTAGGAGGTTGTTGGAAGGTACCATGATTATAATTTTGTGCGTTGTGTGTTCCACTAGGTAGCGTGAACTAAATGATATGCAAACCCATGTTTGGTTGAGTTGTACTTGTTGTATTGGTAAGACCTAGATTTGCATTTTGGTGACTATATGTCGATCCTATAGAATAGGAAACCAGAGGTTGGGTTGCACTTGTTTCTTGTGTTTGAATAGGTGCTGAGACACTTGATATTATTAGTATGCTCTGTGTTGGTATACTAACATTTATCGCCGAAGATGATGCACTTGTTTGAAAGTTTGCATTTGTATTGACATTTCTTTAGATAGGTACATTTTGAGGAAAACTTGAGGTCGTTGCTTACATTTGTGTTATGGGCGGTGTTTGACTGCTATCTTGACCTAAAGTTTTTCCTAGTGGTAAGATCTTTGTGACATCAAAATCTTCAGGTAGTTTGACCCCATTTTGTAATAACAATGAGAGATATTTGTCCCTATCACTATGTATAAGTGCATCTAAGATCATAAGGACATGTGGATCTTGTTGAGTTGACTCAATTTCTTCTTTTGTTAAATGTTGTTGTAATTCATTTAGGGTAGACATTGTCTGAGAACCTGATTGTTGACTAGTTGATATGTCCATATTCCAAGTTGGGTTTATAGATTGGTCGTTGTTTGGGTCCATTATACCTTTTGCTTTTTGTGACCTTGTGACGTTAAGACTACTATATGAGGGTGGTTTTATGCAAGACAATGACTAATGCTAAACTGTAGACGTAGGTATGAGGTATGCAAAACTAGACTAGACTCTCTATTGGGGATTTTGACGCGAGACCTGTTGAGTATTTCTGGATTTCTGTAATGCAAGTTTTTCCATGTCTTTTCTTAGACGTTCTGCAAGGATTTCTCTATCAATCCTACCAGCAATTTTACACTCAATATTTATCTTGTATTAGACTCCTATATACTGAGGTTCATTCCTCCTTGAATCCCAGGCTAAGTTGGCTAGACCTTCAATGGTTTCTCGCTGACCGTCGTTTGGCACTAGATTAGGTTGCTCGAAGGTGAGCAAACCATCACCTATTAGACCCATTACAGTGCATGCTATGACTCTGTAAATGATAATGGACTAAGTCAAACGCATATGAGATCTAGATGAAGAATTATATGAGGATGATAATGCAGACGTAAAATGAGGACTATGCAACGACTATGGACGATAATGAGGACTATGCAAGGATTTATGACGATTGTAAAGATGTAAGTGAAGACCTATGCAAGGACTTAGGACAATAGTAAGGATGTAAGTGAGGACTATGCAAGGACTAATGACGATAGTAAGGACATAAATGAGGACTATGCAAGGACTTCCTAGGGTCACAAGTGTATAAAACTTTGAGTTTGGGGTTTCAAAAATGGACTTTGTTTTCAGTAATTATGTGTAGGACAAGTTTTGTGGTTTTCCAAGTCTGAGAATAATTGTTTGGAGGTAGATATAGCTGATTGAACTGGTTTTTCAAACAATCTCAGAGAATTCAGAGATACGCAGGATAGGGCCTGAAATAGCCCAAAGTACTGACTCAATATTGGTCTGATACAACAATACATATAAAAGCACAAAATACAATCTTAGGATGGAAAGTGGACACCATTCAATGAGGCCCCCGTAGCAAAATACTGAAACAAGATGGACAGATAGAGAGTCTGGCAGCACTGGCTCCACTCCACGACACACACTTCTCGGGCATGCCAGTCTCTCTTACCCCGAAGATCTGAAGATCTTATCACCGAGGGATTTCTATCTCATAATGTAAGCTACATGAGGGGTATCTATGGGGTACGATCCACACTCTCAGAATCACTGAATGTAGGATTTTGGGCTACTAAGTTGGTTCTTATTGTAGGGTTTTGAGGGGTCTCAATCCAATGATGGATTCTCAGAGCAAGCCACTTAAGACTTTAGTTGAGCTTATCGGTGCAGGGAAGGCCCCCACATACGTCGAATTTACTCAACACTCTAGTTGCCTGACCAATATATTTATATAGCAGCTTGAAAAACCCGCTCGAGAGTATGCTGGGAGAGATGATATCCCCAACACATCCCAATTCGAAGTACCTTTATGGGGTGATGAAATCCCCAGTCAAAGATACCCCTCACTACGTGGAATAAAATAAAATTGGATGTCGTTGTCACCTCCTTCCTTTCTCCCAAGACCTCGAAAGTGGGTGGAAAGTTAGTTAATGCAACAGTAGGTCCACCTCAAACACAATAAAAATTCTTTGCCTTAAGAAAACCAAATATGATTTAATCTAATGCAGCTTGATTCACATTCATTTTATAGCCCGAATTGAGGTATTGAATACGCATGTGCATGTCTATTTTAAACACCAAATTGAAATATGAAGGCATGCATGTCAATTTTAACCATTGTTGATTTTAAGCCCAAATTGAAGTGTTATACATGCATGACAATTTTAACCAATGTTAATTTTAAGCACCAACAGATGAAGTGTGAGATTTTGCATGCATGTCCATTTTAACCATTGTTTATTTTAAGCACCAAAAGATGAAGTGTGAGATTATAAGTGCAATTGATCTAATACTAATCCGATCCTTTCTATAAATTCGCCACAGGCTGCAAATAGATGATTAGCAGTAAAATCAAATCAACAGAAAATAAAGAATAAAAAATTGACAGAAATGAATGCATGACAATACCTGCGTGATTATGTGACATTGACAGAGCCAATGCATGAACATAACATAGCACATCCATAATTCTGACAGCTCGAATGTGTGACAATAACAAATCAATTGCATAATCCAAATAGGACAATTGCGTGACAGACAGGCAGATAACACAAAAAAAAAAAAAAAAAGTAAGCTAAACCTGATCAGAAACCTGCAAAACCAAATGTGAGGCCCTAGCTAAATCTCTCATCATCCATTCAATATTAATTAGATCATATTTAACTTGATATGAGAGAACTAAGTTGTTATATCTATCAAAGGCTGGTTGATCTTCCCAATCTTGTATCTGCTTGGAGAACCCTTTGATAGTGTTTGGCCTGTCTTCTTTGTTCCTTTGTCCTTCTAGCACCTGAGATCCTGAATTGTACCTTTCGTGCCATAAACTGTTATAATAAAATCATGCAAACTAATTTGTTTCCAGATTTACTCAATTTTAGACAAAATTAAACATATCAGAGAACAAAAAGGATATGAGAATAGAAACAATCAAACATCAATTTTCCCTGCGAATGTGTGATTTGTAAAGGGCGATTATGTGACCCTATCTGGTCGAATGCGTGACCCCGAAGGAAGGGTCGAATGCGTAGTGTTGTCTATGCGATTGTGTGATGATGTAAGCACAATTGCGTGATGACAAATTTATTCTTGAAATCTGTGCAAAATCTGTATAAATAAATAAAATAAAATCTGTACGACCTGCAAAAATTACACAAAAAATAGAGAAGGTAAATTAGTTGTTGTTCATGTCAGGTTCACCAAAATGTAGCATGCTCAAATACACCATTGCTAAATAGGAAATAAGGATGATCACGAATCCTTAACTATCTAAGCAATTCAAACATAAAACCAATGGAATAAAGGCAAAACGGAATTAAACTAAGCAATATGAAACTCCCTATTATGCATTGTGGCTTCCATTGTCCTTCTTCTCTCTATGGTATGATGGCTCTCAGATATTGCACTGGCAACCTACAATTGACACAAAGATTCGAAGTTCGTGATCTAGAGGAATTGTGAGGATTGAATGCTCAATTTATAGATTTTTGGAGAAGATTGATTGAAAGGTGGAACAGATTGATCAAGAGGTGGAACTCAGGTGAGCTCAAATGCTGATTGATAGTTGAACTGCTGACTTGGAGGTGAAACATAATAGATTGAATAGATTAATTGAGTCAACTGATTGAGAAAAAGTTAATTGAAACAAGAAAAAGAATGATTGGAGGAAATAAAGAGGATGACAAAGAGAACTAGAAGATGAAAATAGAGACTGGAGAGATAATGATTTAATTGATTGATTGATTTAATTAATTAATTTAGCATGTGCTTGCATTTAGACTTAGATTTTCAATTTAATCTTTGCATGACATTTATTCAAATATTGAATTTATTTAATTCAATTTAGTATTTGAATATATTTAGAACTTGTCTTTGATTTTCAATTTGGTTTTTGAAATCATGCACATGTATTTGAATTTGGAAGAAATTAGAAGAATATGAAATTAAATGAAATTAGAATTTGGGGATTTGGCAATGAAGAATTAATTAGTTGATTAAATAATTTAAAGAAACTATTTAATTATGCTAGAAATGGACTTTAATTAAATAATAAAGATTATTTAAATTAAAAGTTTAAATCACAATTACTTAAATAATTAATATTTAGAAGAGAGTTGAATGATTAGATGATTAGAGATAGAAATTGAGAATTAATTTATTTAAATAATAAAGATTATTTAAATTAAAGAATTAATCAGAATTAATTAAATAATTAATATTTAATTAATATTTAGAAAATGGTTAAAATGATTAAATGATGATAGAAATGGAAAGTAGAATAATTAGTAAGATGATGAGGAAATATAAAATTAGAAGAAATAGTTAATTAAATTAATTAAATAAATAATTATTTAATCAATTAGAGGAATAATTCATACATGATCAATGAGACATTTTTAGGTGTCTACAGAGGTAATCATAATGTTTTTAGCTTTTTCGCTCTTTGTATATATATTGAATGGGCTAATAGAGAGTAGATTTTTTGTTTTGGGGTATCTACATACTGATATATAGTTTTAAGTGCTTTGGCTAAAGCCACATGTTTTCATTGAACATGATCTTAAGACATTGCATGTTCATGTTAGAAATGCATGTAAATATATCAAGCTGCACTAAACACCATATTGCCTTTTGTTTCCAGGTTGCTAGACATTTCATGCAAGGTCGAGTATTCTTGGTGTTAGGAATAATTTTGGGGAAGTGTAAGCTTTGTGTTTGGGTAGAAAAGCACCTAAGCCATGTTCTCATCTATCAGATGTGATGATGATCGTGTGGATTAGTGGAAGTGAGAGACATTGATTATGTTTAATTATCATTACTTGTATTTGTACATCATTATTTGTATAGTGGTGAATTTATGGTGAGGAGAGTCTAAGTTGCACTCATTATATATCATATTTCATGTACTTATTTCCTAGATTTAAACACTTTTACATGTGAGATGTAATATGTCAATTGTATATATATATATATATATATATATATATATATATATATATATATATATATATATATATATATATATATATAGAGAGAGAGAGAGAGAGAGAGAGAGAGAGAGAGAGAGAGAGAGAGAGAGAGAGAGGATGATTCATTAATTTCCATATTTATGTGAAATTGAGTTATTATTTATTTTTGCGATATAGTTAAGGGTTGTGAATCTCACACCTCTTTTTGAGACAAGAGTAAGGAATGTAGCATCCATGGCTCTTAACATCTATTCTTTCCTTTGAGATTCTTGGACAACCTTTAGATAATTAAGCTTGATTATCTCCCAAATATTATGATAAGATTCTATAGGAAATCCTTTAGGACATGAGGTTTTTCCCTTCTTCATATAAAACACAATCTCCTCCGATTCAACCTTAGAAATAGGTTTGATTACCGAAGCAGTCATCTCTTTAGAAACCAAAGATTTTCTTCCTCTCTAGTAGGGGGATAATCCTCCATGAACAAAGAGGAATAAAACTAAAAAATCTCTCACAAAATCATATAGAAATATAAAAGTTGATTTCCCTTATGAGTGAGGAAATAAGATTTTTGTGCCATCTTTCCTTGACAAGAGTCGTTAAAAATAGTAGTGTTACCATCACCTTCCTGTAGCCAATCAATACTTGACTTTTGCTTCCAAAATGTTTCTTCATCTAACTCCCATTTTTACAATTCCTTCATAGCTATACCATCCAATTTATTATTTTCCTTAGTTAAACCATGATAATGAATACGACAAGTAATGACATCCAAGAAGGATTACACACGCGTTTTGGTCAAAAAGACATTACCAAAGCACTATCAATTTCATCTTTTCAACATATATTTGACAAATTAGAGTCTCTTAGAAAAAGGGATAGATTGATGTGACATAAGCATGCTTCCCTTTGCATTGCCACTCAAACATAAGTTCCTAGAGAGAAGAATCCTAAAGCCACATAAATTGAAATTTGAAAGAAGGGATTTTTTAGTATCTGAAAAAAAAATTGTAGAGAATTTGATTGGGCAATGATCAAAACCTCTCCAATCAAGAATCTAAAAATTTGTGTTCTAGTTGTCACCAAGCCAAAAGATGGAAATAAGGAATCTATCCAAGCTTTCAAAAAAAGCATTTTCTCAACATCTCTTAACATTCCTAGTAAACATGCTATTGTTAGGCTTAATGTCCACTAGATTCAAGTGATTTATATTATCTAGCACCTCCCCTTATCTCCTCCAAATAAGAGACAACATTAAAGTCTCCTAAAATGATCCAAGGAAGATAAGGTGCAAGGGTCCAAGGAAGATAAGTTGCAAGGGAATGAATGAACAAGGCATGTGATCAAAGCAAGTATTTCCTTGGAAGATCAGTTAGAGCATAAACATTGGAAAAGTTGATAACTTCATCTGATTCCAAACTTGAAGTCGCCATAGAAATGGAGGATCTACTAGAGATCCACCAAAGAGGAACAAATTTGCATGGGTCCCATAAGCGAACAACAGCACTTGAATTGCCTTGAGCTCCCACATACTGAAATTATCTTATAACATAGATCATAGATGTCATGTTTAACATACTTTCCACAAACAATTTAGTCTCCTCAATGAAAACAATATTAGGAGAATGAGTGTGAATAAACTCTTAAATAACTTTTTGTTCGAGGATGTCATTTTTGAGAAGGAGAGAAGTGGGAATCAATGGTTTTCATTGATCCAAATTCCACTAACATCTCACCAATTAATTTCACTTTTTCTTAATCTTTCTTGCATCCTATCTTACCTGAGGCTTCTCTAGATCATCCTTTTTGAGGTACTTTTTTTGCAAACCTAGGATTGACAAAGTTCCCTTACTTTTCCAAGTGTCTACAACCTCTTTCTCAATATTAGACCCCGAACCAGTCAAGATTAAACTATTTTTCACCTCGTTACACTCACACTATCTCCCTAAGAGTTGAATGGGTTAGATTTGTATCCACTCGAGCCTCCTAGCCTGTAACTTGAGATACAATGAGGTTATCAATTTCTTGAAAACTTGAGTGTGTTGGCTTAATGATGATTGTAATGAATGACATCATGTGTTGTCATTGATGGAACATGTACACACACACGTATGTTCACATTCCCATTGTAATCTTAGACAAATCGGTATTACTTCTAAAAGTTACTTGTATTGCAATTGGTATTGGATGTTTAGTTTTTTATGGTTTAGAGAGTGTCAAACCGGTACATGTTGACAATCGGTATATGCAGGAATGACTTGACACCAACTTGGAGATTCAACAAAGACCATTATAGAAGAAAATGGAGGACAATCAATTTACATGTTGATAGTGGTTAACTCTAACCGGTATCGGTGTTCCAACCGGTATTCATTGATTGTGTGATGAGTTATCACCGGTCGTGATGAGTTACTCCTAACTGACAAATTTTGGCAGTAATTTGTGATGAGTTATGTTTGATTGTCCAGATACACTGTACCTAGGAAATTGTGATATGATTTCTAAGCCCACGTGAAATCTAATGTCTATATAATGACATTATGATGAACTATTTTGGATATATGATATGATGTGAGTTAGAAGTGTTAAGCTATTGAAGGCATTGTGGAATATGTTGGTGATGCAGTTTTAAGTGAACAGAATAGGATCAATTCAAGCAAGTTGTGCTCCTTCTAGATCACACCACCTATTGTTTTCTAATCACTACAACAATCAAATCCCCTAACCGGGTAAGCTCTAACAAGATTTATTGTACAAATCCTTTAACAAGGTGATCCATTAGTTTGGATTCTAAAATCCTCTACTGAGGTTACTCTTAACAAGGTACTACCTTTAATAGGGTATATCTCTAAACAGAGCTTTGGGATCTTTAACAGGATTCGCTCCTAGCAGAGCACTTCTGTAGACCTTAACCGGTTAGTTACCTATTGCTGCAGATAGTTAACTTGTGAGTCCCATCTCACCGTGGTTTTTCCCATTTGGGTTTTCCACATATAAACACTTGTGTTATGGTGGATGTTTTACTTATTATGGATGTTTTTATATCATCTTGGATTGCATGCATAGTGTTTAGTAAACTTGTTAAGTATCTCAATCGGTCAGTGTTTAAAGTGGTATTGTTTTTATTATCACTAATTCACCCCCCCTCTTAATGCTTTATAAGTCTATCATTTGGTATGAGAGCCAAAATTCTTTAAGGCTTAATTGCTTGGAAGGAAACCCTAAAGCCACCATGGGGGATATGAGCTACTTTGAGATGGCTAGAGTGCTTGAAGCTACCAAGGAAGAGCTTGAAACCCTAAGGGTCAGATTTAAAGCTTCACAAGTCAAAAGGAGAGAGTTGATTGAATAACTATTGGAAATATCTGATAATAGTTCTTCAAATGAAGCTAACATTGATGCATTAGCCGAAGAAGTTGAAAAACTGAACGGTGAAAAGCTAAATCTGAGAAGAGAGTTAGAAGTCCTAACTATCCGCATGAGTCAAGAGTTGGAAGCTAGGAGGGCAACGGAAGACCTTGTCAAAGAAAGAGATCACGAGATTGCTAAGATCAAACAAGAGAATTCAACCTTGC
Source organism: Cryptomeria japonica (assembly GCF_030272615.1). Taxonomy (NCBI): domain Eukaryota; kingdom Viridiplantae; phylum Streptophyta; class Pinopsida; order Cupressales; family Cupressaceae; genus Cryptomeria; species Cryptomeria japonica. The sequence goes on from NC_081413.1 coordinate 4,560,651, forward strand.
ATGAACATTGGCATGCAAAAAAAGAAGAAAAAGAAGCTTTGTAGCTAGATCTTGAAATGACATCATCCCTAAGAGAGACTCTTATAAAACAAAATGAAGATCTTACAAGAGAGCTCATCGAGGCCAATGGAAAGCTGGAAAAGTTCAATAAGAGTTCTTCTATACTGGATGAGCATATCCAATCACAGAGGATAAAAGGAGCTACATCTGGACTAGGCTTCAACACATCTAAGAAGGAGAGTTTTCTGGAACAAAGAGCAACATTCACAAGGACAAAACTACTCCTAAGGCTAACAAGCCTATCAGTAAGAAAGTTTTTAAACCTGTTTGCTTTATCTGTCATAAACTTGGACATACTGCAAATATGTGTAGAAACAAACCCAATGAGAATATAGGCTACAATGACAATACTAGGTATGTATCTAAGAGATTTGAAGGTCATTATTTTACATGCAATATGTATGGACATAGATCAGTTGAATGTAGCTATGGAGCAAATAATTTAGTACCTCACATGAATCCCAGACCTAATGGTAATTGGAGGAGAACCTATGACAATCGGGGTAACATGAACTGGCAGAAACCCTATGTCAACTGGTTTAGTCCATTTGAGATGGAAAAGGTAACTAATGTTATTTGCACTATTTGTAACAATTATGGTCATGTGGTTATGAATTGCAGAAGGAGAACTGGAAGAGACAATGCAAGACCTTGGAGATCATCTGGAATGGTCTGCTATCATTGTCATAAACTGAGACACATGGCAAAGTTCTATAGAACTAGAAAGAACAAACCAGTTAATTATCCTGTAGACCAGAAGGGTAAGCAGAGGTAAATGTTGAGGAAACCAGAGAAGAGATGAACTAAATCTGGAAAAAGAAGAGTGATGATATACCTGCAAAAGATCCTAATCCTTCACCCAGTGTGGAGAACCTTGCACCGGTGAATTGAGCCTTTCAACAGGGCTAAGGGGAGCATAGCAGTAAATCTACTTCTGGACCCCTTGAAAGATGAGTGGTAGGAAAGCTTGCATTTTTTAGTCATTCTAAGAGAGATCTTGATATCTTTGTCAATCGGTTTTTTGAAAGTCTGTCAACCAGTTTTACACCTGTTAATATTGGATATACCATTAAACAGTGTATTAGGGTTTGTAACCCTAGCGGTCGAGCAATTAATGCAGTAGGTAAAAAGTATAAAAGTGAGTTTTACTATGTTATTTTTACCCTAAATGCATTCGAAAGAGAATTCTTGAGCACTTGCAGAGTGAAAAGAGATTTGCTAGCTAGTTGTGGATGAATTTGTGCTGAGAATTGCGTAATTGAAGCTGATTCGAAGATTAATGAAGGTGGAACTAGTGTGCATTTGAGTAATCAACTGATAAACCGAGGAAGCGCACAAGAATTAAGGTATTTCTTTATAAATCCTTTTTCGAATCAAGTTTATCTTAATGGCTTTGTCATCTAAGCAAGTAGAGAGGCTAATGATCACATCAGAACCTATGGAGGTTGTGGAATCAGAACAAATAGTGTCATCTAATGCTTTATCTCAGTTCTTGATGGTGTTATCATAAAAGGTGATTTGTCTAGCTATATTGATTGCAAAAGCGAAGATTTAGGATCATTGTCAATATACTCTCAATTGAAATCCCTTTGTGATAAGAGCGGAAAGATCCAACCCAAGTATATTAGGGTTTATGAGAAGGGTTTTCATAATGCAGCTTATTTTCTTGAGGATTTTGAAGAACACATCAGAATCATTATAAGTCGTGTTCATGGTGAAAACATGTATCTGGAAAGGACGCACACTATAACCAAGGAAGCTATCCATGTTGTGACTAGTTTTTGGTCAACCGGTGAAGTTCCCAAGTTGAGGCAAATTTCTAAAGAGACTGTAACAACTTTAACCTCATCTACCTCTGATGGGCGTGCATTTCCAGTTAACAACATTAAGGACCTAGCAGTTAAACTGGCTACTATGATTATAGGTTACAAGATATTCTATTCTAGTAGAATGAACAGTGTGCCATCTACAACAATGCATACAGCCTATAGAATGATTGCTAAGAATGCAAATTATGACCTATGTGAGGCCATAAGGAGTCAATTGATGTTGAATCTATAGTCAATTAAGAAGGACAACAGACAAAAGTTCAAATTTGGTCAGTTATTGATTGGTTTATTCTTTTACTTTCAGAATTTCCTACTAGAAATTGGTGATATTGAATGGTCTAAAGACCTACCAATAACTGCTCAAATCAAGAACAACATTAAGGTTGTTAAGAAGACTTTCTCTCCTGCAATGAATAGGTACTTTAATGAATTTCAAAAGAAAATGAGTATGAGGGTTAGGCTACCTGAAGATGTGGTGAAAAACTTTACTAAGGACAACATTTTCACAATCACCACTATTTTTTGTCTCATGGAAGCTATCGAACCAAGAGAGGATGAAATGGAAGACATGAGCTATGAAGTCAATTATGACTTATTGATCGGTTATGCTAATAACCTTTTGGCATCTCCAATAGACAAGAAGAAGAAAGGACTGGATACTGTTGAGGAGCAAACTACAAAATATGAAACCAATAGTGCTCCACCCAGTAATGTTAAAGGAAAGAAGAAGAAGGTTGAGAAAGCACCTTTAGCACCCTCTGTACCTGCTAATACAAGAGTGACATGAAGTGTCCAAATTAAGAAGGAACCGACACCTAAGGTATACATAAAGAAGCAGACTACACCAAAGAAGAGAGACCAACAACTGATTCTTCAAGAAGAATCTGATGACACTGACATTGAGGAGGAGCCAAAGAAAGTGAAGGAACTGGCAAGAAGGCCAAACCAGTTGAAGCTACCTCTCAGAGTATTCCCATTAAAGCTTCGTCTTACAAGCCTATGACTGATTTTGAGAGAATGGTAAAGAAATTAGGAAGGAATAGGTTTGATAATGTTAAAAAATATTTTGATTCATTTGATGAAGATCAGAAGGAACAAATTGTTCAATAGGTAATCAACCATTTGTGTCACTACAATCGATTACCCCATGATCTTAAAAAGGATATTTTTGATTCTTTATATTCTATTCTTTTGACTAAATGGGAAGAAGCTGTGAAGAAAGAAAAAGAAATTATTGATAATGTGTTTATTCAATATTTTCTTGATTTGTCTAAGATGAGTTAATTGCATTGCTTGATAACAACAAAACACAATATCCTTTTAATTCAAGGAGATTAAGGTTAATAAGTGGAAAGACGCAATTTGTTGAAGTTGAGTCTCATCAGATAGCAAGGGACATTTAGATAATGTACAAGTAGATAGAGTCTCAATGAGCTAATGAACAAGATACTGTGGAAAGACCGAAAATGGATGAGGAAGAAATAACGCAAGCTGATGTGTGTGTGAAAAGTGGACCTTTATTTGTATCTGGAATACACAACACTTCAATTAAGTCATTAGATGCATGGCTAGTAAATCAATAATCAATGAATAATAAACCATTACAAAGCGACCTATTGCCTTCTAGTAGATCCAAGTTTAGATTGCTCTCAGATTGCTAAGCTATCCAGTGACTAGACAACACCTAAACGAAGGATTTTTAAATCTATATGAGCATGAATATGAGCTAAATGGATGCAAGATTTAAGCTAGATATGCAATATTAATTTAACATGATTTAAGTAATATATGAATATTTAAGCTAAATGATTTAAGTAATATATGAATATTTAAGCTAAATGATTTAAGCAATATGAAATAACTAATATGCAATACCTCAATGCAAATTCTCAATGAACCTAGAGCAAAAATAACATAATAACAATATATTCTCCAAGATTTTTGAATGAGAGATGAGACCCTGAATTTATAGAAAATTCAGAAAGAAACGAAACGTTGAGATCAAATGATGATGAGTGGTCAATATTTTCCAAGAGGAAGCACAATCCAAGTGAATTGATGTGATTGGATGCTTTTCTCAATTTTAAAGGAAATTGAACTAAAATTAAGATAAAATCAGAAGAAAAAAAAAAATTTAATTAAAAAAATTGATTTATTCTCTATTTCATTCAATTTTAATATTTAATTGTTTTAATTACTTTCTTTGAGATTATTTATCAATTTTTAATTTGTTTTTCAAGATTATCTCCAATTGATTTCTTTTCTCAAATTTTTAATTCTTTTTAGTCAATTAATTCCTTTTTTTATTTGTTTCCTTTTTTGAAGATTTGTGCTCATAATTTCCAACTCCTCTTTCTTGTTTTGTTTCCTTTTTTGAAGATTTATGGCAATTTTTATTTATTTTTCAAATTAATTCCTCTTTTTGATGATTTAATGGCAAATTGATTTATTTAATTAAATATGCAAAAGACATTTAATTAAAATAAATATGATAATTGTTTAAAATGATTTAATTGGAATGATTTAATTAATTAAATAAATATTTAATTAATATTGAGATTAATTTTTCCACGTGACATTGATGATTTTAGAAATTAATTGTGTGCTCAAGATTTATTTAATTGCCTTTGATTAGGACCTTGGTGACGTTGTCAAGATTAGGGGTTCATGGTTTAGATGACCATTTTAGGGTATTACAACTGATATTGTCTATCCTATCAAAAAGAAGGATGACACTACTTCCCAACCAGTAATTTTTGTTGATGATGTACAGGATACAATTGATCTATCTGAGAATATTATTGAACCAGATAAGCAACCACCGGTTATTACTGTTTCACAGGTTAATGCAGTGGATATTCCACCCCCACTAGTAAAAGATCAACAAATGAAAATACAACAACCGCCGGTTTCACAGGCTACTCAAGAGATACCTACAGAAAAAGTTGAAGAGAAGTTCTCTAAACAGGAAAAGGAGAAAGATCAAGAGAAAACTGAGAAGGAGAAAACTGTTGAACCAGAAAAGGCATTAGTCAAGCACCAGAATGATGATGACGGTGACTCACTAGACATCAAAGGGCCTATAGATGTTGACAATATGAGTGCATTAGAATTATTGGAGATTGCGACTGTGATGCAATCCAGAGCTCAGAACAAGAGGCTTAAAGAACATAGGAAGGAAGCAAAACCATCCAAACTGTCATAGAAATTTTGTCAAGTCTTCTACTGGAGACTGCTATAGGGAACTTGTCAACTCCTATTGGCAAGCTTGGCCAGTTGGTTGTTGATGCCTCTGACCAACTGAAGTCCCTTGAGGAAGAATCTCAGACTATGGCTGAGAAAAACTACAAGAAGAAAAGAGGTGAACATATAATCAAAGATATTGATACAGGGAAAATTGCTTTATCCTTGAATAAAGATCTTTTGAGAAAAGCTATTGAGACAGGAGGCAAAATTCTAGCCTACACATCTTATGTTTCATTTTTCTATACTGATTTAGTTAAGAAGTGACAAGAGACAACTGGAACTAGAAAAGATACGTAATGCCTACATACCTTTACAGGATTCAGTCTTAGCTTTTGGCAAATCAGTTGATGATTTGCAAAATCAGTTAGATATGTATGATTTTGAACAGGCAAAGAGACTTTGATCCTTGAAGGAGTTAAATAATTTATTAAGACCTAAGATAGACATCTTGCAATGAGCTTATAAGAATGCAAAAGCAGGTTTAGCTACTCCAGAGATGAGTACAATTGATGCAATGGAAGATTTTTTTGCACAAGTCATGACAACCATAGAGACTACTGAAACCTAAATAGAAACATGGGAAAATGATTTTTCTCAAATGAAGCTTACTTTCAGTAATATTTTATTGAAAATTGAAGTGAACACTCCTTAATATAGACTTTTAAGTTTTTGTATATGTAAACTTTTGATGCAAATTTTGCTATATATATATTTTACTTTTCAATTTGGCATTGTTGTCAAAGGGGGAGTAGAAAATTGTATGTGTGTTGTGAAAATTTTGTATGTATTGCTAAGGGGGAGTTGAAATACATGTACAATTTTTGTAAGCACACTTAGTTGTAAAGTTGTAAAATTTTCTAAGTGTTGCCATCAATACCAAAGGGGGAGATTGTTGGCTTGATGATGATTGTAATGATTGTAATGATTGACTTCATGTGTTGTCATTGATGGAACATGTACACACACACACAGGTTCACATTGTTATTATAATCTTAGACAAATTGGTATTACTTCTAAAATTTACTTGTATTGCAACTGATATTGGATGTTTAGTTTTTGATGGTTTAGAGAGTGTCAAATCAATACATTTGACAACCGGTATATGCAGGAATGACTTGACACCAACTTGGAGATTTAGTGGAGACCATTATAGAAGCACAATCAGTTTACATGTTGATAGTGGTTAACTCTAACTGGTATTCATTGATTGTGTGATGAGTTATCACCGGTCATGATGAGTTACTCCTAATCGACAAATTTTGGTAGTAATTTGTGATGAGTTATGTTTGATTGTTTAGATACACTGCACTTAGGAAATTGTGATATGATTTCTAAGCCGACATGAAATCTAATGTCTATATAATGATATTATGATGAACTATTTTGGATATATGATATGATGCGAGTTAGAAGTGTTAAGTTGTTGAAGGCATTGCAGAATACGTTGGTGATGCAGTTTTAAGTGAGCAGAAGAGGATCTATTCAAGCAAGTTGTGCTACTTCTAGATCACACCACCTGTTGTTTTCTAATCACTACAATAGTCAAATCCCCTAACCAGGTAAGCTCTAACAAGCTTCATTGTACAAATCCTTTAACAAGGTGATCCATTAGTTTGGATTCTGAAATCCTCTACCGAGGTTACTCCTAGTAGGGTACTACCTTTAATAGGGTATAGCTCCTAACAAAGCTTTGGTATCTTTAACAGGATTCGCTCCTAACAGAGCACTTTTGTAGACCTTAAATGATTAGTTACCTATTATTGCAGATAGTTAACTTGTGAGTCTTATCTCACCGTGGTTTTTCCCATTTGGGTTTTCCACGTATAAACACTTGTGTTATGGTGGATGTTTTACTTATTGTGGATGTTTTTATATCATCTTGGATTGCATGCATAGTGTTTAGTAAACTTGTTAAGTATCTCAATCGGTCAATGTTTAAAGTGGTATTGTTTTTGTTGTCACTAATTCACCCCCCCTTTCAGTGCTTTATAAGTCTATCGGAGTGAACATATCCTAAGGAGCCAACAATTGATTGCAAACCTATTAGAATCCCTTCATCCAGGGCTACAAATCATCCATGACATAAAATCGATTGAAGATCTCACCACCATGCCTATCCTTAATGGTTATATTTTGTCCCATGCCCTTGACATGAGACTTTACAGGAAGAAATCCCTTCTTATCAACAAACCCTCCAAGATAGGGGATTCCCTTTATCACCCTTAGGTGCAGGATGAGAGGGTAAATTAACTAAAGCCCCTACATAGTTGACTCTAGACAGATTTTGTAGTGGGTGACCATATTCATGGCATATCCAATAACGAAAAAGGGAGAGCTTAATCATCCACCTATCAATCTCAATAGGAGGAGCCAAGACAATTTTTTACAGAATATGGCAACAGTTTATTTAAATCAATTTCAACACAAGAATGGGCATATGAGATTACCTTTTTGTCCAATGTTTGTTGTGATGGGCCTATTGGCTTCCCAAGAAAAAGAGTAATCAAATATAAAATGTCATTTCTCTAAAACTTAAGAGGGAGTCTCAGGAGTTGTGTCCAGATAAACACAATTGAAAGAAGCTCCTCTATTGAAGTAAATCCTACATGCCATGGTTTGATGAAACAGTCAACCTAGTTTTAAAAGGAAGGCCCTCCCTCAAAAGCCTTATTTATAATTAATAGGCAAGAAAAGACAACCATGAAGTACTTGTTAACAACCACCATAACCTTCATAGAACCCTCGGGATTCCATGTCTAGTGATCCCATGACTCAAAAAATGGAAGGAAAACTCAAATACCCATAACCTTATAGATTAACGTACGATTTATCAAATAATTTATATCTTTTGCTATCAAATTTGGCTGAATCACAAGGACTAGTCAATCTTGGCTCCTTTCCAAGCAACCATTCAGTTTTGTTAATCTAATCCCTCCATTCATAGAAGAGCCCTCTCCATTTGTAGTCTTATTCTAGCGATCCATAGCCTTACCCCGCAAGGAAGACAACATATCTTTCTTTCTTAATTACTCACAAAACAACATGCTTAGAGAATCTCCAATCTCCACATGCACAATAAAAAGCACAAGACAAACCCTACCACAAGACTCCATTAAAAAAGAAAAACCTCACTCCCAAAAGAACACCAACAACCCTCCAAAACAAATTCAAACCATCCCTACATAGCTTAGAGAAAACTCACACTCACCAATCACCACATAGATATGCCAAACCACAAAAAATAAAAACCCACACGTTGCTCCCAATCACTAAATACCATGCACAATAAAAAGGCCCCTCAACACCACCCACATCACAAAACATAACAGAAAAAGATAACGACTATGGCCATGGAGCCCTGGTGTGCTTGACCTCTCCTCCCTACAGGCATAACATCACATTGTCTTTTGATAAATTTGATTATCTTGACTACCCAAGTCTAATAAAATTAATTTTGCTCGAACAATACATAGGAACATAAGAAGATGCATTCATCTAATGACACATAAATTATGAAGAAAATAAACACAACCATCATAACCAACTCCGTAATGATATCTCTTCACATCATTCACATAATCTTTTTAAATATAAATGTACTAGTCTTTAACTCAACTCACTTATGCTAGCCAAAATCTAATTTAGTCTAGCACACCTAAATCTAAAAAATATATGTAATGTACGCCAAGAGATATCAAATTTTAAAATATTTAATATTCATAAATATGAAACAAATTTAGATTGGTTATTAAATATAAATATAAAATTTACTTATCATAAGAATAATTTGAGCCTAAATAGAAAAATTAACTATTAAAATTTAAAGTTAATTAAAAAGACAAAATATTTTTTTCTCTGTCGTGCAGTACTCTAAACTACTACTTCCATGATGACTAAAAATAATACATATTTTTGTGAGAGGTACTAATGTAATGCATTAGTTTAAAGCTTTTCTTACTAAATTGGTTGACAAATTCATATTCTTACAAGCAATTAAAACACATGACAATCATACCATATGGTCTTGGAAAAAGATATATTTAGTTGCTTTTTAGAGTAAAGCTTATAGTTGTAAATACTTTTGGCATTTGATTGTCATTGATGTCAACTTGATGTAGATTTGATTATCATAGAGAAGTGAAGGCTTTGAGCAAATGAGAAGGGTTTGAACAGACTGGACAAAGCTTGCAGGTTGTATTAAGTAGAGAAGACATTTAGCTTTTGGCTATTGCTTGGAGTTTGCATTTGGACAGTGAAGACAATAGTGTTGGTCTCAATCGGGTTGGAAGAACAATCAAATCATACATTCAATGGTCTGGCCTGTGTATGAAATGTAGAAAGACAGATTTGTGTGTGTAACCATATATCCCACATTGGCAGTATGGTGGCGGTATTGAGTATTTATATTATTCGGTGAGTGTAGGTTAAGTGGGCAATAGCTCACATGTCTTTTGTCGCTTGACTTGGAGTGAGCGTCATGGTCACATAAGACGTCAGGTGCATGATTGCAATGGTTAAGGTTACCTCCAGGGAAGGCTATAAAGTTGTGATAGACCATAGAAGTTAACATAAAATATTAGGTGCATGATCGCAATGGACATGGTTATTTGTAAATGTGACTTGTGATGTTGCAATCTAACCTTCAACGATCATAAAAGATGCTATGTCATTGTTGGCATTTAATTGAACCGGTAAAGACTGTTGGTGATTTGCAACTAGTAAATGATTGATTGGTGAATGTGATGAAGAGATTGAGATTCTTGTTTGATGATTAAGTCTGATTGGTGAATGTGATGAAGAGATTGAGATTCTTGTTTGATGATTAAGTCTCATGTTGTCATTGATGGCAACTATAGTTTTGTGGTCATCTAAGTCTTGGAAGCCAATCGGTAAGGTATAAGTGGTACAGATGACAATTTACTAGTGAACCGACAAATAGGTTCTTAACCGGTAAACAAAGACAGAGTTGCATTCATGCAACCGGTACAGGTGATTGATGAAGAGTTGAATGATGCGGTTTTACAGGAGTGTTGCAGACAGGTATTTGGAGCTATGTTCATGATCACATTGGTAGATTCAACTGGGCAAGTGAGATTTGATGTACAGAGAAGGTATTCTGATGAACACTTAACCGGTAGTGATAAAGTCACTTAAATCGGTAAAACGAAATAGGTTTTGATTTGTTATGTCGATGGTTGACATAAGTTCGGCGTTCAAAGCTATTTTGTCTAGATTAATTGAACCTAGGAAATTGTTCCAAGGTTGTAGCCGACTAAGTTGATGTCTATAAAAAGTGTGATGAGTTATGAGATAGACAAAAGATCGAAGGCGAATATTGAGATTGTGATTGTGCGATGATTAGTGAAGCTTTGTATTGATGTGTTATTGAAGTTTTGAGGATCTGAAGTGGATCTTATCAGACACAAAGCAGATCTTATCAGACACAGAGGTGTTACATGAAGATCATTTGAACTGTTGTTATCCTAACAGTTACAACAGTAAAATCCCTTAATCGGGTAGGTCCTAATAGGCCTTACATTGTAAATCCCCTAATAGGGTAGCTCTATATTAGAGTGTTAAATCCTCTTTCAAGGTTGATTCTAATAGGTCAAAGCTCCTAACATGGCTAATCATTTAAATCCCTTAATTGGTGACTCCTAACCGAGTCTGCTCCTAACATGGCATGTTTGTAAGACCTTAACTGGTCAATATTACTATTCTATAGATAGTGAATCTTGTGGGTATTAACTCCCACTGTGGTTTTTCCCTTTTGGGTTTCCACATATAAATCTCTTGTGTTATGTGGAATTTGATTTATTGGGCATTAGCTTATGTGGTGATATTCCTCTTATGCTTGTTAAGTTTTAAGTTGTTTAAGTTGGTGATCAGATTCATATTGTTTTTGCTTGCACTAATTCACCCCCCCTCTCAATACCTTATAATTTTATCAATTGGTATCAAAACCAACCTTCTTTGAGGTTTAATCTCTTGAGAAGGGTTCCTAAGGGAGACATGGGGGATATGAGTTATGGAGAGATGTCTAACTAACTTGCAGAAACTAAGGATACCCTAGAAACATTAAGAGGCAAGTATAAAGCTTCACTTGCTAAGAGAAGAGAGCTAACCAAACAATTGTTGGAGGTTTCTAAGAGAAGTTCTTCTGATGAAGCAAACATAGATGCATTGGTTGATGAGGTGGAGAAATTGAATGATGAGAAGACTAACTTGAGGAGAGAGCTAGAAGCCCTAACTATCTAGATGAGTTGGGAACTTGAAACAAGGAGGGCAACAAAAGACAAGATCAAAGAGAAAGAACATGAGATCTTTAAGATAAATCAGAAAATGACACTCTATATGCACACTGGCATGAGGAAAAAGAAGAAAAAGAAGGGATAAAGGCAGAACTAGATATGACAATGTCTCTTAGAAAGACTCTCATGAAAAGGAATGAAGACCTTACAAAAGAACTTGTTGATGCTAATGAGAAGCTTGCAAAGTTTAACAAAAGTTCTATCATGCTTGATGAACAGATCTAATCTCAAAGGATGAATGGTGATACAACTGGATCGGGTTACAATACATTTGAGAAAGGTGAGTCTTTCGATACTAAGGACAACTTGCATGAAGTTAAATCTACACCTAAAGTTCAAAAACCCATCGGTAAGAAATCCTATAAGTTTGTTTGCTTCAATTGTCATAAACTAGGACATATTGCTAATGTTTGTAGAAGTAGATCTTATGTCGCTAATGGTTATAGACGCAATGCTTATCAAGGATATAATCCTAGAACCTTTAATGGTTATTGTTTCACTTGCAACATGCAAGGATGTAGAGTTGTTGAGTGCAGGTATGGAGCAAATAATTTGGCACCTCACATGTGTCAGAGGTTTAGTGGTGGTTGGCAAAGAACCCTTAATGACCAGAGAAGTCCTAACTTACAGAGACCCTATGCTAACCGGTCTAGTCCCCGTGAGATGGAAACGAGGATGAATGTGGTTTGCACAATTTGTCATAACTACGATCATGTAGATATGAATTGTAGAAGAAGGTCTGGTAGAGGCAATGCTGGACCTTGGAGAGCATCTGGTATGGCTTGTTATCATTGTCATAAACCGATACATATTGCAAAGTTTTGCAGAGCTAAGGTGAACCAACTGGTGAATCAATCTGCTGACCAAAAAGGGAAGATGAAAGTTGATGTGGAGGAGACCAGAGCTAAAATGAACAAAATCTGGAAAAAGAAGGACGATGAGAAAACTGAAGTCAAACCATTTGAAGATCCTATTTCTTCACCTAGTGTGGAGAAACCTTCACTGACAAACTAAGCTATTAAAAATATCAGGGGGAGATTAATGTTAGATCCATTTCAGAACCCCCTGAAGGACCATGAGGTATGTTAAATCTGCATACTTTGATGTATTATGATATTGTGAAGAGATTTTATGATCAAATTGGTAGGTTTGATGTGTTATGAGAACTGATAGTGTGTTAAAAGATATTTTAGGGTTTTACTGGCAATGGCATTTAATGCAATGGGTAATGGGCAAATAAAAGGAACCTTTTGAATGTTATTTGCCACATTACATTCTTGTGAGCACATAGAGAGTGAATAGAGTAGGGCAGAGTTTGTGTTTGCAACATTAACAAAGATTTGAAGTGATCTGGTGTGATTTACGATCGAGAAACAGTGAGATAGATTTGACGGTGTTTGGAACCCTAGTGTAGAAGTGGTAAAAGGTATTTATTCAGAAATCTTGATATATGCTTATCTTTTTTAATCATTGAAGATGGACACCCCACATTTAGTTGATGTTACCGATAGACCTCGTCCTGAATTTAAGAGGCACCCGTTTAAGTATGAGGAAATTGATCTCGCCAAAGCTCTATCCGAAGTTCCTTATGGTGTCTTACATGTTGAAGATGTTAGATATTTTTATCATTGAAAACTAGAGGATCTTGGTGTTGCTGATATTTTTTATCAATATAAAGCATTGTGTGATAAGAATGGTATATTGAAGGATCGATTCAAAAGGGTTATCGAGAAAGGGTTTCACCATGCCTTGAATTTTATTAATGATTTTGATGATGAACTTGTGAGATACGTGCTTAGAAGGATTCATGAATAGTTTATGTGGCTCGACCGACCACTTAAAATTTCTAAGGAACCTATTCACGCAGTCAATGGATTTTTTGCCACCGGTGAGGTTCCAGTTTTGAGATCCATTCTTAAGAATGATGTAGAAAAGTTAACAAGATCTAAATGGGATGGAAGAGAAATGACAGTCAATAATATCAATGATCCGACAGTAAAGTATGCTTCTATGGTGATTGGTTATGGGATCTATTACTCTAGTAAGATGAACAACATCCTTGTTGCAACTATTCATACAACTTACCAGATGATCAAAGAAGATGTTGACTATGACTTGTTAGAGGCATTGAGGAGTCAACTTGTGCTGAACCTGGAATCCATCAAAAAGGATAAAGAGGTTAAGGTTTAAATTTGGTCAATTAAGTCTAGGTCTATTCTTTTATTTTCAGAAATGCTTCCTCGGTATTGGTGATATCCAATGGATAGATAGCACTCCTGCATTGATGCAGATGAAGTACAACATTAGAATGCTTGGTAATGATTTTAGAAAAATTGCATGGAGATATTTTAAAGACTTTCAGAAGAAAATGCATGCAAGGGAAAGGATACCGACAAAGGTTGTCAACCTGTATGAAAGCACAATTTGCTTTATAATTGATACATATACTTGCATGATGGAGGCAGTTCTACCCCAGACTACATGGGTTATGCCCATGGGATATGAAGTGGACAAAGATCTTCTGATTGCATATGTTGATCATTTTCTTTCCCAACCAGTAGATAGATACAATAGCAGAACGGTTTGGCACTTATAAGGAGAAATCCCTTCAAGTGCTCTCTGAACTTCAAAGACCGATAATTGCAAAGAAAGTTAGAAAAGAAGTTGAAGCATTTGCAGAGCAAGAAGGATTCACAAAGGAAGTCATTGCTGAAGCAAGAGAAAAGCATGCTGCTCAATAGGCCGAAACATCAAGTGCACCAACCGGTGCCACCACCGGTGTAAAGACAAGGGCTGGAAAGGAGAAGGCTGCAAAGAAAGAAAAACCAACAAAAATTAAAAAGGAGAAACCATCAAAGATTTAGTTCGGAGAAAAGGTAAGATTGTTGAATCACCTACTGCACTGGTTAAGACTGGTAAAAGGAAAAAGCAATAAGCACATAAACTGGTCGATGCTGATGAAGAAGAGAGTGAGTTCGAAGGAGAGAAGAAATCCCTAAGGGCCTGTGGAAAAAGGTCAAAGGGGGTTGGTACTCCAACTGTGAAATCTCCAAATAAACTAGTAATCAAGCTCACACCTCTTGAAGATTTAATAATAAACATTAAAGAGCATGGTATATTGACTGTTGTGAAGAAACTCTTTGATAAGTTTAGTAAACATGAATAAAGGGAAATACAAGATTCAATTGTTTACATGATGAATAAATACAATAAGGCCCTAATAGCATTGCAAGGGCAAATTCCAAATTCATTGTATAATATAATTGATGCTAGATGACAGGCAATCATGAAACAAGATAGAGAATACATTGAATATTTTCTAAAAAATTTGCAACCCGAAGCTACCGAGGAAGAGCTAGATGAAATTTTTGCTAAGGCAAAGTCATCTTTTAGGTAGAAGAAAAGGTTGACAAGAATGTTAATTGGTGAGACTCAATCAGTCCATGAGGAGACTGAACAAATTTTGAAAAAGGCATTAGGTCTGATTCCAGATGAAGAGGAAGAAGTTAAGGAAGATGAACTAGAGAGGTTTGAGGCTGAAGATCTTTCAAAAGGTGATAAAATAATTGATTTTAAGCCTGATGAAATTATATTGGATGATCAACCGGTGAACACACAAACTGAACCTGAGATTATCCCCGGTGACGATGATACTGGTAATAATGATGATGTTGGTGCTCTTGACAATGTAAATGTACAGGATATTGATGTTGAAATGTTTGAGCAATATGAACAAGAACAGGGATAGGAAGAAAAGAAAGATGAGGAGCCACCAGTAGTTACTCAAATTTTTGATACAAAACCCCCACCAGTACAAGAAACAGAAAAGGAAAAGGAAGAGGAAAAGAAGATTGAAGAAAAGAAAACAGAGGATACTGAACCTAGAGTGACACCTTTGTCACTTGATTCTAAATAGAAAATTGTAGATGATGATGATGATGATGATGATGACGATGATGTTGCTATAAGCATCAAAGGTCCACTAGACATGGATAATTTGAGCTCAATTAAGTTGATGGAGATTGCAACTGCCATGCAATCCCGGGCCAAGAAGAAGAGGATGAAAGAACAACAGAAGGAGGTAGAGACAATAAGGAATGTTGTTGAGATTTTGTCAAGTCTCCTACCGGAGACTGATACCGATAATTTTGTTACTCCTATTGACAAGCTTGGACAACTTGTTTCTGATGCTGAAGAACAGATGAAATCTTTTGAGGATGCAGCTTATGTTAGTATTGAGAAGGATTACAAGAAGAAAAAAACTGAGCAATTGATGACTGAAATTGATAAAGGAAAAGTTGCTCTTACTGTCAATAAGGACTGTTTGAAAGAAGGACTTGAAACCAGAGGTAAAATATTCTCAACTATTTCAAAATTTTCATTGTTTTGTACTGACTTGAAGAAGAAGGAGGAAGCTGAGCAAGAACTTGAAGTTCTTAGTGAGTCAGTCAAGCCCCTTAATGACTCTACTATCAAATATGGAAAATTGGTTGTAGAACTTTAGCATAAGTTGAAAGCTTATGAAATTGAACATTAAGAGGATTAGATCATTGCAGGAATTACAGACGCAGCTGATATCGAAGGTAGAAATATTGCAGAGAGCTTATAAAGAATCTAAAGCTATTCTTGCTACACCAGAGATGAGCACTCTAGATGCCATGGAGGAGTTTACTGGACAAATGAGGACACATGTGGAGATAATCAACACTATTTTGGAGACCTGACATAATGATCTGACGCAGTTGAAATCACATTTTAGTGATGCTTTTTCTATGATTGCATTGTAAAAACATTTTTAACTCCTATATATATATATGTGCTATTCAATTTTGATGCAAATTTTGATGTACATGTATTTATCTATCGTGTATTTACTTCTTTGTTTGGCATTGCTGTCAAAGGGGGAGTAATAGTTGAAGTGTCATGAAGAGTCAGTCAAAATTTTGTATGTAAAACTAAAGGGAGAGTAGTAGTATAAGTCTTTTAATTTTTGTAATAGCACACAATTGCTAAGGGGGAGTATATGTCATGAAGTCAATTTTTGTTTTGCACACTTAGTTGACAATTTTTTTCCTAAGTGTTGCCATCAATGCCAAAGGGGGAGAATGTTGGCATTTGACTGAACCGGTAAAGACTGTTGGTGATTTGCAACTGGTAAATGATTGATTGGTGATTGTGATTAAGAGATTGAGATTCTTGTTTGATGACTAAGTCTCGTGTTGTCATTGATGGCAACTATAGTTTTGTGGTCATCTAAGTCTTGGAATCCAACTGGTAAGGTATAACTGGTACAAATGATAGTTTACAAGTGAACCGACAAATAGGTTCTCAACCAGTAAACAAAGACAGAGTTGCATTCATGCAATCGATACAGGCGATTGATGAAGAGTTGAATGATGCGATTTTACATGAGCGATCGAGACAGGTATTTGGAGCTATGTTCATGACCGTATTGGCCAATTCAACTAGACAAGTGAGATTCGATGTACAAAGAAGGTATTTTGATGAACACTTAACCGGTAGTGATAAAGTCACTTAAATTGGTAAAATGCACAGGCTTTGATTTGTTATGTTGGATTTGACATAAGTTCGACGTGCAAAGTTATTTTGTCTAGATTAATTGAACCTAGGAAATTGTTCCAAGGTTGTAGCCGACTAAGTTGATGTCTATAAAAAGTGTGATGAGTTATGAGATAGATATAAGATCGAAGGCGAATATTGAGATTGTGATTGTGCAGTGATTAGTGAAGCTCTGTATTGATGTGTTATTGAAGTTTTGAGGATCTAAAATGGATCTTATCAAACACAGAGGTGTTACATGAAGATCATTTGAACTGTTGTTATCCTAACAGATACAACAGTAAAATCCCTTAATCGGGTAGGTCCTAACAGGCCTTACATTGTAAATCCCCTAACAGGGTAGCTCTATATTAGAGTGTTAAATCCTCTTGCAAGGTTGATTCTAACAAGTCAAATCTCCTAATAAGGCTAATCATTTAAATCCCTTAACCAAGTGACTCCTAATCGAGTCTGCTCCTAACAGGGCATGTTTGTAAGACCTTAATCGATCAAGATTTCTATTCTGCAGATAGTGAATCTTGTGGGTATTAACTCCCTCCGCGATTTTTCCCTTTTGGGTTTCCATGTATAAATCTCTTGTGTTACATGGAATTCATTTTATTGGGCATTAGCTTATGTGGTGATATTCCTCTTATGCTTGATAAGGTTTAAGTTGGTGATCAGATTCATATTGTTTTTGCTTGCACTGATTCACCCCCCTCTCAGTGCCTTATAAGTTTATCAGTCGCAACCTCACGACTTGGAGAGAACCTTGGAAGATCAGCTTACAATGATGTGACTGACTACCACGTGTCACTCAAATCGTACCATCGCATGGAGAGGTGATGCCATCAGGTCAGGGTTGTGATGTTGCTACATGTTGCCATGTGTCATACAGGGGCCCATAGAGCTAGAAGAAATGAAGAAAAGTGTAGGCTTGCAAGGTTTGATGATGCAAGCAACTGTTAGGTCACAATGTTGTGACCAAACACCATGTGTCCAAGAAGATGCATTTGAAGTCCGATTGGATGGTTGGCCAAGCTGACGTGTTTAAAATAAAGGCCAATTGTCATCTGTACAAGCATTTGGTAAAGTGGCTTTGTTCTACACAAAGAAGTTTTTTATATATCTTAGTCAGTTGTCTTTCCCGCGAGATGCAATAGTGAATGAATGACCATAGTTACAGGTGAAACTACTAAAGGTGGTAGATGGACGTGAACACAAAGATTTGAAACAAAAGAAGCAAATGATACATTTAATATTGACGGTTGCCAGACTGTCTTGCAAATGAAAGATTAAATTTGATTGCAAAGATTGGAAACAAATAAAAGATGGATAGAATGCATTTGATGTTGACGACTGCCAAATTGTTAAACAAATGGAAGATCAAATATGTTAGTGGCTCAAGGAGATTTGTAATCTTCAGTTGGTAGGTAATAAAAAATAATGTACAGGCGAAGCTACTATAGATAGGAATCTGAATGCAGAGAATAATATCTCAAGATGGAAATGGTGCATTTAATGTTGGCAACCAACAGTCTACAAAGTAGATGGAAGATCTAATATTTTTCATATCAAGAAGAGTAAATTAAGATGTATGACAAGAGATTTCTTGAGTAAAATAAGAAAACCAACAGTCTACAAGGTAGGTGTAAAAGATTAAATCTTTTGTGTATCCCGAGAAGAGCAATTAATCCAGGCATGGCGGGAGATTCATGTGCCATAGGAAGAGACTATCTAAACATGATTTGGTAGTTTATTGTGGAGTAGTGTTGTGGAGAGAAGAGTGGAGAATAGAGAGTAGATATTGCATAGAGCTTTGAATGCATATTTGAGAGAAGGTGCAGAACAACAAGTGTGTGTGCATAAAAAGGGAGGAGAGAACACAAAGAGAAGTAGAGCATAACATAGAGAG
This sequence comes from Cryptomeria japonica, assembly GCF_030272615.1. NCBI lineage: Eukaryota > Viridiplantae > Streptophyta > Pinopsida > Cupressales > Cupressaceae > Cryptomeria > Cryptomeria japonica. Next base: position 4,579,572 of record NC_081413.1, read on the forward strand.
AAGAAGTTCATAATAGAGAGAGAGAAGAAGAGCAAAATAGGGAGAAGTGCAAAATAGAGAGAGAAGAAGAGCAAAATAGAGAGAGCTGCAAAGGCAAAGGTGTAGAATACAAGAGTGTTACAAAATATCATTTGTAACAAGGTACTTCAATTGTAATTGAAATCCATTATAATTCATCTAAGTTGGTGCTCAGATTAGGGGTTGGTGCTCCTTTGGGTTGGTGCCCATAAATCTCAGGGGTTGGTGCCCATAAAAGTTGTAACCAAAGTATTTCCATTGTGAGGCTAGATTAGAGCAGTAGATTCTAATAGCATTTCTCACGAAGGTTTTTCCCCACCATGGGTTTTCCTCGTATACCTGGTGTTATATGTGTATGGTTTCCTCGTGAATGTGTTTTGATCTCTTTGCATTTTAGTTAGTTGTGTTTGATTGTTTAGAAAGTAAAATCTACCACCGATTCACCCCCCCTCTCAATGGTCTATTTATGTTCCTTCAATTTGATATATTAAATAAAAGTAATTAGTGAATTGAGAGGGAGTAATTTTATCTTTTTTATTTTTTTAATATTGTGAATAAAGAATGTAAGAATTTTGGAAAACAAAAAAATCAATCTTTTAAAGAGAGAAATCTAATAGTTTTTATTTAAAATCCTAAACCAATACGACTTGTTTTAAACTTTACCAATTAGCTAATGAGTAAATTTGTATTTTCTATTTATATGTTACCACCTTTAGAAACATTCCTAAATTGAAAATAGAAAGTTGCATTTTCAATTACAACTATATAAAGGTCTCCTTCTAAATAAAAATTGACAAGAGATTTTTTTTCTTTACTATCCAATATGAATGCAATTGGAATACGTTACTCTATCCAATGTGGATACAATTCTTTATTAATTGAAAAACTAATAAAGATAAAATCAAATAACATTAAGATGTTTAGACCGATGTAAGGATATGTTTTAAAAATATAAAACATGTCATTCTTTTGAAACATAATCATTCACATAAAAAATTACAAGAGAAACTTTTACTAAAAGTCTCAATTTTAAAGAGAAAAAGAAAATTTGACTTGCTTTCAACTTAAATACAAAAATCTTTTATTAAATATGAAATATGCAATTATCATTTATGTACTTAACTATTGCTCAAGAGGATAGATCTAAGAACATTCACATGCATGTGCCTCACATAAATTACAATTCCATAAATTTGGATCCATATATATCAAATGTGTATGTGATGGAAATGAGGGGTTTCCTCTATGTCAATCAACTATTTTAGCTGTTAAAAATCATCGAGGTCACAAGGAAGAATGATATTTGTAGCAATTTTAAATTTGGTAAGACATAATTATATAATCAATGAATCCTATTATTATAATAATCAACGAATTATATTATTATAATAATCAATGAATAGTATTATTAAAAGTTAGAAGCCCCTAGATGGGGAGAATAAAGACAGTAAGATTAAAATGGACAAATGACTTATTCTATAGTCAAGTTTCCATCCTACACTCGTGCAAGGGTGTTTGCCTTAAATGTAGCCTTCATCATCAGCCTAACATTGACATTTCTCCCTCTTTGATTTACCCCTCACATAATTTGCGATCAATCATGGCACCCCTCTGGTATGGCACATAATCATGACGCCCCCGAAAAAAAATCAATTCACTTTGTCACCATAAGTGTAGAGAAGAAGAATCCAGGTTTACAAAATATTACAAAGTTACAATGGACATTAGAGCTGAAGGCAATAAGCTAGCCAACAAAAATTCTCATCGAACCTAATACTATACTAAAATATTAATATTCTATCCACAAATCTCTCTAAATTTTTAAGTTTTAAATAGACTAGTGTTCGACTGTATTTTACAATAATATTTGCAAGATGAAAATAATCTAACAAAATGCCATAACAATCACCATTAGCACAATTCTCAGCAAGATTATCATCACAAGGAAACTACAAATCTCCTAAATTATTTTTTATTTGCAGATTGACAATAAAATAAAATGAGGAAATTGTATTTGTAGGTTTAAGAGTCCAATTTTGCAAGGGTTTTTAGCAAATGTGTCATATCTGAGAACTAAATCATAAATATTGAACTGTGCTATAACAAAGATAAATCAATTGATAAACCAACAAGATTTTGACATTAACTTTCAAGTATAAATTGCAAAGTAATGCTAAAAAATTACAAATAATTTATAGCAGATTTAATTTCTGAATAAACTTACACAATGCGGTCTAAGAATAAGAATTCAAACACATACTTTTGATGCTTTCTTGGAATATCATTGGCAACCAAAATGCAGTTAGGTTTGAAGTCTCCAAGAACAACATAAATGAAGGTGTTAAGGAGGCTTAAATTAGGGATATTAAATGCTCATCAACCCCATTTGTCTATGAATTTCTTCTACCCTAAAATTTGCAATACTTATGCTCAACAATGCACCAAACCCTAGGTGCTCAAATCAACACTTATCAACATGAAGATCAACTAAAATGAATCCATCATCCGATCAGGGTCTCATGGCAGAGGGAGTCATGTCTCATGGCCAACGATTAGGAAAACCCTACAATTAAAATGATCCCAAACTACATGTAATTTTCTTTTCTTGAAACCCTCGTCCAAAACATGAAAATTCAATTTAATTCAATGTAATTCAATTCAAGGCAACCATTTGCAGTTATAGAAGTGATATAATGACAATAATTGAAAACTGACATTATACAAAACTTGTATTATTAAAATTAAAAAAATTAAAAGCAAATAGTTATAGACAAACGTCAATTTTATAAGAGAATTTTTATTTATGAACATTCTTCAATTCGTTATATGAAAATAATACACCTCTCTACATAATTAGAAGTAGTAATATACTAATAATTATTAGGGATATAGGTAATGAGTAGAACCGGACTGCGGTTTTAGAACCGGAATAGACGCGTCCCTCAAAGGTATCGTGAATATTTTTCAATTTTTAGTTTGGATGAATGCCATCGCTTCTTTTTCAGCCAGCGGTTGTTTAGACTCTTTTGTACGTCTTACACATTAAATTTTGCCATTTCTAACCCTTAGATCTCACTCCACGGTCCTGGCAAATATCTTTAATAGTTCCAAGAAAAAAACGATACAGCACGGTATTAAATGCCATGCCAAGTGAATAATGATACGTCCACAGAGCATGATATGGTAGCTCCTTGTTTCTAGGGATCAGATAGCTAGCAGATTAATTGCAAGAAAACATACCATTGTGGTGTACAAAGGACCCGATCCGGCGACATGGCAGATTCATCTTCAGCCAACGAGGGACCTGCCCCTGCCCCGTCCAAAGGATGGGGAGGATGGGGTTTCTCCGTCCTGTCAGAGCTCCAAAAGGCTGCAGCCCAGGCAGCCGACGAAATTTCTCGTAATGTAATTTTTTCGCTGCCTTTAATTTTTTCCCTTAATTTTATCCAATGTTTTTGTTTGGAATCAGGGTATTTGAATTAAACTAGCATTGGTATATAACTTTGCCTAGGTTTAAATAATGTTGAAATTTCAACCAAATCGTGCATGAATATTCCCATGACCTACAATTAGATTAAATCCGGCGAACTTTGAATGTTGAGTTAGCATTGCTATTGAACTTTCTGTAGCTTTAAATACTGTGATACATCAATCAAATCGTGCTTATTGAACTATCTCTAGCTTTAAATCTGGTGAACTTTGTAGCCTGAGCAATAGCGTCACGGTCTATGCCGAGGAATGACAGCCAGTCTCGAGATAAGCCGAGGAATGACTGCAAGTCTCGAGATATTTAAATTTTTAAGGACCCTTGATCTAACTTTGTTCGAACTAGAAAAAATAATAAGGAAATTAGGTAAACATGATCACTTTGCCTTTTTTTTTCCCTTGCATTCCATAAGATTGACATTGAAACAGTGCCCGGATCATTTGCCGATTGGGAATGTGCAAACTGAAAATGAGTGCTAGTGGCTGCTAATTATTAAATTGGATGGCGTAATGAGCTTTTTTTTTCAATTAGTTAATCTGTGAAAAATTTCACTGAAAATAGTCCAAAATAGAATTTTCTCATGAAAACATTCTACTGTTGTTTGAAAAACAGAATAAAAAAATTATTTTCGAAAGCTTGTTTGGAACAAGAGAAGTAAATATTACATGGTACTATTTATATTTACACTACCTATTAATGTTCCTTAAATATTTTTTCCATGGTTCTAAAAATTATAGGAAGTCGCTACACTTGCGAGTAATCATTAGCCAGAAATGACTAGTAGATTTGCGTGATCACTAGTTTGTACCAAATACACGTCAGCCAGTATAAATTGTTTTTCCTTTTTAAAATTTATTTTTCTTTCCTATGAATTTGGATGAGTTTTCAACAATTTTCCTATTTTATTTATACTCTTTTTAATAATTTTTTTTTGTGTGAATTAAATTTAATTTATGAATTTGCATATATTTTTAGTTGCCCCCTTCTTTTGAAGGTTTTTGCTCAGTCCTCAGTTGGAGCTGAACAAATTTTTTGACCGCCGAGCTTTTTCTTAGTCTTGAGTCAGATTTAAAATTTGTGGTCTGCCAGAGTTTTTCCTGAGTCCATGTTTAAAGGCTATGTTTTTTTCAAGTAATTTTATTTAGTTGAGATAGTTCATCCTTCGTTTTACTATGAACTGAGCCCACTTGAGCTGGCAATATGGGAGTAACAGGTCAACAGAGAGCTGTAAAAATATCATTAGTGATGCCATTGCATTCTGTTTACAAAAGAGTAAAGACGTATTTTTTCAATGACATATATAATGATCCAATCTAGGCAAGGTGTTCAATGGAAGACTGCCTAACCTAGTGGCCTAAACATTTCAAAGATAATATTCAAACACCAGAGAGAAACTATAACAAATCACTTGTGCTTATATGGTAATCTGCCTTCAAAGTTTTATAGACATGCTGAGAAAACCCTAAATTGTAACAGAATACAGAAAATTGGCATAAAATTGGTCTTCATGCAAATATGGATGATATACTCCTCCTTTTGGTTATACTCCGTTTTTCCTCATTTTTCCATCTCTGTGCTCCAGATGGTCATCTTCTTCTTTTCTTGGCCTACCCTGACATTTCACCTTTTTCTCGCCTGAATATTCCCTTCTACCTCTGATTTGGATATAGGACACGTTTCAGATCAAGAATGACTTGCCTGTGTTTCTTTTTCCTCATCCTTGAGTCTGCAGGTATTTTGGGGGTCAATTCTTTGGCCCTAAATGCCACATCACAATTTGGGACAATAAATTCAATCATTAACTCTGCTTGGCCAACTACTATAACACCTCTTTGTTCTTGTTGGACCATTTGATCTAAATGTGCCGCTGTTTAAATCTCTTGATCTTTTTTTGCCTAATTATGGGCAAAATCATGATGAAGCTTTAACGATTGCCATGTATTTGACAAAATGCTTGTAGGGAAATAATTTCAAGAAAATTGTGTGTCCCGTTTTGATAGTTAGAGGCTTAAAAGAAGCCGAGTTGAATAGAAGACAATGCTAGGTGTCCTCTAGGATACACATCACTACATGCTTTTCCATGCTTCAGTTCTTTTGTGTGTTTTGGTGAAGTTACACGCTTCATCTACTTGAGCAATATGATTCCTAGCACCACTTATGTGCTTTTGAGCACTCAAATGCTCAATGAGTTGATTCTTCATGTCTATAAGCACATGAATCCTCTACCTCTTCCTCTACCATTGTAGTCTCTTCCTATCTAAGATACCGGTCTTGGTACTGGTTTGGGTTTGGGTTCATTCAAAAAAAATTGAGGTTGGGTTTGTTTTGGGTTTGTCCATATGTACATGTAATATTAATATATATTTAAATAATATGTATAAATATGTTATATTAATATACAAATAATATATGTTAATATTAATATAATTTACCTCAGTTTTAAATAAAATTGAGATTTCTGTTTGTGAACATACCAATGCAAAGGTGGTGGACAGAAACATCCATACATTTGCATCTTGGGACAATTGAGTATCAAAAGTATGGCCACACTTAATTCCCCCGATGGGAGACACAATAATGAATCGAAATGACCAAAGGGATGCCAGGTGGTGTCTTCCCCCAAGTGGCCGTTTAAAGTTAAACTTTGACGGTGTAGTGCGGGGCAATCTTTAATGTCCCCTAATTAGTTATACTTTAAATTAGCCTAAATTTACCCAAATCTAAAATAGGTAATTAAGTTTATGGGAGTACCTTCGTATGCTGTTTTCCTGCAACACAAAATTAGAGAACATATATGAAGTAATACTTAGAAACTGAAATATATGCTAATGAATTAGACTGAGTGATATAAACTTTTAATGTATTAAGTACCATTAGTATCATATTTGGTACATAAAATCAGATTGTAGGTTAGTTGCCATTCTTTATTATCCAATTTCTTTAGCGTATTAGGGTAGGCTAGTTGGATAGGGTGTCCAAGAGACCCTCCACCTTAGGCCCAAGACTGGATGCTACATCCCTCTTGGCTCCATGCGGCAGGTGTTAAGCATCCATCATGGAGTGGCGTACCCAGTGAGGTGTCCTATCGCCGTTCCCCCTCATCACAACCACCTCCTCTCTTAAGCCCAAGAGCAGATGCTTCATCCCTCTTGGCTCCATGTGGCAGGGGTTAGGCATCCACTATGGAGTGGTGTACCTAAGAGGGTCCCACGTACATTAAGCAATGAGTTTACAATTTATAAGTCTTGTAGGGGTTACAAGCTCCCTTAGTTTAACATTATTATACCATCATATTGATCATAATAGATCACACAATATGAGTCAGAAATGAGCAGATTGAAGAATACATGCAGTGAATGATCATGACAATGATCTTCTATCAATAATAGTATGCAGAGAAAATTATCAAAAATATGCACAGAACTTCATACCAGAATATAGTCTTATCTTAACAATAGTTGCAGATTCAATCTCTTTATTATGTTCACCTCTTCCAGCATTGTTCAATGCCTTTCCTTTGAGTGGTTGTTATGCTGTATATAAACCCTCGATTTGCATGGAAAGTTATGTCTTTCCAAACAGTCACTATCCTTGCAAAGGTGGTGACTCCTCATATCATCTCTTTTGCCTTAACTAATTAACCTACTGCTGATTATCACACCTGATCAAGGATTATTAATAATGCTTGTTAATGTATACACAAGTCTTATCGTTTCATCAATCCATTTGCTAAGATGCTAATGCTGCATTGACGTATAATAAGATCTCCGCCTGGATGGTATCGCTGCTCTGCAATAATTAAATGCACCTTTTTGTATAGTGCTTGTTGTTTTTAGATCATCCTATGCATCAGCCTTATATATGCCTTTGTTTGAGTATGGAGATGGTCTATAACTTCATAACAGTTCTGATCTGATCTGATCGATGGTGTTCTCACTGGATGCTTTGATTCCTTTCCTTTATATCTCTCAATGAGAGGGAGGGGTCACCTCTCTTCATCATGTATGTCCTTTGGCAAAAGACACACCCTTTCATCATTAGCACCCTTTGAAAGAGTGCAACTCTTCATTATTTCTGCCCTTTGAAAGGGACACAACCTTTCACAATCAGATCTGCACTTCTTATTTAAGTCAGTTCTGCACGTCTGATTCCCCAAATTATCTCCTCTCAAATGAGGCTCTCTTCTCCCTTCTATACCTCATATTTGGGAGAGTCACAGCTTAGCATTAATCATGCCTTTCGTCCATTCATTAATTTAATTAATTTTTAATTTTATTTAATTATATTCTTTTATATTTTCATTTTAATTTTATTTTTGTTCTTTTAAATTTTAATTTTATTATTAATGTTTACCATTAAATTCTATTTCAAAGTGGGGACATGATGCAATCCAGGCCTGTTTGGAGCAGGGTTCATAATAAGGAATGACAGGGAGATATTGGTCTGGGGCGGGTTTGTTAAACTAGCCAATGACACCAACAACAATGCTGAGTATGCTGTCTTGATGAATGGTCTTAAACTATGTAAAGAGAAAGGGCTGAAGGACATAGACATCGAGGGCGATTCCATAAACGTTCTTCATGCCATAACCACTGGTAAGACACCGAGTTGGAAATTGAGGATGTGGCTTGATGGCATACAGGTAATATTGTTTGATATGGGAGAGTACACTATAAGACACATATATAAAGAGGCAATTATGGAAGCAAATTTTCTATCCAAACACACTATTGACCAAGAGCAGGAGTCAATCACATGTAGTGATCCGAAGGCTTGGATAGGACTGAGTGGCACAGATGGACAAATTGAATAGACAACCAAGCAAAAAATCTTTGATGTCTTTGAGCACAAGGAGGGAATGAAAGATTGTGGCAATCCTCATCGTCTTTAAGTCTGAATTGGAACGACTCATTGGCGGCAATATGTCGAGTCCCTTGGTTATAAAACACCATCCTCAATGGTGGAAGACACACAACTTGGTTTGTTCACAGATACAAACATGGCAAGTTTTTTTTCAGACAGTATGGATGAGAAGGAGATAATCATAATACCCGAGTGCGAGTGCAGTTGTGAGCGAGCGCCAAGTGCGGATCAACATAAGGAGGTGTTTGCAATAAGTGGTGATGTAGAGGAAGATGTGGTGCATAAGATCATTTCACACACATAACGTTGTTCTACTGGAGTGTTTTGTGTATAATGTTGCCTGTACCATCGGAGACCACGAGGTCACAGAGAGAGCAATGAACCTATTGGTGGCTCCACATCTTAGGGCTCTTGTTGTCAAGGCATTGAAGAAGCTCAGGTCAAATGTGTTCAAAGGGTTTGTAGCGAATGCATTCAAGATCGAGGAGATAATCAAGAACAAAGACATGGCTGACACCATTTTGGCCATTGGGGATGGTTTGAGCAGGAACAATTTGGAAATGTATGAATATATGATGAATGGAAATGGGAGCTTGTTCCTTGATGTGCAACTGGAGAGAGCCCAAGTGGTCATTGAGGCCATTAGGACCTTGGTTTTCTCTCTTTACTGCTGATTTCATGTATCTTTTTTTTATGTTTAATATTATCGGTGCTACCCCCTAGGTACCAATTTGCCAAAAATAAAAATAAAAATAAAAATATTAATATAATATAATTTTTATTAATATTTACAATCATATTAATTTATTTAAGAAATAATTAACATGAATTATTAATATCTTTAATTAATATTCATCATATTCTTGCCCTAGTTCGTTTTAGTAAAGTTACAAGTGATTCTTCAAAATTATTATTAAACTTACTATATAGCTAAAATAAAATATAAAATTGTTCCGTTAGGGTTCTCTAGAAAAAAAATGATAATGGAATGAACTAGTAGCGTTCCTGATGTTCTAGATGTGATGAGGTCACACGATTCACATTTAAACAAAACAATTAGACATAAAACCCAATTGTTACCAGTTAGTTTAGGCATGTCATGAGAAGGGCACACAATTCACATTTGTAGGATGTTACCAGAAACACAGGGTTTTAGAATTTTTTTAAATGTGATTTGTGTAGGGTTTTAAAAGAACTCACAATTTTCTCGCTAGGTTTGTTATAGTTTCAACAAAGAGGAACCAACATTCATTTGGGCTCACCATTATAGAATCCCTTGTGAATTGGTCCTAAATCCAAACTAGGTATGAACTGACCTCGAATCTAGTTATGGCAGGGGGTGAACCGGTAACATAGCTTCCTATTGATGGATATTCTCTTTTCATGTTTGGACTAGAAGTGTTGTTTTGAGAAGAGCTCACTTCTCCTTCATATGTTTCTTGCCCTCTAATGCTACTTTTCTCTTCCCCTAGAGAACCTTCCTCTTTCTCTTGAATTATTATGTTGTCCACTAGACACTTTCTCTTCTGTTTTCAAAGTAAATTGGTATATTACCTCCTCATAATCAACTCTTAGAATGGCTGTCTTGTCTTGAATATTGAGTCTCACTCTATTCATAGATTTGGATACCTTCTCTCTATCCCTTAAATGGTGTCTTGATTTAATCACAACCTTGTAGAATTCCTCTATTTAGTTTGTCACACTCATTTCCTTTTGTCTAAGGCTTTAGAGCTTCTTTGCTGGCTCTAGTTATTTCCAAGATGAAAATTTTCCTTTATCCTTGCAACCATCTAGTTCTACCAAGCGATTCTCGCTTCCTTAGTCATCACTCTTTCTCTCTTCAACTCTTTTCACCAAAGGGTTGCATGACCCCTTGAGTTTGGTTTGGGCCATCTTCATCCTTTGAGGATCTTGGATATTTCCATACTTGAAATATTCTTCCAACTCACTAATCTAGTCAATTAGTTCTAAATTCAATGCATTAGAAAAGTTAGGGTCTCCCATCTTGGTCCTTTTACTAATCTTCATTTATCCCCTTGGAATTGGTCTTCTCCTTCATCTAGAGGTTGCACTTGTTTCCTCTCGTTTATTTTGTCTTCATGATTATCATCTCTTCCGTCATTCTCAATATTTTTTTTTGTGGTCAACTACTAGAGCAACTATCTTATTTTGAAGCTCATTGTGGAGTTGCTCGAACATCTCCTCCACTCTATTGCAAAATCCATACAAGACACTTCGCACTACATATTTGCTTAGAAAACTAAGCACTCTGTAATGCTATTCAATGTTTTCTTCTCCTAGCTGTTTGTAATTGTAGGAATCTCATACTTGCAATAACTCTATTAGGATCTCACAATACACATTCTAGCGAAAAAGCCTTGTTTTGATACTATTTGATGCAATCTAGGCAAGCTGGTCCAATGAAAGATTGCCCAACCTAATAGCTTTAGCATTACTTAAACAACATTCAAACACTGGACAAAAATAAGAACAAAATCATGATTGTTAATATGGTAATCTACCTTCAAAGTCTTACAAACATGCCTAAAACCCCTAAACAATAATTGAATAAAGAAAAATGGCATAGGGCTATCCTACTTCTAAGGATGGATGATATTCTTCTCTATATAGTTATTTGTTTTTCCCTTATTTCCCACATCCCTCTTTTCTAGATTGTCAACGTCTTCTTTTTCTTGATCTATCTTGGTTTTGCCTTTTCTTGCTTTTATTTTCTCGTCTGCTCACAATTTAGGACACATTTCAGGTAGAGAAGTACCTTCTTGTGATTCTCTTACCATGTCCTCAAGTATGTAGGTAGGTATTTTTAGGGTTGATTCAATGGCCCTAAATGCCATATCACGATTTGGGAGAATGAATTCAATCACGAATTTTGCTTGGCCGCCTACTATAATGGCTTTGTGTTCTTGCTTCACTATTTTATCCAAGACGTGCTGCCATTTAAAATTTTCCATCAGCTTCCTAATTTTGAGAAAAATCATGATGAAGCTTTAACAATAACTAATTGTTTGATGAAATGCTTGTAATATTATAATACCAACCAAGAAAATTGTGCAACCTTTTTTGACCATTGGAGGCTTAAAAGAAGTCAATTTGAATTAAAGACAATGCCAAGTGCCAAGTGCCCTTTGGGATCCACATCATCAAAAATTATCTTTGCCAATGGTCTTTCATGTCTTGCTATTAAAGTTGCTCCAATTGCTACTGAAGTTAAAGTGTTGCTGAAGTGAACTTATGGTGTCACTAAAGTTGTATACACTACCATCGAAGATGATTGTGTTGGTGAAGTTGCTACAAGTTGTTAGTGAAGCGAGACAAGGTGTTGCGAAAGATGCACCATGTTTTTGTTGCAACCAAAGTTAGTTTGAACGGTCCTTTGATCTCTTTGATCCATCCAAACTTGCCATTTATTCAAAAACCTACACACAAAAACCACACTATTTCATAGCTGTTAGGGGTCAATATCACATGTTAGTTTGTAGTTGGGTTGGGTGATTATGTTTAAGGTTATGTTTATGTTTATGTTTGAGTCGCCGAGAGGTTCCCGTGGGGTAGATGGTAGTTAGTGACGGTTGGCAACTTGGCCAACCGTCGAGTCTATATATGATTCGGATGGAACCTCGGTAAGGATGGTATTGTACTGACATATTCTTGAGAATTCAATAAAGATATCATTCTTCTGGTATAGCTGTTTGTTATTGTTACTTATGCTTTGATATATGAATGTTCTGTTACATGAATAGTTGGTATGTGTGGGAAATCCTTGTTTTATCCGTGAGTTTACCAACCTCACATTAAGGACTAAACATTTTGGCACCATTGCCTGAACGAACTTGGAGATAACTATGGCAGCATGTGGAAGGAATTAATGGGCCGACCATTCAACTAACAATTAATTGTCGTGGATAGTGACACACACGAAGGAAGTACCGCGGAAGAGGCACGGGAGGATCAGTTGATGGCAAACTTGGTAGAGTTGTGGGACGTGTCGGTCACGTAGTACGTGCAGAGGGAGGCTCAGGAGAGAGCCGTCCCTGAAGGTACGGTACGTGGTGAACTCATTGTCATCCCTCTTGTCTTTGACCTGCTCGGAAGTATTCCAAGGTTACTCGCCAGAAATCTGATTGCACTTCAACACCAAAGGGAGGAAACTGCATGGGAACTCCGTCGACAACAAGTACTCCAAAGGTACGAAGAGCGGAACCGTAGGGAGGAAGAGGAGAGGGAGACAAGCCGATGCCGTACCTCTGGCACTTAATGCCCCTACGGCCAAACAAAGACAAACGTACCACTGCCACCGAAGGAGTAGACGAGGGAACTGTACGGAGATCTCTTCATATAAAAGAACAGGCTGAGCGGAGACGACGGCTAAGGGAAGTTGCTGACTCGAAGAGCCCTGAGAAACGTAGCAGAAGTCAGAGTCGTAGTCGGGAGAGACAAAGGTCGTGTACGTGGAAGGAGTTGGCGGAGGTCGCTAGGAACCTGCCACTTCCAGATGTAGCGGAGGAAGATCTTGCCGACCTAGCCCCACACTTGACGTCGAGTGAAAAATACTCTAGAGCCGAGTCGCAGAGCAACCCGTCAGAGTATTCTGAACAAGGAGAGGAGGTGGTACGAGACCTGCACGAAGAGGTCGCCAATATTTTTGAAGCAACATTATCCGGCATCAGGAATTTGTCCTTGTCAGAGGAAACCAAATAAGGAGGGTCAGATCCAGAAACCCCGGGAAGGAGGGACTATAGGAGCGAGGGTGACCAAAGCCCTGCGGACAGGGGTCCAACCAGGTCAAGAGCGTACGGTACCTTCCAGACACATAATACCTTCCAGGCATATAGTAACTTCCAAGCGCTACATAAAACCCTACAGACAAAAACAATGGTACACACCCCGGAGAAAGAAAAGCTTCCAAAATTCATGGGCGATGGGTCGGAGGATCCTGTACGACATTGTAAGACATGCGTGACCATTTGGGAGGTAAATGGCTAGGACGACCAGAATTACTGGTTGAAGGCATTTCCAGCCACTTTGTGAGGAGTAGCAATTGATTGGTATACAAACCTAGATGCCCAGTATAAAACGTCTTGGAACAATCTGAAGAAGGCTTTTCAAGAGGAGTTCAAACTCTTACGGGATGACAATGAAATTGTGGCCGAGATTTACAATACCAAGCAGGGAAAAAGTGAAAGTGTGCGGGCATATAATAGAAGGCTGAGGGAACTGCTCAACAAGATGGAGAACCGACCGACTAATGGCCTGAAGAAGAGATGGGTTGTTGAATGACTGGTATCGTCTCTCAGACGGAAGATGAAGGTGGTTCCTCCGCCCTCGTATGACGAAGCATACAACTGCGCGATGGATATTGAGAGTGAAAATAAGACATCTCGAGGGAAGCGCCGGGTGAGTGATGGTGATAGTACGGATGAAGATAGCGACGGGGAGTCCAAAACCGTGCAAGCACTCCAAAGGGATATGATGAGGATGATGAAAGAACTAAAGGTTGACAATGAAAGTGGCAAGGAAGGAAAGGAACTATGGTGCACCGATTGTAAGACAAAAGGGCACACTAAGGGGAGTTGCCCTCGAAAAAGCCTTCTGTGACATCTGCCAAGTAATGTGACATTCCATTAAGGAATGCCTGTACAACTTGAAAGCACGGAGCACACAAGTGCTCTACGCCCAACCTGACCAAGTCACACCGCTAGCGACACCTCCGAAGCCGACAACAAACTCTCCTGGAGGGTATCGAAACAACTGGCAGGGTAACAATAGGTCCAATAATAACACGCTGAGGAGTAGAATTCAATATGACACAAAGGGATGACCCATAATCCAATGTCGGAAATGCAACGAATGGGGTCACTTTGTGCGGGAATGTCAAAATGGAGATGACGCAGGAAGTTTGCTGTGCAAATGGTGCAGTCCGGGGAATCATGAGGACACATAGTGTCCAAAGCAAAAAGGGGTGAATATGTTGGAGGTAGAAGAACCAGGGGAAGGCGTACTGGCAATCACAAGATTGCAAAACAAGAAAGCCATGTATCCTGACCCTCGCACGGAGAAGGAAAGACTCTAGGAAGCCAGGGTAGATATTGAGCGGGCGATGGCAGAAGAACGGAGGGCCTTGTACCCGACTGCCAGTACCCCACTCCGGTTAGGACCGGAAAAAACTATCATTAAGCAGATGTTATAGACCACTATACCCGCACGGGTATCCGACCTTCTACAGACCATGCCATAGTTGAGGATGGCCCTGACAAATGCAGCCGATGACACTACCATCGACTAGGAACACCAAACGATGACAAAACCACATAGTATGGCTCCGGTGAAGGAACCTGGTACAGATGCCATGGAGCCTATGCTGCTCACGGTAAGCATTGGACGGAAACCTGTCGTGGTGGAGATGGACATAATGGGATAGAAGCTCACAAACACTATTGTGGATGGTGGGTTTGGAGTCAACGTGCTACCAGAAGAAACTTGGAGAGGTCTGGGCAAGCCTACCCTCTGGCCACCAACATTTCATCTCGTCGGTGCGGATCAGCACGATATCAAACCCCTCGGGGCTCTCATGGCACAAAAGGTGGTGATCGGGACACAACAATTCCTTCTGGACGTCGTAGTCATTCCACTGGAGAGAAGCGTACGACGCTCTCTTGGGAAGGGGATGGCTGATCATGGCTAGAGCCAATCATAACTGGAAGAAGAACACGCTCTCAATCGAGAGTGAAGGTCATAAGTATGTGATTGACTGGAGGAATCAGTCCGTCAGTGAAGAGCTTGCGTTGTCTGACTCCGACTCAGAGGACTCAAATAGATGGGAGTGGGGTTACGAAGGAGACAGAGGAGGGAGGGGACCCTATGAAGGAGTGCTGGAACTGGACGGATGCTCCGAAGATAGAACTAGTTCGTTGGCTGGACTCTTCCATTGGCAGATGGAGGACTACGAGGTCTTCCACCCGGAGTGCCACATGCTGCAAATATGCGAGATTGGGGAATCAAGTGGCGGTAAGGAAGAACAGTCATTTCCACCGGAGTATGGTAGGTACCAGGAGGGAATGGCACGGGTGGATGACACGCCAACCCACCAGTTTGAACAAGACAAACCCATCAAGTACGAGGAAAGGGGTATGGGAAAAGTTAATCTAGGCAAGGACGAGGACTCGCAGGTGATACTCGTAGGGGATGACTGGAACCCTGTACTGAAGGCGACGACTTTCAGGATATTTCTGGAATACAAGGACGTCTTTGCTTGGACCTACAAGGACTTGAAGGGGGTGCCATTGGAATTGTGCATACATCGCATAACCCTCATACCAGGAGCCCAACCCGTACGGAGGAGACCGTACAGGATGAACAAGAACTACACGGCCAAGGTGAATGAGGAAATCAACAAAATGTTGGAGGCTGGGATCATATTCAAAGTGGAAACTAGTGATTGGGTTTCCCCAATAGTCATTTCTCTCAAGAAGGAAGCTAATCAGATAAGGATATGCGTGGACTTCAGGTACCTAAACGCAGGGGCAATCAAAGATCCATTCCCAATCCCTATCACTGACAACATTCTGGAAGAAGTAGTCGAGCATGAGATATACACATTTTTGGATGGGTTTTCAGGATACAATTAGATAAGTATTGCAGAAGAAGATAAGCTAAAGACCACATTCGTGGTAGAGGAGGGGGTGTACGCCTACAATTGCATGCCCTTTGGGCTATGTAATGCACCGACAACCTTCTAGAGAATAATTTTACACATTTTTGACAAAATGTTCATGGGAAATTTCAGGGCATTCTTGGATGACTAGTTGATTTTCAATGATCAGGACACCCATCTAAAGGCACTTGGAGAATGTATGGAGAGGTGCCGAAAAGCTAGACGGGCTTTTAACCCAAAGAAGTGCAGGTTTATGGTACCGCAAGGGAAGCTTCTCGGCCACATTGTTTGTAAAGAAGGTCTGAAGACAGACCCAGATAAGATAGGAGTGATTGTCAACATGGAGAATCCAACGAATGTGATAGGGGTGAAGTCATTCTTGGCTGTTGTGACGTATTCACACATCGCCCCATTGTTGGGGACCCCTACTTTTTTCGCTTTGTGGGGTTTTGCTTTCTAGGTTTTAGAGTTTTGTCTGTTAGCTTTGCATTTTGAGTGTTGCCATGGGGATCACTAGGATGGCAGGCTCTGCTTGAGCTAGGGTGAGTCCACAGGGCCCCAGAATTGAGGTTTCTTTGAGAGTCTTCCTTAGGGCCTGATTTTGCTCTTGTTGCTAATTGTGTCTTGCTTGGTGAGTGAGTATCATCCTTGAAGGTCTGAGCTAGGTCAAGTTGGTGAGTGATGAAGTTTGGAATGTCATCCTGATCTTCAAATGCCCTGAAATTTGACTGTCTGGAATGTCTTCCTGATCCTAAAATTTGACTAAGTTTGGAAAATTGAAGAATCCTCCAAAAACTAGATTTTGCATTATATCTTTCTTCTTTCTTATACTTAAATGTTATATTCCATAAATGAATCCTGACGGAGAGATCAAAATGTCAAATTTCGCTCCTGACTTCATTTTCACATTTCTTCACTCCAAATAAGTGTTTTGCCTTCACAAATGCCTGGGAATGAGCTAGTTCATGACTTTGGGCAATGTAGAATGTCTTGGTCAATTATTTGGAGTGAAGAAATGTGAAAATGAAGTCAGGATTTGAGCCCAAGGATGATTTTCGCTCCTGACCCTTCCAAAGGGTCCAGAGCGAAATTCCAAGAAGACACCTATTCTTCACCTTGATTGCACTAAAAGTCTTGTTCCTTTGACATGTGGTGAAGGTTTTGATATGTTCTTGCCTAAGAAGTGTTTGAAAGCATTAAAGGATGAAGATTATGACCCAAGACATGAATTTCGCTCATGACCCTTCCAAAGGGTCCAGAGCGAAATCTACCTTTTCTCCACTTTACTCTTGATGTGATCAAGTTTTTTGACTTTTGAGGCGAAGTTGAGAAGGTTTTAATGTATATTTTCCTTGGAGAGGAGGTTTTAGACCTTGGGATGATGAAAATCAATCTAAAAAGAGAATTTTGCTCCTGACCCTTCCAAAGGGTCCAGAGCGAAATCTTCCATTTTGCCTTCCTTTGGCCTTAAAAACCTAGTTTGACCTTGCCTAGACCCAGTTGGATGATGGATTGTCTGGATTGCGATAGAAGGAAGTTGAATTGATCAAGTTTGGAGGAGAATGAGATGAAAGAAAGTGAGAAACTAGCCAAGAGTGAGGATTTCGCTCCTGACCCTTCCAAAGGGTCCAGAGTGAAAATCTACATAGAACTCATTTCCTTCTTTGTTTGACCAAATTTTGATATCCAAGGCATGTTGAAAGGAAGAATGGACATGTTGTTGCCTATGGGAATGTTTGAAAGCGATGAAAGGTAGAGATTTTGTCCTAGAAATGGAAATTCGCTCTTGATCCTCCCAAAGGGTCCAGGGCGAAATTTCACTAAAACCACCTTTTTCCCAATTTTATGCCAAGGCAATTGCAGACTAAAGTGAATTGAGATGGGAGGGGTCCTTAGGAGTGACTTCAAGTTGCTAGTGATCCATGAATTTGAATGAATTGAGCAAAACCAAGATTTTCGCTCTGACCCTTCCAAAGGGTCCAGAGCGAAAATTCTACAATCACCTATTTTCCTTGCAAAATCAAGTCAAACTTGGGTTTTTATAGCTTGGATGAGTGAGGAGGAGTGTTTTCTTGGCTTTTGAGGTTGATTCAAGTTGAAAAGATGGAGGAAGAAGCCTAAAACAAGATTTTTGCTCCTGACCCTTCCAAAGGGTCCAGAGCGAAAATCCTAAAAACCATCTTTTTCTCCAAAATTTGAGTGAAGTTAGGCCTAGACCTAGGTGAGAAAAGCTCTTTGGATTGCCTTGGAAAGATTTTGACTCAAAAAAAATATGTGAATTTTGAGCTAAAATTTGAATTTCGCTCCTGACCCTTCCAAAGGGTCTAGAGCAAAATTCTGGATAGGTCCTGTCCCAAGCTAGTTTTTTTGAGCGAATTTTCCTTTTTAGGCCTTATGAGGATCAAGCAAATGTTGTCAAGTTGAGAAGTGGATTCAAAATGAGGGAGTCTAGATGATTTGAAGTGAAGGAGATTGAAAATTAAGCCTAAAAGGTGAATTTCGCTCCTGACCCTTCCAAAGGGTCCAGAGCGAAATTCACAAAATGTCATGTTTTCCTCTAGGATGGTGTTGAGCCAAGTTAGTGATCAAGGTGGATTTGCCTTAGAAGAGATTGTGAGTGAAAGAAGGGTGAATTTTGACCTAAAAAGTGAATTTCGCTCTTGACCCTTATAATCACCTAATTTGCCCTTGGTAGAAGCTAAAAAGTTGAATCCCTAGGCTTTGTTGAACTAAAGCGAGCATGTGCTCACCTTTAAGAGGAATTTGGAGTAGAAAATAAGGCAATTGAGGCAAAATCAAGGAAATCGCTCCTGACCCTTCCAAAGGGTCCAGGGCGATATCCTTGGAAACTCCTATTTTCACCTTGTTTGGGCCAGGCGAAGAGCTAGTTGTGAGATAATGTTGAAAAGAGGTCTAAATTGGGCAAAATAGCAAATTTTGCTCCTAACCCTTCCAAAGGGTCCAAGGCAAAATTCTTATAGGGCCCGTCCCTGGGAAGGATTTTGAGCGAACTTTATTTTGAAGTCTTCTTGTTGATGATTTAAGGTGGAAAATGCTTTGTTGAAATGAACATGTCATATGTACTTAATCACCTTTTAGTTTATTTTGCAGATGGAAAAAACCAGATCAAGGACGACCTCTTCCAGTCTAGCATCATCAAGGACGACCAATTCCAGTCCATCATCGTCAAGGACGGTCCATAGGCAAAAGGGAAGACTCAAGGTGTTCAAGGAATTGCCAGCTACCTCCAGAACTTTCACTTTGCCACACTAAGGAACCACAAGATGACAATGAAAGGCGTTGCCAGCATTTCAAGGAAGGTACTCCATTCATCAAACACATCAAAGACAAAGGAGAATCAACCAAGGTCGGTACCAGGGTACGTTGAAGAAGCAGATAGTTTCATAAGAGTTAATTAAAGTTAGCTTCTCAACTTTATCAAATTGAACATCAACCAAGTTACAAATGTCAGACAAGGTGGCATCCCGGTCATCATTCTTCCAGTCGGATTGGTCCACCTCAGCATGAC
The DNA here is from genome assembly GCF_030272615.1 of Cryptomeria japonica. Taxonomy (NCBI): domain Eukaryota; kingdom Viridiplantae; phylum Streptophyta; class Pinopsida; order Cupressales; family Cupressaceae; genus Cryptomeria; species Cryptomeria japonica. The sequence continues at coordinate 4,599,141 of NC_081413.1, forward strand.
CAGATTCAATGTACCTGATTTACTGGAGGCGGCACAAACTTTGATGTACCTACCCCTGCTTCTTATTAGTCCTCACTCTTGGAATGTAATTTTCTAATTGGCTAAGGAAGTTTGTTGTAACAAACCCTAATTAGGGTTTCTATCTTGTAATCCTAGCCATTGATTCTAAATCAATCAGAGCCGTCTATTTGTAAAGGGTTTCTCTATATAAGCCCAAGCTCCTCATTTGTAAAGGTTAATAGTGGATAGTGGGTTAATAGTTGGTTAATAGAGAATAGATAATAGTGAATAGTCATAGAATAGGAAATAGTTAGAGTAGAGTAGAAAGAGAAGGCAAAGATTGTTGCCAAGATGTTGTAAAGGACTTGTAAACTTCATTGAAGAAATGGTGAATTCTATGGGTCGATTCAACAATTTGCATGGTCTCTATACTTCTCAAATTTGATTTCATGTTATTAGATGAGTGGAAGAAATGTGTATGATCGATGGTGAAATATGTATATCCATACTACTAGCAGTTTGTTGATTGCAGACTTGCCTTGTGTAGGCAACTGGAATCATTCAGCTTAAGCTTAACTTCAATTGTCGTTTCTTCATTGATATGCATCAGCCTGATGGTGTCCATGCTTGTAGCGGTGATCTGAACATCATAAAGCTTTCCTCAGAAGATCGCACTAACCTTGTGGAGATGGTCTTAGGATGTCAAAGCAAGACTTAGTTAGAATTTGATCAAAGGTCATTCATTGCTCTTACATTCTTAGTATTAGAAATAGGTCTTGTTTCAACCTTTCTCCTTTTTCCTTTTTTTTCAAAATCAACGGCCAGTAAAATCTCACGTTCCAGCAATATCCAAAGCAAATCAGACGTTCAGGTAGTCAAACGTAAGTCCCCTTGTGATTCCAGCAAATTCACATCATACCATGAGAAGCTTATCCACACGTAGAGAACCTACATACAAGAACCTTGGAGTTGCCTTGATTGATCCTTCGGTGAAATCTTCAGCAGTCAGGAAACTTTGTTCAAGAGAGGATAAGGTACCTTTAGGTATTTTATTCTGTGTTCGTATGTGTACAAAAGACACATCAACACTACCGGAGATTTATCAAAGGCTTTGCACAAGTCTCCTGGCCCCTAGATAAGCTAACAAGGAAGGGAGAGCCGTTCGTATGGGGTACGAAGCAGGAAGAAGCCTTCAAGGAATTGAAAGATCGATTGGTAAGTGCACCAATATTGGTGTACCCGGATTGGAATAAGGAGTTTCACGTACACGTCGATGCCTCCAACTTCACGATCGGTGCCACCCTCGCACTAGTAGGGACGCAAGGACTGGACCATTCTGTTTTCTTCGCTAGTCGACTTTTGTCTAAAGTTGAACGAAACTACAACACAACGAAGAGGGAGGCACTCAGGATGGTGTATGCGGTACAAAAGTTTTGCCACTCCCTGTTGGCTACTCCGTTCACGTTTTACGTGGACCATCAGGCACTAATGTATCTAGTAAATAAACCAATTATCCAGGGTTGAGTAAGTAGATGGCTACTACTCTCGCAAGAGTTTACCTTCACCATTATTGTGCGCCTAGGCAAGTCCCATGTGATAGCCGACCAACTATCAAGGATCGGATCAGGAGAATTGGCCGAAGGGGTGAACGAGGACTTCCTAGATGCACACTTGTTACAAATTGCAGTTCTACCATCGTGGTACGAGAAGATCGGCCAATACCTCTCTACTTCCACATTTCCAAGGGAGATGCCTCGGGGGAACGACGGAAGCTGGCACTGAAGAGTAAGACTTTCCAGCTAATCAATGGCCTATTATATAAGATGGGCCTCGACCAAATCCTGAGAAGATGTGTTATGGAGGAGGAAATTCCTAGTGTGTTGAAGGAAGCACATTACGGGTTGGCAGGCAGACACATGGGACTAGATGCAACTGCTAGGAAAGTACTTCTAGCCGGTTTGTGGTGGCCAACTCTACACACTGATGCTCGAGAGTGGGTGGTTGGGTGTGACACTTGCCAACGTGCAGGAAAACCACTCAAGCAGGACTTCATGCCCCTCTTTCCCTCACAACCACAGGAGCTATTTGAACGGTGGGGTCTGGACTTTGTAGGACCCTTGAAGCCGAGTAGCATGCACAGGTGCAAATATATTGTAGTAGCTACGGAATACCTCCACCAAGTGGGCAGAAGCGAGGGCCTTGCCAGATAACACGACTCTGAGTATGACACGATTCTTGTATGAACATATCGTCACGAGGTATGGGATACCCCTTCAAATCACCAGTGACAGGGGAGTGCACTTTGTCAACCAAGTAATCCGTACCATGACCCTAGAGTTCAAAATCTTTCACAATCTCTCTAGTCTGTACTACCCCCGAGCTAACGGACAGGCAGAAGCAATCAACAAGGTGTTGATGTGAATAATTTACAAATCGTGTTGGGTGGAGCAGGAAGACTGGGAGGAAAGGCTACCTGCCATACTGTGTGCCTATCGCACAACCTACAAGGTCACCACGGGGCATACCTTGTTCCAGCTCACGTATGGGCAGGAGGCAGTGGTACCGGTCAAGTACACCGTACCTAGCCTCCGGGTGGCAGTGGATAATAGACTTGGTGATGAAGAAAGCTTGAGTGCAAGGCTTGACAGCCTGATGAAACTGGAGGAACGAAGAATAATGGCACAATGGGCAACGGAGGTAGCACAACGATGACGGAAGTGCTGGCATGACAAGCACCTACGGCGGGTCAACTTCCGGTCGGGGCAGTTGGTTGGCTCGGACCCTATAAGATCAGAGAGGTTGGCAAGAACGAGGCGGTAAAGCTATCCACTCTGGATAACAATCCAATCAGGGACCCAGTGAATGGTTCAAAATTGAAAGTCTACAAGGAACGGGACAAAACTGTGATCGGGATTAACATGCTGGGGTACGCTACAAAAGGGGACTAGACCATTGGCCAGAGCAAGGAAGTCGATGAAGACACGGTGATACAAGCAGAGCCCTACCGAAGGGATGAAGATTGGGCAAAACCTCTTGCAGCCATGGAAGAACGGCTTGTGCCAAAACGGGTGGAGGGTGTTGCGGTTCCTAGGAACCACAAGCACCTCACAAACGCGTATTTTGGGGACCCAACTGTATGGGTGCGGATTTCTGGACATTGGAAGAAGCAAGCCTCGTATGAAGGTCCTCGAGAAGGGTACGTAGCATACAATATCGATGAAGAGGTTGAAGCCCGAAAGAAAGCCGAGAGTGCAAATAAAGAGGAGGAACCTGAAGACCTGGAGGCGGAACTGGACTTGGAGTACGGGGCAACCCTGGGCCCCTGTTTAAAAATGGTGCTGAAAACAGAAGATTTATTCATCATCGCCTCCTAGCCAGGTGAAGCGGAAGCCGGACCCAATTCATTATACCGGGTAATCCCTAACCCTGCGAGACCACCAGAGGTTGACGGAGAGAAAGTAAAATGATACCAATAGTACAAAGGTCGCTACATTGACAAGCGATATAAGGGGGTGGGACCCGCTCCGCTAGTTGACAAGATATGGGACCTGGCGTACGTGGGTTTGTGTTGTGCACAAGAATGCTATAGGAAGCTGCCGCACGTTTGTATGTGGCTGTAGGATTCGGAGATAAAACTGAAGACCCAGAATGACCCCTCAGGAATGAAGAGGAGCAGAGGAGACGAGGACACCGACCAAGGGTCAATTAAAAGGCGGAAGGAAGTTGGGACGAGTGGCAAGGGAAGAGTGAGGAAGAAATATAGTACCCGCACAACGAGGAGGAAACTAAGGGGGCGGAAAGATCATTCAACAGCATTGGTAGAAGCAATAAGCTACCCGGTGGAGCCCAAAGGGCCATCTAAACGGTGCAACCTAACCCCGGGATACCTTAGTAAACTGAAGGTACGAAGAATTGCATTTAAAAAGTGCTGTCGAATAAAAGAATTAAAACAATTGCTAAGAAAAGGGGTATTAAAAATTGGGAAAGGGAAATATATGGAAGGGAGAAAAAGGCCAGGGACAACAAGTATTAAAAAATTAAAGTATAAGGCAAAAGTGATGGAAGTAAGTAGGGAAAAAAACGCATTTAATAAAAAGGCACTTATTTTATATAAAATTAAAGAAGCATTTAGGCCTAACCCTAACCTTGACAAAAGCAAGTGATTATAAAGAGCCCCAGGAAGCCCATTTGTATACAGCTCAGAGAAGAAATGCAAGCAAACTTGGTAGTAGGACGAAATCGAGAGGAAGAAGGCAGGGATCCGTACAGCTAGGCACAAGGAAGAAACTAAGTTCATACAACGTACAGACTGATCGTATGGACGAGCATGAGGAGGCGTGGAAGGAGTTACTAGTTAGTCCGTACAGCGTACGGATTGCCTGAACATAAGGATGCGAGGGCCAAGCATCTAGTTCGTACGACATACGACAGTTGTAGCACAAAGCGACGTACGACGGTCACACCTAACCTGTACGGTTTGTGCCGATCTCAACAGACTAATCCGTACGACGTACGGAGTTCACAGTACATCGTATGACATAGTCGTCCGTATGGGGTGAATTGCAGAACGTACGGCAAATTGAGAGGGATGTACAATAGCGTATGACTACCGACGCAGAGGAGGGAAAAATCGTACGGACAGGGAGACAAATACTGTATGGTACCGTACGAAGGCCGACACAGGGAAGTCCGTACATGCAGAGAACGGGCATATATGAAAATTGAAAGCGTTTTTTGGAAAATGGAATAGGCAAAGTTTATTGTACGGTCAGGAGAAGGAAGGCTATGGAATCCGTACAGTGGAGAGGTAGCGGCTAGTACAATGGGCTGTACAAATTGGCGGAGTACACTTTCAGACGATTATAATAATGGTCAAGTATGGGACAAAGACAGGAGAACAGGGCAAAGCAGTTGCAGTGCAACCATGATAGCTACAGATCTAGCCAGCAGCAACAAGAAGGCCAAAATCACGCCAAAAGTGCAGAAGGATCCAGAGGGAATCACGACGAAGAATGTAGCCTTTGAGAGTGTGACTGGCAGCAAATGCCATACTTGGTGTGAGGAAACTTCCCCTGACCATGTGATAAAGGATTCCCTCAGAAAAGCTCAGGTAGACCATGCCATCTAGATGCCGACATTCAACATCAAGGATTTTGAGTCAGTGCTATGAACTATGGTATCTGGATACAATCGGCAAGAAAGGGCTTCCATCATTCAGTTCCAGGGATGCACGGTACGAGTTTCAGTCAAACCAGAAGACTTCAGGAGGGTATTTGGTATACCCGAGAAGGGGGCATCTGCAGCGAAACCAACCAAGAAGCTCACCAAGGAAAAGAAGAAGTGGTTGATGGATTTGGTATGCAAGGATGACCTCACAGAAGAGCAATGGAAAAGCACCTTGTTTGACAGTAGGGGGTTGAAGCGTGCGTTTATCGCACCAGGAGAATGGAGAATGTTGATGGACTTGGTAAAAAGTCGCCTCACAGGAGCCAGCCATGCATCCAACATAGCCGTCTGGATGATAGGGTTAATGAATGGGATTAAGTGTGGCAAAGTGTACAACTGGGGGCAACTTTTAGCGGAAAGAATTCATGATTTCCTCAAGCTGGAACACAAGACATTTTACATGTGCTACCATGCCATTAGCCTATTTCTGGATGCCGTACGCCTGCAAGTATCGCCAGAAATGTGGGGAACTTTTGAACCGCGCGAAAGGGTGGAACCTAATAAGCCCACCATGTACTATTATGCCCATCTGGACACGCTTGGGCACATCGCGCAACCAGCAAAGAGGAGAAAGTTGGATGTATCTGTGGAGGTGGAAGATGACAGCAGTATCGAAGATTCTAAGGAAGAGGCTGAAGAGACTGAGGAGCAGGAAAGTGGCGATGAGGGGTTCCGTATGGCACCACACACAACAAGAGAGGATGAAGGGAAAGCGAAATCGTAACAATAGGAAGAGGAGGAAGAGGAAGAGCAACATGGAGGCCTAGGGGCACAATGGAAGAGCATGTGGGTGAAATTTACACCCTCAAAATTATCCTCTTCAGCACACTTCGTACCACAGGAAGCTCTTACAGTAGCAAGTCTGGTTGGAGACATACGACTAGTAGGGGTGCTATTCCGAAAATTCAATGAAGGAGAACCACCGGCACAACGACGGGTGTCAATGTAGCAAATAAGTTTAGTTGTACTTGAGTCGCAAGTTGTACCAGCCGCAGACCGTACCAGAATGGCAGACCGGACGGTGGCAGAGGAGGCCGTACATCATAGTTCGAATAAAATAGCTCCGGAGATGGCCGTACTAGGGGAAGAAGAGGTAGTTGTACATGGAATTGGTACTAGTACGACAGGTTCAGGTACGGGCACAACATGTACTAGTATGGTACCAGTAGGCACTCGTATAATAGGTACTAGTACGGTACCAATAGGTACTAGTACGATGCCAACATGTACCAGTACGGTACCAGCAAGTACTAGTACGGTGCCAGCGAAGAAAGATAAGTCAGGGGATGTGCCGTTGATGGGAGATGATCTGGAGGAGCTGGCAGTACTGGAGACACTGACGGATGAGGATATAGATGCATTGTTGGATGGGTGGTTGGGGTAGTTTGCACTCACACCTCACCCTCCCCCCTCGCCTTCACCACACGCCATGGCCGTTGGACCAAACCAGACACAGGACAGGACTACCCCTATCACAGATTAGGATGAGGGGATGTCTGTTGAGGAGAAGAACAGAGCAACAGGAAGTTGTGGGTAGAGCCCGAAGATCATCAATGTTGGGGAAAGCAGGCCGAAAGGACTACTGGTAGGACTTCACCTCATTCCACCAGACCTTAGCGATCCAGTAGGCTGGCTTGCTCCAACGGTTCTTTGGGGAGCTGTAGGGGATTTCGGATGTAGCACGTGGAATGGCTCAGTTGACTGGGCAGATGGATGCCGACAACTTTGTCGACGCAGAGAAACTGGGCCACTTGATGACTTCTGGATGTGCAAACGAGTTTGCATGCCACTTCGAGCTGCAAGGGTGGCTAGATAGTAGTACACCGAAGATGGTACAGGAATGGACGTGCATGCGACTGGTGGAAGGAGGGGGCACCTTGGGCGCCACCTTGCGCAGTATGGAAGGATCCTTTCCGGATGTGTACCTGGAGATGCAATAGAGTCAGATGGAGCAGTAGGCTTAGCGATTGTATGTGGCAAAACTAGAGAAGGAAGGGGAGAAGCGTGCGCAACTAGCCGCAGTAGAGAAGAACTTGAGGGTGGAGCTAGAAACGAAGGTGACTACATATGAGGCCCGTTGCAACATGCAGAAGGAGGTACAAGTACTGGCAGCAAAAGTGGCCGAGCTTACCTTACAGATGGAGCAAAAAGACAAAAAACTGTTGGAGGTCGCACACATGGTGAAGAAGGCACGGGAACGACAACTGATGGCAGAGAAGAATCTTAGAGTCCACACAGGGCAACAACCTTCTTCTTCGACCACTACAGGGACACCTCCTCCCCCTTCTCAGTCCTAGTCTTTTGTTTTGTATTTCAGCTCCTATTGTCTTAGTCGTTTGGAAGACGACTACTTTTTTGGGGGGGCTGATGTTAGGGGTCAATATCCCATGTTAGTTTGTAGTTGGGTTGGGTGATTATGTTTATGATTATGTTTATGTTTATGTTTATGTTTGAGTCGTCAAGAGGTTCCCGTGGGGTAGATGGTAGTTAGTGACGGTTGGCAACTTGGCCAACCATTGAGTCTATATATGATTCGGATGGAACCTTGGCAAGGATGGTATTGTACTGACATATTCTTGAGAATTCAATAAAGATATCATTCTTCTGGTATAGCTATTTGTTATTGTTACTTATGCTTTGATATATGAATGCTCTGTTACATGAATAGTTGGTACGTATGGGAAATCCTTGTTTTATCCGTGAGTTTACCAACCTCACATTAAGGACTAAACAATAGCCTACCTTTGTTTTGTTTTTGGGTGGTGGAAGATCGCCCGTAAACCGAGATGCTCCTACATCATATAGGTTTTAAAATGCTAAACAATACTAGATGGAAACGATTTCCTTAAGCTTATGTTGAGCATGCTATGGTTTAGTGGTAAGGTGGGGTGATTGCTATGATGATTAATGCCTTGAGTTCTATCCTCACAAGGTGTAAGTCACAAACAAATTTGGACAATGCTAGGGCATGTCACTAGCAAATCTAGTGTAATAGAAATCCCCTCGTTGCAAAATCAGGTGGCACAATGCCTTAACTACCATTTGGCAAGGTTGCAGTGTAACGATCATGGGTACAATTTAGCATGACCCATGTTTACTAGTGTGTACATTCGAGTGTGACACGATCAAATCGTAAAAGTGTAGCCCAAGATTACACAATATAGATAATGCCTAAAATCTAATCATAGAGAACCTAAAAAACCAAATTTTGTATAAAGAATGCAACATGCAATACAAAAGATATATAAAAGATACTCAAATGAGAGCTAGAGTGGGTATATATAGGATACGTCACTAAGAGATACAAATGTACAATCAATATGGGATAATAGGAGATGTGGTCACATGTGTAGTACATCTCCATCAAACATGGGAAGTACAAATGTCCTAAATAAACTTAATATGCTAGGCATGAATAAAACTCAAAAGGAAAGTAGTCTAGTAGTAGACATGATCACACCAACACCTCCCTTAGGTTCAACTTAGCGAGGTAAGCAAAGAGAAAAAGAGAAAAAGATTTAAAGACGATTCTTGACAATTGGACTTGATTAGGTACTCATATACAAAAAGGTCTCTCATAAATAGAGAAAAAATAAAATCCGTAGGAAAATTCCTCTCCAAAAGAGAGAAAACAATAAAAAATATTTGAAGGAAGGAGGACATAAGATGACCTCCCAAGGACAACTTCCTTCACCCTAGCATTCATTGCAACTAACAATTACGAGGTGATGACAAAGGTTTAGAGAAGATGTTGACAACTTGCTCCATTATAGGAAAATACTTCAAGTTGAGAACACTATCTTGGAGGAGTTGTTGAAGGAAGTGCATGTGAAGCTCAATGTGTTTTGTTTGTTGATGCTCCATTGGGTTGTGAGAAATGTGTATGGCACTTTAATTATCACACCAAAGTATAGTGGGATGATCAAGGTAAATCTGAAAAACCAAACTTTGTCATCAGTTGACCCAAATAACTTCATAGCTAGCTAAAACTACACCTTGATTCTTGACGTTTGTGATGATAAAGCTATAGCAGATTGCTTCTTGCAAGATCATGCAATAAGACCATAACCAAGGCAGTAGACAAAACTGGAGCTGGACTTTTGATCCTCAACATCACTAGCCTAGTTTGAGTTAGTGAAGTCCACAATTCGAGAAGCTCTGCATGTGTACTGCTTCAAATATACCTCAAAATACACGAGGCTGTTTTCTAGTGATTCTCATGAGGTTCATTAGAGAATTGATAGACAAGCATACTTGCAAATAAAATATTAGGATGACCGTGTGTCAAGTACAAAAGGTTGCCAATCAATTGTCAATTCAATATAGCTGCTTAGCATCAACCTTGGGTGTAGTGCAATTGGCAAATAGTGACACTTAATTGAAATGGTGTGGGGTAGGCTTGTAATTAGCCATGCCAAAATGGTGAAGCAAGTCAAGTCCCTTCTTTGGTTGAAAAATAGAGATCCCCTCAAAACATTGAAGGGCTTGAAGATTGAGGAAATAGTGTAGAAGCTTGAGATTGGTCATATCAAATTGCTTCATTGTTGCTCTCCAATTGCAAGAGGCTTTCAACCGCAGTCTCCCGAAGACTCCTGCTGTCTCACATGCAAAAGGCACCGATTCCCACACTAATAAACAAAAAAACCTAAAAACTAAAAGTTAGATGCACTGGGAAGCTGGAAATTAAACACAGTACAGAAGGGAAAATGACAGCCAATGCAGGGCAGGAGTTAATGCAAGCTAATGAGACCACAAGTAATTGTCATTTGGCTATTTACAATTTGATGCAAAACTCAAAAGATATTCATATTTTCTATATTCTTCTTGTTGTTCCTTTAATTCCTTTATGTAGACTTTGCGGTATACACAATGGGGGTGAATTCTATTAGATCCTTGATAGTCGGGAGTTTTCCTATGAAATACATTTTCTTTCTTCATTCTTGTGAGTATGTCTATATTCATATTCTCATATATATAATCTATATTCACATTCTCATATATATAATCTCTATTAACATTCTCCTATATATAATTACATAGAATAGCAAAAGGATTTGTAGTGTTGAAAGATTCAGCTTGTTGGTCTGGGCCGTTGCCTTCAATTCCTGATACACTTTGTCTATATTCATATTTAGTTTTACAAATATACCACCTATTTTGATTTTTTATAAATTATTAAATAATTTTTAAAAAATTTGGCATCTCCAAGCACCCCCATCTCCTATTTTGAAAAATAGCTGTACCAGTACGGTACCAGTCTCTAGAGTCTCCAAGTACCCCCGTCTCGGTGCAACCTTGTTTATAAGACCTAAATTAGGATTTTCTCTAAATTGGCATTACAATTATGTAATTTTACTATAGAATTCTATTTGTAAATGAATTGCATTTTGTTGAAATTGTTATTTTTAGGCAAAATCAGGTATATATCAAAAGGGGATATTCAATGTAGTCATATGTGTACGTCTCCCCCAAACAAGTAAACTACAAATTCCCTAAGTAAACTTAAAATGTCAGGTGTGAATAGGACACAAAATGAAATTAGTCTAGTAAAATAAATGTTCATGTCAACAAAGATTGTGGCTCAATCTTACCAAAATTGTTGTGAAAGGCAATTCTTAGCCTTGTCCAAGATATACCATGAAAGAAAATTGCCCGTTTCCCAAGATTTTGAAGACAGTATGTTTTTAAGCTCATAACCATTTTGGAAACTTTACTTGTTTCCCCATTATATGACATAGCACTGAAATCATTTAGTTTGATCTCCATTAAAGAATAGTAATATAGAGATGATATATCTGAATTAATTACTCCATGCAAATCAGTTTGTAATATATGATGTTTGACACTTTGCCTTTCCTAATTTTTTATTTCCTTGACAATTAAATGTTTTCCTCTTCCGGCATTCTTAAAGCTTTGTGCCTAACCGTCATGAAAAGTGTGCACTTGCCTACTTCAATGCCACGGCATGTTGGCCTTTCTGAAATTAGGTACATTATTGTTGTAGGCTTCTTGTAATTTTTTGAATTCTATCCTTAAGCACCTAGGCATTTGTCTCTTGCTGGCTATATTATTTACCCAATGGTTATACACCTTGGTACTAAGGTGCTCTGGAAATTTGGTAATTTTGTTGGCTGATATAATGGTAATCGAGGATTTTGGCATCCTTGCAATCCCTCTCAAAACCTGTACATTTCTCAACAAAATGTAATTTTGCATGTTTAACCATTCAACTATGTGTGTATAATGCTAATTTCAACAGAATGATTTATATCCATCTTTTCTTCCAAAATTTCCATCAGTGCTAGGACGTGTGGTATTCAAATTTCAACTATTGAGTTTTAGAGTATGTGGAGCTTTTGTGTCTAGAAAGTGGTTATCTCAATTAGTTACAGGCTATAATAAATAGTTACTAAGAGATTGAAGTACATGTGCTCTAGTATTGCTTTTTTAATTTAGGTTCCTAGTCAGGTTTGCACTAGTAGAAGTACTAATGCTGCTGGCAGTTTGAGGTACCTCCCTTAAGATATTCACCTTGTTGGGGTTGCATCTTCTTTACCAGCGTGTGGAAGCTGAAACCTAATATATGTCAACAAGTTGAATTTCCCTAAGTTATTAATCTTCACTTTGGCACATTAGATTTTCTGAATAATGATCTGAAGGGCCCTGAAAATGCAGAATACCAAAATTTATCAAGAATTCTGGAAGGTTTGGAAGTCAAAATTTTGGTTCTTGACATGTGTCTTTTTCTACTTCAACTCTTTGGATTTTACATACAAGTTGCTTCAACTGTTCCCTATGCAGCTACACAAAGTTCCACTTAGCGGAGACCTGATAATAGCACAGAGGGATTTATGCTCATTCTCTTTAAGCATAATTCAGAGTGTAGAATGAAGTGGCATCACATTTCTTCTCAGATATTGCAACTATTTTGTAGTAAGAAGAGACTAATAGCATACATCTCTCATTAAATATGGCTTCACATACCTCCCTAACTTAGTGCCAGTAGTTAGTTCTTTTATTCAGATATTGTGCTTTTTGTCTATATTATTTTTATTACTGTTCTTTCATGATTCAAACAGGTACAATTCCAGAATTATATTCATGCAAAACAATTGATTTAATTAGTTGTTTCTGCCAATAATACATCAAAGTTTCAACAGTTTGGTATGTTGTCTAGTGGACCTGGTCAATTCTGGATCAGTAATTCTTATGGTAATGAAAAGGATGTCTGGTTAGGAAAAAGGTAGGAGTAGCTATTTCAGCACTCTGATTGCTGTTAGTGCTTGCTGATGTACTTGTATGTTATACCCCAATTGCCTGTTTTTGTCTAGGGTACATAATAATAACTCCTTTCTCTGATTATTTCTCAGGATGGAGGTTAATATATATGTTCTTAGAATATATGGTTTGGGGTTTTTCTTCTTTAGATTTAGTTGTTAGAAGCACAAGCTCTCATTGTATTGGCAGCGTATATTTTGAGCATCATGTTATGTTGGAGCAGTTGCATTTGAGATTAATTGTGTTAGGGTGACGGCTATTCATTCAAAAATGGAATCACAGTTAAAAGATCATTAGACAACCTTTGCCCTATACCTTTTTGCTTGGCCAGAGTCTTGGGCTGAAGAAATATTATATGGTATCCATGAATTTTAGTGGTTTATGTGATTTGCTTCTGTTTTATTCACGAATTTCCACACTTCTTTTCCTTTGGGTGTAGGTAAACTTACTGAATGATCTCTAATAGTTTTGAAATCATTTTGGCATCTTCTACAGGCCTCTGTAGTTGCTAAAAATGTTGTTTCAGATTTGCAAAGTGCAGCTGAACCATCATCAGAGTCTGTTAGTGAAGATGGAATAGAGGCAGAAGATGTAAATAGTCAACTTGAACCTGAAAATGAAGAGGAAAAGCGTAGGAAAGCTGCATTGGACCGACTGGAGAAGGCCAGCCAAGAATCTTTACTGGGGCAGGTAAGTTTCATTCATTTTTTGTTATTTTCTTAACAGATCTATTACAATATAGGGAACTTTTGAAGCATAAAAAAATGCCTGTAAGCATGGTAGAGAAAACCATCAAATTGGAAAAGAAAAATACATTATATTATTTTATACTTTTATTAAACTGTAGGAATAACATTAGTGCATTGGAGAGAGTGAGTCAACGTCTTTCCCCCTCAAACCTTATCACCTTATTTTTCTACTTTTAAAGACCTATACCAAAATTTTTATAAGTTAGTTATTTTTAGACTACATGTTTTTGATGTTAACTTGAAAAAAGTTAATATATTTCCTTTTTTGAGATGTTTTCCATCATGAATGCATTTTATATTTTTGAACCACTCTTTTTTATTTTAGAGACATGTCTACTATGCTTTTAAGTGTGATTCTATTCTGATCTTATTGCAGGGCCTCAAGGCTTTTGACAGCTCAGTGGAGAATATTGCTTCTGGGGCATGGCAAGCTTTTGGCAGTGCCTGGAAAGGAGGCAGCAAATGGGTTGAGAAGTGAGTCAACCATCGAGAAATTTTATGTTCTAAACTGATTCAAATTTTACGCTGGATTCTTTTTCTTTTCAATTTCAAGTTCTTAAGGTCTTGGAGTTCTTTTGTCTTCTCTGTGTCATGTCTAATTAAGTATACTTGTGAGTTAAGGGAAATTCTGTTTTGCCTGTAATCTTTCTACTGGCTTTCGTTAAAAAATCATGAATGCATAAAATATCTTTAAGTAGCATGCTTGCCATATGATAGCTAACATACAAATATAAACTTTCTGCACATTTTTTCATTTTGCATTGTAGCCTATAGATGTACATTCCCTCAAATAGGTAGCCTCATAGGGATCATAATGGTAATATTATCAAGCCAAAACAATCTGAATATTAATTGATTCCTTATAATCTAGGTAAATTTAAAGATTCTTGATTACTGTATGAGATATTGAATGGATAAATATTTCTTAGACTTCATGGTATACTACTGGATACACACAGTAGATATAGACTATTTATGTATTGAAATGTAAAATAGATTATATAATTTGATACTTATGAATGGATGAATGGGTGATAGTTTTTTCATATGCGTGATCAAGTGGCATGCTTGATATGAGTGTCTTCTTGTCAAGGTGATAGGTCTCATCTCTTGGTAATGACAATTAATAACTAATCGGGATTAATGATGTTTGTAACGTGCCCTCTTGTGTTAGAAAGGCTTAGATCTTGAAGCACCATGAGAATATAATAAACATTAGGGCTTGGATAAATATTGAGAGTATCAATGAATAGAATCAGGCTTGACTCATCCAAGATCAATCTGAAAAGTACAAGGCATCTTTGTGAACCAAAAATGGAAATATTTTTTACTTGAGGACTGTTGGCATGAACTCTGAGAGTGTCTTTTACAATTTGGATAAGAAATCCACATATATTGTCGAGCAGCTTGAGAACTTAGTTGTTGGAGGTAATGACATTCTCAAGAGGAAGAGTGCCAGAAGGGGGACATTTCAATTATTCTTTGGATTATGCAGATCAATATGTTTAACCTTGGTTGACTATTGATATTGAATAACTTCATATTTGGGATTGGTTTGACATAAAATTGATCATCTGATACCTAATCATCAATTTGAATTGCTCTATTATTATTATTAAAATCCTTTACAAGAATGCCAAGTTTGTTTATAGTCATATTACTTTTCTTTCTGCAGCAATATCTTTTTTTTTCCTTCTTTCAAACTTCTACTTTGGTAAGAGTTTGATTATGGTTATGAAGGTGCAAAATCTCTTATCTTTGTCAATGTAAGTTGCGAAGAGTGCTTTTAGTTTCAAGCTTTCATTACCTTGGTCTTCTAATTTACTTTTTAATATTACAATCTCTTTTGTAAGTTTTGTTAAAGTCACCATAAGGATTTAGATGATCAAGGATCACTTGCAACACCAAATAATCTTTTCACACAAGAGAGAAGCAATGAAAGTGCTATAATGCCAGTTTTGATACAATAGTGCACAATGCAATGGAATGAAATGCACATGTAGAACCCTTGTATGTACAAGCAAGGGCAAGGTTGAGACATAGGTAACATGTGATTGTTATGATTACATGATTTGAGACACAAAATGTAAAAGCCCTAAGTAAATTTAACTAATTAGGTGTGAAAAATACCCAAAAGAGAAATTTGTTAGGGAATAGACCCATGCACACTAACATCCCCATAAGTGCAACTTAGGAAGGAAAAGAAAGGAGAAAAGATACATGTGTACAAAAGATCTCCCACAAATGGAGGAAAGGAGAAAAGCTTGTAAAAAAAAATGTCCTCCCCAAAAAAGAGAAATCAGGAAAAGAAAACATGTACAAGTGAAGGAAGGAGAACTCAAAATGACCTCCCAAGGACAACTTCATTCACCCCAAGCATGACAATAAGGTTCAATTAGTTACAGAAGTAGAAAAAAACTCTCACAAATGGAGAAAAAGGAGAAAAGCTTGTAAAAAAGATTCCTATCTAAAAAAAGAGAAAAGAGAAAAAGAAAACATGTACAAGTGAAGGAAGGACTCAAGATGACCTCCCAAGGACAGTTTCCTTTAGTCCAACCATCAATTGCAAGTAAAAATAACAAGGTGATGCCAAATGCATAATAACAACCTACTTGAATTCTTTAGTAGGCAAATACTCCAAGCTGAGAATACCATTCTGGATGAGCTATTGAATTAAGTGTATGTGGATCTCAATATACTTAGTCCATTGATGTTCCACTTGGTTGTGTGGTCACACCAATGAGTAGGAGCATCATCATGAGAAAAGCCAAACTACATGGTCAATTGGCCAAGCCAAAGGACCTCTTTTTTGCTTATTGCGAGAATGCAATTGAACTAGAACCAGGTGGTAGACAAAACTAGATGTAGACTTTCGAACATTAACATCATTAACCCAATGTGAGTCAATGAAGCCCACAATCCAAGAAGCTCATGATGTGTAGTGAATGCTAAAATGTGAAGTGCCCTAGATATGCCTCAAGACATGCTTGGCTGCCTTCCAATGAGACTCATAAGGATCCTAAGAGAAATGATAGACAAGACCAACCACAAAGGAAATATCATGATGACTATGTGTTGAGTACAAAAGATTGCCAACCATTTGCTAATACATGTAGCATCAACTCTAACTGAAGTGCAATTGGTAGACAGTGTGACACCTGACTTGCACCTGTGCTAGTGTATGACACCTTGCGTTGGCTGGTACAAACTGATACTTGCAAAAGTACCCAGCCATACCGACCAGTGAAATAAAAACTTCAAAAAATGTGAAATGTATTTGTTTTGTACCCCTTTTAGCAAAGATTTGACATAGGATGTTGCAAGCAATTTCATGACGGTTCAATGACTGCTTAGGGGCTGCACAAAATAGTAAAAAATGAAGATACCCTCTAGAGAAACTGAATCTGCAACTTCTTCAAACCCTATCGAGTTTACTAAAGCCCTCAAACCCTAATTAAGCTTGGAATCTCCCCAGCCATCACTTGCAGAATCCTTAACTTTTGAAAGAAATTTTTTCCCAGTCACAGTCACTACTGCCTCACCATTAGGTGAAGGATAAGGACTTTTTAGGTGATCATCCAACTACTGAAACTTGACACTATGAATAATCTCCATTCTTTGAATTGCCTTGCACAAAGTGTTGATGTTATAACTAGGTCGGATTCCTTCTAGGGCCGACCTAGCACTTTTGGGTGGCTAATTGGCCTGTCGGCCTTGGCCACAATATCTTGCAAAGTTCAATGTATAACTTGTTATTAGGTCTGGCCCTAAATGGGCGTCATCATATGTGAAATGTAATTATAACATGTAACTTGTATTAGGTGGACTCTTGGCTGGTCTTAGAGTCATTTCTTTACTTGATACAGGTGAAACTCATAATTTAATCGATGCACGGTTGGTAGAGAAGCGTGGTATTCAAACTCAAGAGTTTGAAGGGATAAGGGTAAAAGTTGCTGATGGTAACACTCTCACTTGTGATAGAATGATTCCGGATTTACCTGTGAAACTCAATAACTATGAATTCAAAGCTGATTTTTATGTGGTTAACATGGGAAACATGGATGTGGTACTTGGTATGACGTGGCTTCATGCAATAGGTGAATTTACACTCAACCTTAGAGATATGGAGATGAAATTCAGGGTTGATGGAACTAATTGCATTCTTAAAGCTATCAAGGCCAGCAACTTGAAGTTAATCACTCTCAAAAGAATGGAGAGACTTGTCGAACATGACATGGTGGAGTGGGCATTAGAGTGTAAATTGATGCCTATATATGAGGAGCAGCATAAAACACCTTATCATCCAGATGTTTAGGAGCTTAGAGTTAAGAATACAAAGGTGTTCAGTGACATACCACCTGTTAGACCTCCTGATAGAACATCATTGAGCTTGAAGAGGGCACCAAGCCCATCATGATTACACCTTACCGACACCCAAAACATTTGAAGGATGAAATTGAGAAAACCATCAGAGAACTTTTAGCTATGGGACACATAAGGCCGAGTAAGTCTCCTTTCCCTTCATCAGTGGTTTTGGTGAAGAAGAAAGATGGTGCACTTAGGATGTGCATTGATTATCAGATGTTGAATGAAAGGACAATAAGGAAGCGATATCCCATCCCTTGCATCGATGAGTTGATAGATATGTGAACTCTTGAACTCTTAAAATTCAAGAATCATAAAGGTTAATTTTGCTTCTACTTGCTCGAATCAAATGAAGGTAATTAAGAGGTAGCAATATTGTGAATAAACAAATTTAAACTTGCAAAAATAGTAATGGAAGCTCACATATTTTTATCCTGGAAACCCCATGATGGGAAAACCAGAATGAATGGTAGTGGCAAATCTTGTTACCTTATTTTATTACTTTGGAAGAAGTACAACTGGTGTGTACAGCAATAACTGCTCTCTACTTTCTGTCAATCTCCTTATAATTACTGAATAACAGAATTTCCTCACTGTATTTCCAAATCCTCAATGATCCAAGCATTTGTCTCAACCCCCTTTAATGTATTCTTTTTAAGTTGCTGGAAGGTTCTCTAGCTGTCGAAGAAATATGGCTGTTGCTGGAGATGAAATGGTGTCCAAACATTTTGCTTTCTGGATTTACAGTCACGGGTAACTAATGCAGTTGTGCATCTGACCTGGACACCACTGTGGTTGCAGTAGCGACAGACACTGCCATGATCGCAGTCTTGTTCTTCTGGTCTGTTGATTCCCATGCCATCCTCTCTTTGAGCTCTAAAACTCTTTTTGTTGTTCGAGTTTTATCCATCAGATCCTTCCTGATCAATGCCTTAAACTTACATCATTGTGCACAAATAAAAGCAATTTTGATTTGGTTTTATGTATCAAACTAAATATCCTAAAATACAAATCTATTCTACTTTGAATTAAGATTCCTGAAACACAATTATTGATCGATTTTAGTTAAAAATGGTTCAAAACTACGCAAACCAGTCATATCCTTCTAATCTCAGTGTAATCTTTGTTGCCCAGTTATTGGTAGTAAGTTATTTTGTTTCTTATCAAAACTCTGTAATCAATTCTTAATGTCAAAAGAAGTTCTGAATTTGCAAAGAATGTTCACAAGATTAGGATTTTTCTTGTTTAATTTTTTGTTTCTTATCATTTGTTTGTCTAGACTGTTTTCTTTCAATGAGACAACTATATCTTTATCATACTTAATGGCTCATGTTAGACAATTTGAAATTGTATCTAATGGTTCTTGGATTTCAGGATTGAACATTCTGCTGTTAATCTTGCTGATTCTTTTCAGCAAAATGGCCTACCTATTAAGGCTAGCTCCCTTGCTCCAACTTTGTTAGAGGTGGGTTACATTCTTTTTCAAACATTTTGTAAGTCTTCTAATGTTCAGCATGCACATCTGTTAAATGATGTGTTTTTTGGTTCTGTCAGAGTGGAAAGGCACTCACTGCCAAGGGAATACAGGTTCTTGAATTTGTTGGTAAAGAGACTATAGATCTGCTAGCCACAGAGACAGGTATTGATATTGAGAAAGATGAGAGGGAGATCGAGCAAGGTGAGACTGAGGAACAATTTTCAGAAGAAGCCACTTTTGATCGATGCTTCTATATTTATGGAGGTCCTGAGCAGCTGGAGGTAATTTGCTACCACAGTATGGCTTTATCTAAAAGTGCAATTGAGTATTGTGTAAGGGTCTGAAAAAACTTCGATTTATTTTGCAGGAGCTGGAAGCTTTGTCAAATCATTATGCATTACTGTGTAATAGAACAAGAACAAAACTACCAGGAGAAGATAAAGCTGCTTTTGATAGAATGCTCAAGCAGATTCAACAGGTATTTACATTAAGCAATGAAAGTGACGGAGGTAATTTTGAATTTGACAAGGGTAAAAATGTTGAAAGTGGAGAATCAGGCAATGGAAATGAGATAAAAATTCTTTGTGATGCAAGTGTCAGCAAAGCAGCTGAGATGGCAGCAGGGTAAACACTTGACCACGGGCATATCGGTTTTCTATGTTGCTTTTTTGTACTAAAGTCTCTCTATAGTCTGAAGACCTTAAATATCTATAAATATTGAATTTTGCAGCTTTACAGCCACACTTGGGGGGCTTGCTCTCAACGAAATAGTCCAGAAAACAGCTGATCGTCTTGAGGCTATTAGATCTGAAGGAGTGCATGTAAGGGCAAAAAATTAGTGAATTTGTACTAAAAATGAATGCACAAGTAGAAAAGTTTGTGAATTTTATTATAAATTTAGTGGCACTTTTGAAATCTACATTAAGAGCCTGTTGCTGTTTTTGAAATAACTTTATTACGCTTCATTTTAGCAGAGGCTTTCAGAGTTGTGCTGTCTTGGAATATCTCAGCTTCTTCTGCTTGGCAAATCTGTGTTAGCAAACTCAAATGCACCAGGTGACAAAGCAATGGAGGGTTCTCTTAGAATCGAATGGCCAGATGATTATATTTTAAAGGCAAAGCTTCTCAGATCCAAAGCACAGTCCATGACCAGTGATATTGAGGCTGTTTCAAACAGTTTTATTACAGGTATGCTGAAGTACATTCGTATTTTTACTTTCAGAAAAGTGTTTTTTCCCCACCATAAATGCATTAATTTTTTTTTTTAAACTCTCAATAACTCCAATTTATCAGATTTTGCAATGCATATATGTGATATTCCACACAATCTCTTTTGTAAGTATTATAGATGTATATCATCGGGAATCATTTAGCAAGAGTTTCCCAAGGCATTTGCCAGGTATTTTGCCTTTTAACCACATGTCAATACAAAAGAAACTCAACTGTCAATCTCTGAAGACAATGCCTGCCCCTGGATGTTATAAATTATTAAAGGTTGCACAGATGTCATTATACTGGTGCAGAATAGTATACATGGAGTCTTTTCATTGGTATATATTATTTGTCCATGTCTAGACATACATGGGTAGTTACATTCATCCAATGCTCAAGCACAGACACATGAACACTTGCATATTTGTTTCTCTGTGTCTATACATTTGTCGATATTTAACGTACATACATACGTACACACACATTTAAAGGATTATGAACAAATTTAGCTTATACACCCTCCTTAAGATTTATACACAAAATTGTTTTTAAACTTGTCCAATGCATGCACCGTTTTATATATTGCCACCTGTAGTTAATTCTTTAGTTGAAACAGAGTTCGGAATTGGTTCGAAAATTTGATGTTTGATTAAATTCTAGCTGCACACATCAATAAAATACTACACAGTAAATATAAATAAATAAAATGCTTAAAAAATTAGAGTTTGAGGGACTTCTCATAAAGAAAAGGATTTACTTATTTATCTCTTTTAATTGAAATATTAACTTATATAAGGAATTTATCATCTCATAGGTTGCAATATACTGTTAAAACAAATATTTACTCACGAACTTAACATAACAAACAATGCAAATTCTACAGCTAAGACATGTATATAACACAAAGCTTGCATATCAACAATCGAGAGCAAAACAAGAAGACAGTCGAGATTCATCATTAAAGTTAAAAATGTCACAGGAAAGAAGACACCAAAATTTGTTGTAATTACACACCTCAGAGGGTTGCTCTGATCTTCAGCTTCTTGCACAGTTTCTTACATAGCCTGTCAAATTATTCAATTGTTTTATAATTTTGTTTTTTGAGTAAGAACTCCTATTTGTTAATTTTGGTACAGCCCTATGACCTTTGATCAGGAGAGAGACAATATTGATAAAAAATAGCTGAAGATTAGGGCTTCTACCCTAGAAAAAGTGACTGTTGAAGCAATAAAGTTTGTTTTGACTGTCTGTATTTAATACAATAGTCATCCATCTATTATGCTCTTAAGAATGTCCTCTCTCAACTAAATGGAGAATGTACTCTATTAAGAAATAAATATTGAAAGATTTAAGTAATTAGCTGTCCAATAAACTAATGATTTGATCCGCCTAATTACACTACTTTTAAATATATTTAATTGGTTAACAAATATGAATAAATTGGATGTCTCATACATTTTACCAAGGTAAACTGACTGATATATTAAAATTGGAAAAGAGTTAACCATTCAAAATTAATTAATTAAATTAACTAGATAAATCATTTCTTAGTTTGATTTAAATAAACTGATTGCTTAGAGAAGTACAATTATGATTGATAAATTTGTTAAATTCAAACTGAAGAAGAACAATAGTTGAATATAGATATTACAAAACAATGTTTGTGCTTAATTAATAATATTTTTCAATTTATTTCATGAAATTTAATAGTTGTTTCTATTTTATTTTGAAGTGAAGTGGAAATTGAAAATATCTTCAAAAAATAGGAAAAAGTCAAATTAAAAAATAAATTATTATTGTTTACTAAAAGTAACTTGGGTTAGGGACTGAAGGACCACACAAATAAATGGCATCTAAGCACCCGATTTGATAGCCAGAAAGGCTCACCAAGAACAAGGATTCACACTTCCAGATAACTTCATCCACATCTTCAAAAACCAGTTATCATTCAAACACCATTTTATTTAGCTTACTCATAGGTTTCTATTTTTTAGTTTTGCAACAGGAGAGGGCAAATTGCTCTGGCCCTTCACCCATGCTTAATCTGAAAGTATCTGTGTTAGGGATGACACATTACATGGGCCATCCCTAAACTTCATTCAAAAATTTATGTAAAGAACTTACTGCTGTTTCTATTCGGTTTTTTTTTGGTTGGTAATATTTAGATTTTATTAATAAAAGTAGCCAACTTACATTGCAACCAGAAAACCACCCTGATCATCAAAAAACAACCCATACATCCTTTCTGTATCAAAAAAAACCCCCTTATAGGCCCAAACAGTCTTCAAAACGAGCCTGAAATTTGCTTGATTATAGTCATATTAACATATTCTGAAAGTATTCTAAAACTACCATTTGAACCAGAACACAAACCATAGTTCAGACATTGCAATAGACAAATAAACAAACACAATATAAATGGGAAATTCAGGCGGAACCACCACATAACTTG
Organism: Cryptomeria japonica; assembly: GCF_030272615.1. NCBI lineage: Eukaryota > Viridiplantae > Streptophyta > Pinopsida > Cupressales > Cupressaceae > Cryptomeria > Cryptomeria japonica. Next base: position 4,621,900 of record NC_081413.1, read on the forward strand.
GGTAGTGCACTATCCACATCATTCTTCCTCTTTCTCGGCCTTAGTTTGCGTCCCAGCTCTTGTCTAACCTCCTCCATAGCCTCCCTCAATTTCGCCTCCACTCGCATCAGGTCCACGAAGGTCTTCAATGCCTCCCACTCGCGCTTTGCAAGTGCCCTGAACCTCTCCTTCAGTTCACCTTCCTGCCATCGCACAAGTGGCAAATTATCTATTGGAATTTCTCCATTGGTTCCTTCAGCCACATCAAAGCCTTCTTTAGGCACCGCCCATTCAAATATGGTATCCATACCCAATAGATATTCTTTGGGAACTAGAGCCTTCATCACCTTCTTCACAATATCAATCGAGTCTTCAAATTCCAAACCCCACACAACCATTAATGAATATACATCCATATTTGTTCTATAGCGATGGCTAATATAGTTTATCTCCTCCCTATAACAAATTTCACCGCCTTTGTTAGGCTCTCATCCTTGAACCGAAAGAGGCTCAACAATCTTCTGTCTGAGACTTGTCCTACAAAGGGAACCAACCGCTTCTCAGTTTTAAACGTAAAACTAGCCTCCATTTCTTCTGCTTCAACAGTTCCACCACCTTCACAACTTCATCCAAACCTCTCTGCAATTAGACTTTGAGAGAAACAAAGGAGCTTGCAGATAAAAATGCAAACACCTACCAAAAAATAGCCCCTTCTAAAAAGCCATAGCTTCTATCAATGCGCTGCCATTTCAAAAACATTCCTCCTAAGCACACCATCATTTACCCTGTTCATTAATGCAAAATCATAAAAGAATTGTCCTTGGCATGTTGCAAACATTCTAATCCTATTGAAGGGGCAATAAATCCACCACCCTTCGAGCCAATAAGCACGTCTGCCACCCTCCTCTGTACTTGCCAATTTCTAGGATATGCACGACAACTTAAGCGTTCGCCTCCACATCACTAATCTGAAGATTTCAAAAATCTTCAATATGAGTTGCCTTCTCCGTTTCGAATGATGTGGCCCACTTTGACAACACATCTGCCACATCATTCCCTGTCCTTCGTACATGAGCAACTCTAAAATCGTTTTAAAGATTTAAATCGTTTTTGATCCTTTTGACATATTTATTTGAAATCCATGCCTGTGTCTCCCCTTTTATTATTGCAATGATAATTATTCAAGAATCTCCTTCCAAATGGAGATTTGAGAAACCGAAGTTTAAGCCCCATTTAACTGCCGGTAGAGCTGCCCGTGCCTCTGCCTCATTATTCGTGCCCCTACACAGCCTTTGAGCTCCCAATGCTATGATGTTCCCTTTCCAATCTCTAAACACCACTCCTGCCCTTGAATCTCCGAGATTGCCTTTGGAAGCTCCATCAAAATTTGCCTTAATCCATCCTTCATCCGGAGGTTCCCATTGTTCCTTATTTTGTACAACAGAAGGGCAAGAAGAGGGATCATCCCGTCTAGGCCCATGAACGGGCCTGATGTTTCTATTCATTTTCTGTTTAAATTTCTACAGATTTATCAAACTGATGCATGCAAGATACCAGCTCCTCTACTCAAGCTTTCCAAGACAATTCAAAATTAAAGATGCAGCATCTGCTTTGCCTTTTGAAATCCTTATGGAAGTGGTTCCCTCGGGCTTCTTTTGTTCCCTTTTTAACACTTGCAATGCCCTCATGGATCAGAAAGGAGCTTGTTGTAGTTGAAAGCATCGAGGCATGACTGAGAGTATGAGCAGCATTGAACACGTTCCACCTACAAATCGACAGCCCTGGATCCATTAAAAATCAGACAGCATGCACTTCATTGCCACAAGTGATTTACTATCACTTTTTTTTGGCTAAACATACATTCCCATCATCCAGATTCACACATTAGGGTCTTTGATTTCATATAATCCAAAAACATTGCAGAATTGCTGACCGCACTAAGAACTTTCTTTAATCTTTCCTCCACTCCATACCCAACCTGTTGTTTATTTTCTTTCCTTATTTTCCTCCATCCTTTTAACTTGATTCCATCTTTCACACTGTTTTTTTTGCATGGGTCTGATCTTCTGCAAAGTGGTGCCAAGAAGTTTTTCTGTCCATTATAAAGACTATTCAATTTTTTTATTATGACAAATCGATCAATTGGTGATTCTAAACATTATGCTGCTTCTTATCACTAGGCTCCACCACATCATTGTTCCTCACCATAATTCTAAATATAACTATTAAAATAAGACAAAACTAAAATGTTAATGTGACATCTAGGTATATACCTGAATGCATTTTATATATGTCTGTATACATGTATACATGTTGATTTATTTTGCAGATGGGCGTCATTTTGATGGGTAATTGATAGTTGTAAAATTTGTTGAGTACTTGCAAAACTCGTGAGTGCTTGTGCTGCTCAAGCTATGGTGAGTTATTCGCCATAAAACTCACCACCGAGTTTTTTAAAAGCTTGCAGTCATTTTTAGGCACAAAACTGTCATGCCCCTGCCATGATACATTTACCACATCTCTAAAAGATAAAATTTAGAATCCAGTCGACCAAACAGATATCCATTACCGCTACCAAAGAGATGAATCGATTAGATATTCAATATACGGTTAGCACAGCGATTATAATTAATCAATAGAGTCAAACTTATTTCCATGGAAATCAGAGATTATCATGTAAAGAACAAACGGTGGTTCATAAATTTGGACAATGTTAAATATCGAAGTGTTAGAAGGTGCGACTATGTTCCATAGAGGAAACAATGATCAAGATTTATTGGAGGAAGTTAATAAATTCTTAAGGGCAGTTATTATATTAACCAAGGGGTGCGATCCGAAGGAGTTTTTAAAGAAGTCAAGCAAATATTAAAATCAATATTGAGGAGACATTATAATTATGTGGCTGCTCATTTAGAGGTGGTGCGATTTCAATTAAGAAACAAGATTAGCTATTAGCAAATGAAAGGACGCGTCCCTCCATAAAGTTGCCTCTTTCAAGATATCTGAGAAGGCATTAAAAGGAGATTGAAAGATTATTCCAAGGGGAGGAAGGAAGGAGCAGATCAGATTAATATGAGATATTGTCTGGAGACTCAGTTCAACCATAGTAAGATCAATATTGAATGGAAGGGATTAAGACTGATAATATAGGAGATATTAATAGTCTGCAAGATTGTTCAGATCAGATCAGAACTGTTATTAAGGTACAGGCAGTAACATCATGGTTCTTGGCAGAATGCACGGGGATGTGCTTAAAATATGCAACCCGATGATATTCTTATGCAGGATTTAGTAGTAATATTTAATAGTAATATTAATATAGACTATAATATGTAAGACAGTAATATTTGATCTCATATACCGTGGCAGACTGCCTTTACAGCCACTAGATAGACTAATAATTAGTGTTTTAGGCAATAGTAGTGTTAATAATTTATATAATTCTGATCTTATTCGCAGTTTATTTTTAGAAACTTGCTTTTATGTACATTGTGTAATTCTTTATATTGAGCATATTTGCTCATTTGTTAATACAACAATTATTTTTTACCAATTACATTTCCGTAATATGGTATCAGAGTGGGATTTTTAAATTTTCTGGGGGATTTGTTTCCAGTAAAGAATTTTGAAAGAATTTTTTTTAGATTTGTGGAAATCAGTTTTTATCTGTGGAAATTTTTCGAAAGGAATATTGAGGGTGTTTGAAAAATTGCGATATTCTTCTCTGTCTGCACGACCTGCTGTGTTGTGACGAATTTCGTGTTCTTCTTTCCCTCCTCCCGCGGTCTTTATTCTTGTATTTCGCGACCTGCCTGTTGCAACGCGATGCAATTTCGTGTCTTCAGACCTCTACGTGACGGCCTATCCTCTGGTCGCCATCTTCAGCAACCCGCATTTTGTCTAACGCGATTTTTTTTCGCATTTTTTGGTGTTTTCAACCCCCCGACGCACTTCGGCTCGCGTGCAACGCGATTTTCTGCATGTCGGAATTTTCTGGTAACCTAGGGTTCTACAGATTTTCGGCTAGGGTTTATACCCTTGTTTCAAGTCGGATTTTTTTTTCAATTGCAAATTCTCGGTGGGTTTTTTGAGAGCTCAACTGGGTTGTTTTTCAAAATTTTGTGGGTGCATCGTTTTCCTTGCCTCGAATTTCGTGCCAGCGGATTTCAATTATGATTTCAGATTCTTTTTTGGTTTTTTGCAAGGATTTCTGGGTTGTCTTTGTATTTTTCTGGGTCAGTCGAGAAATTTTCTCGAAATCCGTGTCAGGCGTACATCTGTTTTTTGAAGTTTGTACTTGTATTTGCCTTTGTTTTCTGCATTGCGATTTGTATTTCGTGCTATTGCCTCTTCTTTGATTTTTCATTTTTCGTGCATTGGGAAATGTGCAAGATGGCGTCATTGACCAACTTGATGTTGGAAGGTTGTCAGCGATTCAACGACAAAAATTATAACACTTGGAAGCAGCGTATGCTGACAATCTTCGAATATCGCCGCTTAGATGATCTTGTCTTGGGAAAAGAATCTCGTCTATTTGCAGTCGGAGCTGATCAAGACAAATTTGGTGACCACAATAGGGAAGTTGTGATGCTTCTCAAGCCCTCTGTCACCGATGACCAGCTACCTCAGATTCCTTCTGGCCAGTGAGCCTTAGAAATTTGGAAGCATCTGAAGGAGCTGCATGAGACATTCGATTAAAGCCTAGTATTCTTCTTGAAGAACCAGTTGTTCTCCATCATGATGGATGAACGCATGTCCTTACACGAGCATCTCACAAAGATTAAGGACAATTGAGATCAGCTCGAAGTTATTGGTCGGAAAATGGAGGAAGAGGATATGGTAGTCATAATCTTCAAAAGCCTACCAAAATCCTACGAGCACTTCATAGAGACTCTCAACATTACGTTTACGAATGTTGATCTGAAATTTCCAGAGTTGTGCACCAAACTTTTGCAGCAGGATCGTTGGAAACAACAGTTTGGTAGCGGTGCCACTTCATCCTTCTCTGAGCAAGCATTTGCAGCCAAATCCTTTCACAAGGATAAAGGCAAATCTCAGTTCTCCCAGTCATCTCAGCAGAAGGGCTCTAGTCAGTCACATGAAGGCTCGAAAAAGAAGGTTCAATGCAATTATTGTCACAAATATGGCCATCTGATTAAGGATTGTCGCAATCGGATAGCTTCCGAATAGCAGAAGCAAGGAGGGTCTCAGCCTAAAGCCAATGTCGTTGAGCACATAGAGCAGAAAGAGTCTGCCTTTTATGCCTTCATGGCTAAAAGACCTGCAGACCATGTGAAACCTTCTGCTTGGTATATTGATTCTGGTGCTTCTCGACATTTCACTCACAGGCGTGATTGGTTTACAAAATTCACTCCCTATATTGATTCAGTTATTTTTGGAGGAGGTGAGGAGTATACAGTTGTCGGCAAGGGCAACGTTCAGATACAATCTGGTGGGAGGAATCTCATATTCCTCAATGTGTACTACGTTCCTGGCATGGAGCTGAACCTTCTCTTTGTGAGTCAGATTATGCGACATTCTCCTTAGCTTGATGTCATCTTCAGTGCACATAAGTGTTCGATTGTTGATCGTGCGACACGCACTACTGTTGCTATTGGTATTGAGGATCACCGTCTTTACAAACTTGTGGATACAGGTGATTCTCTTGAGCATGCCTTCACAACAAAATCATCCTCTATCACTCGTCTATGGCATCAGCGATATGGTCACCTGAACATTCACTATCTTGCTTAGCTTGTTTGGGAAGACTTAGTACATGGCCTACCTGAAATTCAAACTCAAAATCAGCAAGTTTGTGGAGCTTGTCAGGCTGGGAAGCAGCACATGACATCATTCAAAGATGGTGACTCATGGCGAGCATCTAAGGTACTGCAGTTGGTCCACGTTGATGTATGTGGTCCCAGGAATACTCCTTTTGTTACTGGGTGTAGGTATTTCTTACTTTTTGTTGATTATAGTCGTAAGATGTGGGTGTACTTTCTTAGACAAAAATCAGATGTGTTTCTTGTATTTCAGAAATTTAAGGCCTTGGTAGAAAAAGAGTCTGGTTGTTCTATTATTACTCTTAGGTCTGGTAATGGGGGGGAGTTTTGTTCTACTACTTTCTCCACTTTCTGTGATACACATGGCATAAAACGTCAGTTAACCACACCATACACCCCTCAGCAGAATGACGTTGTAGAACGTCGTAATTGCACCATTACAAAAATGGCTAGGTCTATGTTGGAACACAAAAATGTTCCTAAGAAATTTTGGGCAGAAGCAGTGTTTACTACAGTGTATCTCCTTAATAGGTCTCTTACTCATGCTGTTAAAGGGAAGACTCCTAAGGAAGCATGGTCTGGTCGCAAACCCAGGATCAACCACTTGAAAGTTTTTGGCTCTTTAGCATATGTTTGGATTCCAGATGCCAAGCACTCTAAGTTGGATTCCAAGAGTCAGAAGCTTATGTTTACAGGATACGGTGACAACCATAAGGCCTACCGGCTGATTGATGTAGACACTGCTCGTCTCATCTTCAGTCGCGACGTTATCTTTGATGAAGATTGAGGACCCTTTCAGTTTTCCTCGTTTGAGCAGAATTTTGAGGATTAACCCCTGAAGGCTTCTGATTTGGGTGTCCGTCTTCCATTTTGTTCACTTGATGGGAGGGATGATGCAGAATCTGAATTTGGTGATGCACTACCTGAATTTCCTCCAAATGATGCTAATCTTCCACTAGTTCTAGATCCTGTTCCACCTCCAGTTCCAATTATTCCTCCTCCATCAGATGTTGGCACATCTACTCTCCGGCCTAAGTGGTGGGCTAAGACTATCAGTGATCTTCGTCCTGATGAGCTCATTGAGGGTAGATCTTCCAAAAATAAGGGCAAGTAGCAAAATATAGTTAACTTTACTCTCATGGCCAACATTCACAACATTTATGAGCCTTAGACTTATACTGACACAAAAGAGATTCCAGAGTGGGAACAGGTAATGGATGCTGAATACCAAAGCCTTTTGAAGAACAACACTTGGGTTCTCTTTGATCTTCCTCTAGGGAAGAAACCTATTAGCTACAAATGGGTCTATAAGGTCAAGTATCATGCCGATGGTACCTTAGATAAATACAAGGCCAGATTAGTTGCTTGAGGATTCACACAACGGGAGGGCATTGATTATGAGGAGACGTTTGCTCCTACTGCCAAGATGAGTACCATTTGTCATCTTCTCGCTATTGCAGCTCAATTTGGATGGAAAGTCCATCAGATGGATGTTAAGAGTGCCTTCCTCAACGGTGAATTGTAGAAAGAAGTCTACATGATGCAACCTCCTGGTTTTAAGGTTGTTGGCAAAGAGCATCAAGTATGTAGACTCGTTAAAGCACTCTATGGACTCAAACAGGCTCCTCGAGCGTGGTACATTAAGATTGATCAGTACTTGGTTGCTCATGGTTTTCAGCGTTGCCCTTCTGACAGTAATCTGTATATCAAACACTCTGGTGATGCTATTCTCTTTCTTGTTGTCTATGTGGATGACTTGATCATTACCGGCAGTTCAACACATTTGATTGCAAAAATCAAACAGGTTTTGTGCAAGGATTTTGATATGATAGATTTGGGGCTTCTCCATTATTGTTTGGGTGTTGAGGTTTGACAGACTTATGGGAGCATTTTTATTTCTCAATCTAAGTATGCCAGGAACTTGCTTGATAGGTTTCGAATGCAAGATTGCAAACTTGCTTCCACACCTACGGAGACTGGCTTGAAGTTGTCAGCCTAGTCTAATTCTCCTCCTGTAGATGAAACACAATTCAGGCAACTTGTGGGCAGTCTCATCTATCTTACTGCTACTAGACTTGATCTCAGTTTTGAAGTGAGCTACATTTCATGCTTCATGACAACCCCCAAGGCTGATCATTGGGTAGCAGCGAATCGTGTGTTGCGTTATGTGAAAGGCACCTCTGGTTATGGACTTCTTTACACTAGGAGTCATGATCCTAGACTCAGTGGGTTCACAGATTTAGATTGGGCAGGTTCGGTTGATGACAAGAAGTCAACCTTTGGATATGTGTTCAGTTTGGGATCCGGTGCAGTCACTTGGACTAGTAAGAAGCAACAGGCAGTGGCTCTCTCCTCGACAGAAGAAAAATATCGGGGAGCAGTTAAGGCAGCTTGTGAGGCAGTTTGGCTTCGTCGGATGCTTGCGGATATGCAAATATCTCAAGCAGGTCTGACTCCCTTGTTCTCTGACAATCAAGGAGTTCTCAAACTTGCCAAGAATCCAGTCTTCCATGAACGAACCAAACATGTAGAGCTTCATTGTCATTACATTCGACAGTTGGCTGAAGACAGATCCATTCAGTTGCTATATGTTCCTATAGCGGAGCAGCCAACAGATATTCTCACCAAGCCCCTCAGTCCAAATAAGTTTGTAAAATTCAGGGGGTCTATTGGTGTAGTTGATAGATTGAGCATTAAGGAAGGGTATTAGAATAATACTTTATTATTTATTTCATAGTTGAACTACTCGCGACTCGGCTCGACTCGCCAAGCCCCTGAGAAAAAAACTCGGCGAAAACTCGGAAAAACTCGGCGAAAAACTCAGCAACGTAAAAACACGCTTAATTTTAATAAAAAATGCATTTTTTTTGCAAAATTTAATGAGAAGATGCATCCAATGAATCAATAAATGATAACACAAAAGAAACAAGCTAATTCTAGATATATTTAAATGCAAAGTGTCTACAAAATCGCATCCTCATGAGAAATGCTGATGGCTGGAAACAAAATAGTAAATAGTTTTTGTAAAACCAAAAGTAAATACAACTTCCTCTTCCCAACTCTAGCTAAAACTAGTTTCAAACTTTCATCATTCATACTCATAGTTTCAAACTTTCAACTCTAAAATGTATAATACTAGGATTTCTTCAATGCTAATTATGTTGTTATATGGAGCCTAATCAGACTCGGAGGTTAAATTTTCCCTACTTCCATCAACGCAGTTTCCCCCTATATTTTTCGACGGAAGTTTGGGGGCAGCGCCCCTAAGTTGGGGTCAAGGGGCATCGCCGAAGGATCCTGAAATTTGACTAAGTCTGGAAAATTGAAGAATCCTCCAAAAACTAGATTTTGCATTATAACTCCTGGAGGTCCAAAACCACTCTCAAACATCCTGACAGTATATATGGAATATAACTTAAAGTATAAGAAAGAAGAAAGTATACTTAAATGTTATATTCCATATATGAATCCTGATGGACAAACCAAAAAACTCGGCAATTACTTGAGGGCATAGTGGGCTCTCGGCGTGGCCCTTCCAAAAAATGCATTTATTTTTTGCCGTTTTCAGCTGTTATGCTAACACAAGTGAGTTTTTTTTAAAAACTTGTCGAGTTTTTGGCAAAAACTCGCCAAAAACTCGATGAGTTTTCCTGGCGAGTAGAAGTCATTACTACTCGCAAGGTCCAAAAACTCGGCGAGTTTTGGTCACTCGCCGAGTTTTCGGCAAGTGTGTCATCTATGCTATTATTTAATGCTCAATAATGTAATGTTATTTAAATATTTCTAATAAGATCTTTCTGATCTTATTCGCAGTTTCTTTTTAGAAACTTGCTTTTATGTACATTGTGTAATTTTTTATATTGAGCGTATTTGCTCATTTGTTAATACAACAATTATTTTTTACCAATTATGTTTCTGTAATAAAACTGTCCTAAACCATAATCAGTTCTGTATTATCTATTCCCCAAGGGAGATGGGTGCTGCTAGGGAAGGGCAGAATAAAACCACTTCGATAGAAAGCCCCAAGGGTGAAAGGACTCCTCCTGAAATTTGGGCTGCAGGCCCCAAGGGTGAATGGACTAAGTTTCGGTAATCTGCGTTACATTAAGGAGGTGGTGTCAAGCGCCCTAGGCAGCCAAGCCCTCTTTTGGGAATAGAGTCAGATTGGTTTGAATTTAGGCATGGTTTTTAATGACATCATAAGTTATATTACAAAGAATTAGATAGTTATGCTCAATTAATAGCAATAGAAGGTAGTAACGTAGATGTTGCTCTTGGTAATTGACAGTGTATAAATAGGGGACATTACAAAAACCTGCAACTTTTCCAGAATAATTCAGGATTTTTGCAGAAAAGCTTGTCCAATTGGGCTATAAATTGTTTTTTTATTCATCCGTTAAAAAATCTTCACAATATGTACATTTTGGGCAGTGGCATGCAACTGGTGATTTAGGGCACAACTAAATAAGTATCATTTTAATTTTTTCACCTTGGGATTTAACTTTTATCTTTTTTTGGTTTGCAAACTTCTGAAACATCTTTTAGTAGAGATTAAGTCCTCATTCAGTCTCAAATTAGTATGGTCATTTTGCAAATCAGATTCCAAGTTTAATAATTTTTCTTGCAAATCATTTTCATCTTTCCTACTGTCCATTGATCTCTTTTTTCCAATAGTCTGGAAGATAGCAGTCCAACTTTTAACATTAGTGTTCCATCTGTCAATTGCTGATTTTCCTTTTAACATCCACCTGTTAATTTATCAAGAGTAAAAATGGTTGCATTATAGTTCCATCTTTGAGTAAGGAGGTGTTTAAAAGGAAATTGTCATCCTTTCAAAGGGACTCAGGTTTCTCATTGATTACAGGGACCTTAACAGTGATAGGGTGGTGGTCAGACAGAGCAACGATAAACTTTAACCATACTACCAATGTCAGTTTGGTCAAAACTGAATAAGTCTCTGTTAGCATAGAACCTATCAAGTCTACAATAGATTCTCTTGCTTCCCTTCTCAGAATTACACTAGGTAAATCGAATGTTCTTATTCTCTTTCTTCAATCCTTTAAGAGGATCAAAGAGATTGAGTGAGTTCTTCATCTTGTACCAAAAGTACTTTTCATTACCTTTGTATTCCATGTCAATAACTCTACTTTAATCCTCGCTATTCTCAATCATGTCAAAATCCTTCCCTACTAACCATGGAATCTCTTGAATGCCATATGTGATGAACCCTTGCTGGTTCAACTCTTCAACCTGCTGTAATTTGTAGATCTTCTTTGTAAAAGATGGTCTTTCAAAAATAGACAGAAGTTGCAGAAGAGGGTTTTTTAAATTTGCAACACATATTGAATAATACATGAATTTAATCAACAGAAACAATGAATTGGAGAATTTAGAAGCATACCCGTAGGTCCTTAGCCAATTTATTGAAAAGAAAGAATAAATCAGCAACTTACAAAGTTCTGATTTTTATTCTGGAACAATTCAGATCTGCTCTTATTTAAATACTAAGACACCCAAACAGTGGAAGATGGTGCTAATAAATGAGCAAGTTGTGTGTTTGGGAAAAGAAGCCTCCAAACCACAGAAGAATCAACAACAAAACAGTAAATAGGAAAACCCTACAACAAATCTGCCTTGTAAGAAGCCAAATCTGCCCCAATTCAATTCAATTTGACTTTTGAATGAAGCCAACCAAGCTGCAACAATTCGATTGATCTTTCACAATCTCAAAGCTACTAAATTATAAAGAATGCATGCTCTCCAAAACAGGTCCAAACTCTAGCCGCCATAGCCAAGTGCTCAGGAGAAAATGTCAAATGCTCAATATCCAGAATGAGGTTTAATTTCCATCTTGGCTGCCTAAATACCCAAAAGGTGCGATTTTTGGCAATTAGGGATTTAAAAATAATAACTTGCTTTTAGGGTTCCCAACTTAACCCTAAAAGCAACGCCTAGCTTAGGAGATAATAAATTTTCACTTAAATAAATTTAAGTGATGCACTTTATGATTTTATATTAATATTTCATTAAAATATTAATTGCCTGTGGAAACACTTAAAAATTCACATCTCTCTCATTATTGCTCAGAAACTGAATCTGTCAGAAGCTAGGGTCACAGTTCACCATGCCAATGAAAATAGGACCATGTCTATTTTTAGCTTTTTTTCCCTAAAAAATAGGAAATCCTCATAAAGTGTCAGAAACTGATGACGAAGACCAGAACTGAACTCAACACTGAATTGGAACAAATAGACAGACCACTCCTCAAGATACTGCATTACTGACCCCTTTATCCATACTCTGTTAGCCTACAAGGGTCCAAAAATAGGCTAACTCCTCAATTCCAAGACCCTGACTAGGATGGGGACATTACACCATACAACCAGTCTCCTGAGGTAGATTGTCAATGATTGTGGTCAAATGTAGAAGCTTCATCAATCTCTCTCTATCCTTCATACACAACCTCATTTTTCATGCGCTTCATTCCTTCTCTTCCTCCATGCTTTGAAAAGGATTCCATCTTGCACACTGCATTTTTCGCCACAGGTCTGATTTTGTGCAATGTTGTGCAAAAAAGCTTTTCTGTCCATCAGAAAGACTATGATCTTTCTAGATCTTTCAATTACCTTCAACCTACCTTAATCATGTCTTAACCTTATTATCCAACCTGTCAATCTCTCTCTTCCCAACTTCTTATGATTGTGATAGATCTATCTATCTATCTATCTAGATATAATGTCTATTATTATGCTACTTCATACATATATATTTTAATTCCTATTATTATGCTGCTTCATTGTCCTCTCCCTTATTCCCTTTATCTCTTCCATTATCATGGAAACAAAATAAAATTATGCTACTTCATATATATATATATTTTAATTCCTATTATTATGCTACTTCCTACTACTGGTGTCCTCAACATCATTGTTCCTCCCCCTTATTCCCTTTATCTTACCCATTATCAGGGAAACAAAATAAATATTAAAAAACAAACAATGTATTTGCCTATATTTTACTTTGATATTTGCAGATAGAAACCATTTTTCTGGGTAATTGACATATAGAATAGTCAATGATTGTGGTCACATGTAATAGAGTGTATTTGTAAAAGTGAATAATGTTGTCTAAACACCTAGTGAATTTCATGCCTGACTGATAGATTCAAATAGATTTATTTACAAATGCAAGCATTTAGAAGATAACCGTGCCACTGATCTTCATTTCCAAAGCCAAATACAATAAGTAACGCAATCACTTTTAACTGATAAAAAAAAAGTCACTTTCATTTCCCTGTACATTGTGGGTAGCATCCAAGTTATGTTTTCAAACAACACACTGAGCTGCCTTGTAGGATTATTGGTGATCTCGAATTTTCAAAGTACTATTGTAGTATTGTCAAACCATGCTAATCTCTATACTTATATTCGTTATAAAGAGGTATAGTTCATTGCATACAAAGAATTTATGGTAAGAAAAAACCTTCAAACTGTCATGCCCTTGCAAATAAATACAACTGATCACAGCTTCTATAAGATTAAAATTGCAGCATCTAATATCACAGCCTCTTTAACAATAAATCTGGGCGACAGGATTTAATAGGAGGATGACCCAAAGTTATGGAGAAGCAATTAACTAGGGGCCGACTTAAATAACAGAATTGTCAGCCACACCCAAGGAAATAATTCTTCCTAAGAGGGCCGACCCACAAGGTAGGGTTATTGCAATTTCTTGTAAGGCCGACCAATGGTGAAGTTAAAATGATTACAGCAAATTGAAGGGGCCGACCAGAATTAATTAAATAGCTATTATTCAGGGGGTTTTAATCTTTGCAAGGCACTGGTTGGGTGAAGAGGTGTAACCCCCTCCACAAGAAGATATAGAAGGAAGAGCAAATCGATTGAACAAGCATCCAAGAAAGGATCAAATGGAATGGAATGAACATTTGACTGGAAATCAGAAAAAAATAGAAAATAAAAAGCAGAAATCTGATTTAATATAAGCAGCCTGAAATTAGTAAGTTTATGGGTGGATATCGAATGATCAAGTGAAATTAGAGAATAAGAAATCTGAATATCCAGGAAATGAATAGAAGTAGAAATAAGAATAAGTTCTAATCTGAAATATAGGACAGTTCTGATCTGCAAAAAGAAAATAAGGAATTCAGATCAGAATTCATTTATGTAATTTGCATTCAGGGAAAGCAGCCATTTGATTTAAGCAAAGTATTTGGTATGCAGATATGGTTAAGTCTATTGTTTGTTTTGAAATCTCTTATGAATCTTTTATTTATTTATTATTTGAATTACCAATCTATCTAGATTCTTATAATTAGTAAATTAATCAATTTATCATCCTACAAGCAAATCATACATGAGATTAGTAAGGAAACATGATAGGGAGATGCAGTAGACCGGTTCCCTCAATGTAAGTAGACTATCCATTGAGTTGGATTGCTTGTGGGCCAAGGGGTTGAATTGTCTTGGTTGGATGTTCTGTGCCCTTGGGCATAGTTGTGGCAAACAGACTCCCGACATCCTATAATGCTCTCCCCATAAATCTCTAATATGGTTGGTTGTTGGAAAAGAAACTATAATATGGATTCAAGTGCATTTAGGTGATGTTTCTCAATAGGACTCATCATGATCATTTCGTTGATGTTAATTGATTGTTTCCTTTCAAGCTAGGTAGTTATCATCTGATTTAGTTATAGAATACAATTTGTAAGTAAGTTGTATTATTTAAATTTTTATTTTTGGGCAAAAATCAGGTGTATCCCAAATGGGGATATTACACAAACCGCAAAAGCCCACTTTTTCTTGTTTTCTTTTTTTGCATGTGTTCAAACGTCATATTTGTTGGAGAGAGTGGGTCATCAGTGCCTCTTTCATTTGACTTTAGCTAGTTCAAAAATGAAATTCTACATGAAGTTATACATGCTTGGGAAGAACTCTCTATGTTTTTTTATCCTTTTCTTTTTCCCCATGTTTTCCTGATCTTTCTTTGTTTGAACATATATCATTTAAGTTCATATATATTCGAAGAAGAGTACTACATTAATATAGTATTGAGGTTCAGTTATATTAAAGTAATTATAAGGTCTCTAGGTATAATTATATAATAATTTGCTTATAGATTAAGATACTCCTATGATAGATTTGATTATATAAAGCATAACATACTATATAGTAATATACAACTATATATTTATGATATGTAAACTATTATCATTGTATATATTAAACTGCCCACATGTTATTTTCTTAATCAAATAAATGTAATTAACATATTTTTGAGATAATGCATATTTGTATGGAGGACTGTTGGCAGGCGTGTTTTCCAGAATGAGAAATCATCTGATCGGGTAGATTGGTTTGATTGATTGCAATCCCATTGAAAAGCACAGTCAATTGTAAAATGATGTTCAGGAATTACATCCTCTTTAACATTTTTTGTTGCAAATCCAAGGATCCTTATACCCCAAAGAAGTGAGGGTGCAGTGGTGTGGGGGATTATTTGACAGGATGATTATTGACTTATATACAAAATTAAATGCATAGTTTGATTTGGACTAACTTTGAATGTTAATACTTGAAAATATTTTGCATCTAATACACTAAAAAATTTAAATCCAACTGAGGATAACATTCGTACTTGTGAATAGAGTACAATTTCAATTACCTATGGATTCAGCTATGCATGGTTGTTCATATACATTCATATTTACAAATTCTGTACTTTAAAGATGTATTCATGTTGTACAGCACAAGTCTTGATTGATTATGTATGCTTGAGAGAGTCATGATGATCAGTTGGGTAATGAGAAAATACAGTTAGCAATCGAGATAGAGCCTGTCTTCTTTCTGAATAAAAATTGGAAAATGTTATATTGAACTGTCTAAAAAATAGAAAGATCACAGAGGATTAGTGCACAGTTGTGGATACATCACAGATCACACAGAGGATTACTCCATAGTTGTGGAAACAAACACTTTAAAGTTGAACATAAGACTGTTAAAAGATTTCATTAATTACATTGAACTGTTATAAAAATAGAGAGATTACAGAGGTTTCGGCTCACAGCTGTGGATACATTACAGGGCATACAGAGGATTGCTCAATAGTTGTGGAAACAAACACTTAAAAGTTGAACATAAGACTGCAGAAAAATTTCATTTATTACATTGACTGACTTTTGTCATCGAGGTTTTAATGAAGCTCTTTGATTCCAATAGGAGCTAATCTTGGAGTCATTGATTGATGTCTCTATGCAGACCTGACTGCATGTGGTTCTGGACCTTCTCTATCAAGTCTGTCAAGACTCAAGAGTGATAATCATACCAATAGAATTATCCAATTTCTGAAATTTTTTTGGATGCCAGAAATGACGATGGAGGTTTGGAGGACTTACCAAGGGGATACTGAAGTGATGATTTCCAGTGATTTGTATATTGTCTTGTGTGTTTAAGACTGACAGGGTCTTTGTGTCACTAGCTCACCGGGGTGTAATTGAGATGCTTAACATGTGATTTTGTCATCGAACTATTATGTGGGGTATGTGGAAAGGATTGGTGCAAGTTAGGATGGTATGGGACTCCTTCGGGAGGCATCTGTTTAAAGTTGCAAACCCAAAACTTAAAAGGTACCTGAGAGACAAGAGTGATAAGTTTGCCAGTTGTGCAGGCTGCAGGCTTGTCTTAACCACATTTCCTGTTGGTGTTGGAAATAAGCCACACCCAGACCGACGATAGACTGGTCCAAGAGGGGCCAGTAGCTCAGTGGTAGAGCACTCCAGCAGCATATGGAAGGTCCTAGGTTCGAGTCCTAGCTGGTCCATGTCTCAACATGTTATCAAAGCCAGGTCCAGGCTAGGAGCCCCAAGCACACGAGAGGTGTGGGTTAAGGGGGGGTATTGGTGTTGGAAATAAGCCACACCCGGATTGACGATGGATTGGTCCAAGAGGGGCCAGTAGCTCAGTGGTATAGCACTCCAGTAGCATATGGAAGGTCCTAGGTTCGAGTCCTAGCTGGTCCATGTCTCAACATTTCCCATTGGGGAACTTGCCAATAATCCCAGCAAACTTGTCACAAAGTGGCAAATGATATACTGGTAAAACAATGAATATATGTCTGTGCAGGCAGTGAGTTAGTTATTGGAATGCCAAATGTATTCTCTTCTAGTTTGGTTATTGATCTACCATCTTTCTGATCTGTGGGATGCCGAAGGGAATGAAAAATAAATTGAATGAATGATTCAATAATCGGATAATCTATTCAACAATATACAAGCATATATAAAGAGATTACAAGGACGACATTCTAAATTAAGAACAAGTCGTTTAAAGTGAACTACTAAAAAGTTAAACGCTAAATAAAGCTTAAAAGCTAATTAACTAAAAAGAAAAAGCTAAATGCTAAATAAAGCTTAAAAGCTAATTAACTAAAAAGCTAAATGACCATTAAACAAGGAACTAAATATAGGTGACTAAAATATAATCAAATATTCTAATACCCTCCCTTAATGGTCATTCTATCTACTAACTACCCTACAGAAGACACTGCAGGTCTTTTGATCACAAATGAAAAGAAGACACTGTAGGTCTTTTGATCACAAATGAAAAGAACACTCTGTTGTGGTGGAGACCCTCCCTGGAGCTGAAAAGTGTTAATGACCAAGAATACCAAAAGCCATCCAAGCTAATGTAGCCTTCACACACGAATTAGAGATCTGGCACACACGAATTATTGAAACCTGAAACAATGATTTTGAGGAAAAAATCAGCAAACCCTTTTGCAGAAGAGTACCAACTCCAAAACTGACTACAGGATACCACGGTTGCAGATGTTCGCCCTGGCAGGTGCGACCCAAACTGACTGCAACAAAGCACGATTTTTGAGGAAAAAACCGTCAAACCTTGAAATGGGAACCCTTGAAAAGAGAATTTATGATTTTGAGGAGAAAATCGAAAAACCAAGAAATCTGAGGTTACAAATCATAGTTTTTGTGGAAAAAAACAGTAAAATCCAAATAACTAAAATCTTACGTGAATATCGCGGATTACAGATGAGATAATTTTTAAGGGAAAATTATAAACCCTGCGAACAATTTTTGAGGAAAAAATCGTGAAAACCCTCCCATGATTTTTTGTGGAAAAAATCAGAAAACTGACAGACAAATTTTAGGAAAAAATCGTGAAAACCTTGGGACTTGTAAGACGAGGTCTGGCCTAAATCAATCTGATCAAGGCAACGATATTCAAATATTGTGAACATGCACTGTTTCCAGGTGTTGTGGCAACTGTTGAACTTCTGTCTGTGTTCCAACATGATGTTGGTCAAAGATGCCATCACAAAAACTGAGGTTGAACGTTGTCAACCTAGTGAAAGCACACAAAATGAGACGGAAGATTCTGATTAAAAACCAGAATAGAAGCAGCTACACAAAAAATCTGAACCTTGAAGGAGAATTCTGGCATGAATTCCAAGGCGCGAATTTCAAGGTTTGGGAGAAACCCAAAAATTAAAAATTTTCTGCAAACTTAAAACAGCATAAATAGTGCTTAGAAAACACCAAAATTCCCAACATCCACAAAATTAGCAGAAATTGTGGACTGTTTTTAAATTCCAAGGCAAATTCGCTTGCACAAAATTTGAGGCACAGAAAACGAGGCACCCAGAAAAATTTGAGACCAACCCAAAAAAGCTTTCGAAAAACCCACCAAGAATCTGAAATCAAAATGCAGATCCGACGGCTCAAAATCGAGGCACGAAAAACGATGTACCCAGAAAAAACTGGCGGCGACCCAAGTGAGGTCTCAAAAAACCCATCAAGAATCTGCAACCAAAATAAAATTTCAAATTGAACTAAAGGGTCAAAACCCTAGTCGAAAATTGCAGAAACCCTAGGAAAATTTTCAATCTGCAAAAAAAGCGTCCAGATTGCAGGCCCGAAAAATCTCCAGAACCCTAAAAAAAACATGAACTGCTGCCCAGCATAAAGAAATTCGCCCACAAACCAGAAACCCTCGAAACCCTCAAAAAGCCTTCAAAAAAGCAAAATCGTTTTTTCATTAAAAAACAATAAAAAAAATCTGGAAAATATTCCAGAAAGAAGGCCATGAACTTTTATTAAAGAATTCGCCAAACTTTAAAGAATCCCATCGACCCGCTTTGATACCATGAAAAATAAATTGAATGAATGATTCAATAATCGGATATAATCTATTCAACAATATACAAGCGTATATAAAAAGATTACAAGGACGACGTTCTAAATTAAGAACAAGTCGTTTAAAGTGAACTACTAAAAAGTTAAACGCTAAATAAAGCTTAAAAGCTAATTAACTAAAAAGAAAAAGCTAAATGCTAAATAAAGCTTAAAAGCTAATTAACTAAAAAGCTAAATGACCATTAAACAAGGAACTAAATATAGGTGACTAAAATATAATTAAATATTCAAATAGGGAAGGCCCTAGCCACCTTCTGCACATCTTGGAAGGGTTAGACACTTTTGGTGTTGGTGTGTAGAGCCATTTTTGAGTGTGTAATTGAATTCTACAAGTGTGTTTTGCAACGGTGGAGTGTGAGAGTGAGTGTGGCAGAGCTCTTAAGTGGTACTGGAGTTTGTTTAGGTTAAGTTAGCCTTTGTAAACGCTCAGTACCTCCACATAGTGCAATTGGGATTAGTTGCTCCATTGACTGGAGTTTTTGACCTGAAGTGGTTATCTCGACGGTAAAATGTGTTGTTTCAGATTTTGTGCATGTTTTGTATTTAATTTCCACATTTGCCAGTGTTTAGATCTCTATTGAGCCAAGCCATTTAAAAAAAAAAATATAATTATATAAGATCAAACCATTTCCTACATAATTCCATGAGAGAAAAGCATGCATACAAGCTTACAATATAACCATATGAAAAGATCGAACATACCACAAGATAACACATGATATACCCTAGGAAAATCCTCAAGAGGGAAAAACCCGGCCTCCAAAAGCATCCACACTCAATCTATTATTTAGCAATGAGAAGTAAAACATTACAATAGTTACAGAGTTTCCAGAGTTTCCATTAATACTTCTAAAACTTAAGCTCCTCCAATGCATCCTCATGGGCCCAAGCATGTACCTACATATCCCATGTCATGTTTCATATATGCACTCTTCAAAAGAGAGCTCAATATAGTGACAACCAAACCAAACAAGTCAATTAGCCAACCATCCAACCTTAACCACTAAACATGTGCTCCCTTTATAGAATCAACCTCACACAAAACAATTAAGCATGTGCCTTAAAACCATGAGAACACAAAACAATTGACCCCACATTTGTTTTTTGACACTAAGTTTCCCAAATATTAAACATTTTTCCATATGAAATCCACACATAAAATATCTAACTTCTGTTATCTACAACTTTACAAGTGGACCCAAATAAATATTTAATGTAGTTAAACACATTACCTAAGATGCATCATGAATAAATATTTTTTTACATATAATCAAAATAACTTTTTCTCGTGCAAGCTATACAACACTCTATTCCTAACATTCCCCCACTTGTATGCATTACATAAAGGGTCAACTCAATGAAATGCATCATCATAGCCATCCATGAAACCACATGAATATCTAGCACGTTCTTGAGCATCATCAAGATACTTGCAATAATACCCAAGATGTCAACCATCTCAAGTAGAATATCCTCTCATCTTCCAACATGGCACCGATGGAAGAAAATGAACAAGCCAAGGTGAAGATGCACCAATCCAAAGAACACAAGTATGGATAATGTCAATTATGAAAATAGATCATGGTATGACAAAGGCTCCAAGCTGTTTTCAAATGTAGAAAAACCCACATGACTGGAAATAGCAGCCACAACAAATGCTAATCTATCCAATTATCCATATCACCAAAGGTATCTAAATATTAGTAGAACTCATGCCAACAACATATTGAACCCATAAATTGCAATCACAAGCTCCTTGTATAAAACCTATATGTGAAGAACATACACACCCAAGAACTCTTACTGCATGGATAATGTCAATTATGAAAATAGATCATGGTATACCAAATCTACAAATCAACACTCAAACCAAGGTGTGGCTAGTAATCAATCCATGTAGTAACAAAAAACAATCACAATGATCTGCACATGAAACCAAAATAGCTACATTTCTCACAACATGTAACCATAATTCTTTTAAGTCCACCACAACAAATCATTTGAACATGAACCTCCAAGAAGTAGCCATAGAACAAAGAGAGAAAACCTGGAAATCATATCACATTACATGTCCTACTAACACCTCAAAGTGCTAAGCTATGTCAAGTAAGATCTCCTTCACAACCTCGAATGAAGATCATTATTTAATCTCGTAGATCAAACAAACATATGCATCTCATATAACCAATGTGGATGTAGGCCCCTCTAAGTAAGAAAAGATCAAACTCACCATTCCCTAATCAGGGATGAGCCTGATAACATCTCTTAAACTCGCAGCATTGGATGTCATCATAAATAAGCTCATATGCACAAGAAGATAAACATGCCAAACACTCCTCAAATGAACCCTCTAGACCTAGCAAGCATAGCTCAAAATCCAAGACAAAACATAAAATATAATGCATCTAAAAATATAATGGGCAATACCTCTTAGGTGATTATCTGTTGAGTAGAACAAGGGCGGGGAATGAGATTGCTCCTCCAAGATACACCAAGCCACAAAGAACAATCTCTTCTATAGGTCCATCATGAACTCACGTCGACCCTCTAACTAAAGAAGAACAAACAACCATTCCCTAACCAGAGATAAGCCCAATAACATCTCTTAAACTCATCACTGGATGACATCATTAATCAACTCATATGCACAAGAAGATAAACATGCCAAACACTTCTCAAATGTGTTGGCATATGCACACTCTAATGAGACATTGTAGGTGATTGAAGCTTTTGTCATTGATGGCAACCTTACAATCCTATGACACCGGCAAGGCATTCCATCGGCACTAGCAAGATCAGACTCTACACCGGCACTCAGATCACCGACACCGGCAGTGAAAGGAAGCATACTGGCACAGAGGCCGACAAGATTTTTGTTGTAATATATTTTGTTTATTATTTGTAAAATCATTGTAAGCCGACTTGGCAAGTTGTAAAATGACTCTTATATAAAAGAGATCATTGTAGAACATTTTGTGTAAGGAAGAGGAATGTATTTAGGCGAAATAAGGCAGACCTATTATGCGAATTATAGGTTAAGGGTTTATGTAAGAAGCAGAGTAGAAACCGGTACTGGATTTGGCATTATAGATGCTACCTTGAAGCAGTACAAGACACTGGATTTATATAATCCATTTTGTAAGTTAGTGAGACTTCCTATTTTGTATTTGAGCAGTGAGCTCTAGGCAATTAGCCTTCCTGCATGTGCAGGCCCCTCTTGTAGCAGTAATATTCTCTTATTGGCCAGTAAGTGAATATTGTGGGTCACAAATCCCACCGAGGTTTTTCCCACACTGGGTTTCCTCATTAAATCCTTGTGTTATGGTGTGTTTTTCATGTGGTTGTTTTTATCTCTGTTTATTGCATTACTTTCTGTTTACCGGTACACTGTATTAATATGCTCTACATGTTTTAAGTTAAGAAAATTTATTAACCGGTTAGATACTGATTCACCCCTCCCCCCTCTCAGTATCTGTGGGAATCCTAACAAAATGAACCCTCTAGACATAGCAAGCATAGCTCAAAATCCAAGACAAAACATATTATCTGCTGAGTAGACCAAGAGTGGGGAATGAGATTGCTCCTACACCAAGCCACAATGACTTTTTCTGAGAACAATCTATTTAGATGCAAATTGGGTACAAAATGACATCCTCATGTGGAATGTTGATGGCTGATAGTTTGAAACAAAATGAAAATAGCAAATTGTTTTTGTAAAACTAAAAGTAAATGCTGTAATTTTAAACCCTAGGTATGTTAATCAGATTTATATAATTGATTATGCCCCAAGTTGTAATCAGATTTGCAGTATTTTAATAAGCCAACATAAATTAATTATGCCTTAGATTGTAATCAGATTTGCAGTATTTAATAAGCCAACATAAATCAGAAATAAAATAGTAGACAAACAAGCATACCCTGGGAAAACCTCCAAGGAGGAAAAACCCAGCATGAAAGACCCACAGGTCAGATTATATATTCTCCTCTAAATCACAAGTACAATACTTAGCTTGAATCTGATCTTCACATATCAGATCTGTCCCTTTGCATGCTTCAAAACTTGCATCAAAATCCACTATGTCCTCTTGGACAATTTCGCACCAATTTGGATAGGTTCGCACTCTTCCTTGAAGTTAAGTTTGCACCCTTCTTGAAGAATTCGCACAGCAGAGCTAATTCGCATTTGTATGAGATTCGAACTTGATGATTATAGACTTGCAAATGTCTCTTATTTATACACATTGAAATCCTTGATTGCAAGTCGGCCTCCTTTGGTTTTTGGCACTAATTTAATTAGGTGGTGTGTGTTTAGGATTGGGCTGGGCATATATTAGAGTCACGTTACCCTAGGGGCCCGGACCTAAAGGGGGTTCGGATGTTGCCTTAAGGCAATCCGAACCCATACATAACCCTAGTTACAAACAACAAATGCTACATCAAAACATTTTACGTCTTCCTCTTCCCAGCTCTAGTGAAAACTTGGGGAGAGGTAGAACTAGAGGGTTTAGCCTAGGAGTTCGCCATGGCTCCTTGCCAAAACAAGGTTGGCGGTAGCACCCTTCGTGTGGGTTTGAGGGTGTGAGAGAGAGACGTAGAGAGATAGGTCTAGATCTTGGGGATAGAGGAGAGAGTGAGATATAGATCGGTAGAGAGAGGGGATAGAGGAAGAGTGGTAGGGAGAGAGATAAGTCTAGAATTCAAGGTGGATAAAGTGAGTGAGATAGAGAGAGCGAGAGAATGTTGATAGGAGCATGTTGATACTGAAATTTGACTGTCTGAAAATTTATAAGATCTTTTAAAACTTAGAATTTGCATTATAACTCCCAAAGATCTGAAACCACTCTCAAACATCATGCCTATATATACATAAAATATAACTTAAAGTATAAGAAAGGAAAAAAACATATTGAAATGTAATTTAAACTCAGAGCAAAAAAACTCGCCATGTACTCTGCAAATATTTTGACTACAATCTCTATAGGTCCATCGTGAGTAGACCAAGAGTGCGGAATGAGATTGCTCCTCCAAAATACAGCAAGCCACAATGACTCTTTCCAAGAACAATCTCCTCTATAGGTCCATCATGAACTCATGTTTATATTTAGGTGAAGGCTCTTCACATTTTTTGTTGAAACCTCTAAAGAGTAATTGTCTCAACAAATGCCTCACTCAAGTCTCTAAGCATCCATGAGTATCTAAAACTTATCAATCCTTACTAAGCTCTAAATGCAACACCACACTCTCATGAAGCTTCCAAGCAAATGACCGATGTACTCAATACCAAGAGAACTATCCATATTTTTGTCAAAGATCAAACTACACATTTCTAGAATCATGAACAGTTTATGCCAATACTCTAATGCACAAATCAAGAGTCCATCATGGCACAACACAAAAACACCCTCTCAAACAAGGGTCACTAGTAAAAAATGGACAAGCCATAAACCCGACACTTCAACCAAAGACTGCAAGAGTCTTCCATGGCTAACCAAGATGTCAACATCTCCAATCACCTGAAGATAACCATCTCCTATGAATGATACTAAAAATATCAAAGAACTCTCATTGCAACAAATAAGATTCAAGAGCTCCTCCATGACATCAACAACTATTGTAGAAGATAATCTATCACCATGCGATAAATACACATCATTGCTAAAGCTCCCACCAAATCGTGAGATAGAGCCTCTCCATGGCATCGTGATAACCATTTCCTAAATGAAGATCACTCATGGTCTACACACACTCAATTGCAATTCCAATAGCTCTAAAGAATAAAGTGAAACCAAGACCTCCAAGCCAAGAAGATACAAACACCATAAAAAACATCACAATGAAAAAGCTTTCACTAATAAGTGTAACCAAGCTATAT
Organism: Cryptomeria japonica; assembly: GCF_030272615.1. NCBI lineage: Eukaryota > Viridiplantae > Streptophyta > Pinopsida > Cupressales > Cupressaceae > Cryptomeria > Cryptomeria japonica. Next base: position 4,646,762 of record NC_081413.1, read on the forward strand.
CCATGGCATCATGATAAATAACATGATAAAGTCCTAATAACCAACTATCTTTGGACTGTAACCATCCATCCTCTCATCTTAATCCAACATACCAATGCACAAATGACAATAGACAAGCTCAACTAACTAAATTTGCAACAACATTAAAAAGACCCGTGGATATAGACAGTCCATATTTGAGTTATTCCATTGTAACCAAATGGGTGCCAACCTACAAAATTGTATAACTCATAGATCCTTGATCAATGCCACATGCAAACTCTCCATCACATCAGTAACTTGCAAACTGAAATAACCAAAAAGATAACCTATAGATCTCAAGACTCAAATGGTAGATCACTTGTAGATATGATTTACCACACAAATTCACAATTGAGTACCATATTCAAGGAACCAAAAAAGCATCCAAGAGATAAGAACAACCTCCTAAAATTGCACCACACCATCACTTGTCAACTGCACACATGATCATGTCGTGCCAATGCTCAAGTGTACATGGACATCCATAACACCATAATCTTCACTATTGTTGTATCTGTAATCAACTCTCACTGAAACAAAACTCCAAGTCTCCACACATATTAACCATTTCCTTAAACTAGAAGACAACCTATGTACTTGTCTGTATCAATGTCCTAACTTTAAAAACACTCGTAAACTTATCAGTGAGCACAAAATTTGATAATCTATTGTGCTATCATATAGATATCATAAAAACATGCACTCCCTCAAGCTTTTGCCTTCTAATCTGTTCAGATGCTCACGTAATCACATCTCAAATCTCAAGTTCCTACAATTGATCAAACAAATACCAAACTCTCTACTCATTCAAGTGAAAAACCATCTGATCCATCGTGTAGTAGTCTGCAGAAGTTCTCCATCGCCTATTCAAAATCAAAAATTCGATTTCATTTGTGAAAGTTATGATCTATTGAGTGTTCTAGAGCAATGTTTGGCTTCATGGCACCACAATCTGACAAAAACAACAAAATTTGGCAACCAAAGCTATACCTTTGCATAGTGCTCAGAGATAACTTTTCGACAATTATCAGAAATAAAAAATCCAACATTTTTGGGTGAAAGTTATGCCCCTAGGAAGAAAACTGTTCAATTAGGCCAAAAGGGGGTCAAAGAAAATGTTTGTACAGTTTCCTATGGATGACATTGTTGCTTATGTCATCCTTGCAAGGGTGGGTGGCGGCAGGATGTGGGCAGAGGTGGAAGACAAATTGCTAAGCAATGTTGGAATCCAATAAATAATATAAGTTTGTTTGTTTTCATCAAAAAAATTGGGCATCGCATGTAACTGATTGAGTTATAAAATTCTGTTTAGTTGTTTTTTAAGGTTTGAATTTTTTTTGCTATCCACGGGGGTGAAGCTTCAGTTGGCCTAAGCAAGGGCTGGCACCATAACTTGTTCAATTTATGATTCCCTTAGCTATTCTATTGTTGTCTGATGTTGTATACGTCATCTGCCTGATTGTTGTACTTTGGCAACTGATATTTTATATCCATGGCTAGTGGTTGTTTGACTTTGTTATTTACAGGTATATCAGATATTATTGCAGCTTTTCAGGAAGCTATTAAACATGCATCAAAAGCTGGACAAGAGGCAAGGCAGGAAATTTTGCAAGAGAGCTCCATTAAAGATAAGGCACAAACTCTTACCAGTGACATTGAGAGTGATGGAAGCATAGCCATTGAAAAGATTCAGGATGGCCTTCAGCATTTAGTTTATGTGGTTTTCTCAACCACATTGAAGAATTGAAGTTTCAATTAGTATATTGTTGCATTCAGCTGACCTGAATGTCTGAACTGATAGTGATGTGTAATATTTCTATGAAACATCATGATTTATCTTGCCCACAGTTGATTATTTCTTTCAATTTAGAAGTTTGAATTATTTGTATAAATTTCATTTCATCTTATCGAACAGATTCTTTTGTAAATATTCAATTGTCTGATATTGAAGTTGTTCTGTAAAGGGTTCCCTTATTAAACTCGAGAACATTTCCAATTGATGCCAGTATCTGGTGTCAGTTCAATCATCTTTGACATATATCTTTTCATTTTACCCAATACATTATTATATCATGTCATTTAATATGGGTGCTTACAATCATCTTTCGGAGCCATGTTATAGAATTATTCATTATTAAATGACTCACCAAGCAAAATAATCTAAATATTCATATTGGCAGATTTTGTTCTCCTGACAATTTTATGCATGCACACAATTCAGGCCTAATGATAATTTCTGACTCTTTATGTGCTTTATGGGGAGCTTGCGCCTTTCGCATGCCATTGTAAATTGAAACTTGGAATACATAATCTGTCAGGTTATCTAAGCTGTTTTTGTATGTTCCAATATTCATGTATGTGGAAAGCCAGTGACTTTTGCATGTGATGTGTGTTAAACAGTGGAACGCTTTGTCATTTTTTATGCTAGACAATTCATTCACTTTACTCATTTTCCCAACCGAATCACATTCTAGCATTGGGGCTAGATGCAGTGAGAGTTTATTTCCTGAATCTATGTATTAGAAAATAGTCTTTTTTATCAATCATATCCCTTGGTTTATGTAATGACTGAGAAAGTTGTTAACGATCTTGGTACTATTATTTTGGATTCAAGCGCTGCAGCTTCTGAATAAACAGCGTATCTTTTTAGATTCGGCTTTTCCTTTCTTTTCAAATCCACCTAGGTTTTTGTTCTTTCAGCTTGTCTGTTTGCTACTTAAATAGTTATGCCCAAGCGTCCTGTCAGGAGCAGTCCACCTGCGTTTCTGTAGGATCATAAGCGTACTGCAATTCTAAAATATAAGTTAATTTTATATATCAGCACACAGGTTTTTTTTTTTTTTGGAGATGATGGGACATTTCAGGTATAATTCAATTTAATGATGGGTATTTTCAGTTTTCACACCACCAATCCATACGGTTTTAAACTTTTAAATATTAATAGATTAATTTTCGTTTGAATAAAGGGAACATCTTTTTATGATCGAGGGACTTTGACCCCATCTTTCTATTGATAATATTTTCCTGAAGTGACAAAATAATAACAGTTGCTGGCACCCATGGCACGGTCGAATTGAAATATGAACTTCATTGAAGTTAATTAGGAAGATATTGTAAGTAGCTTGAGATTGGTGGGAACAACAGAACAAGCTCAAGGCATTGGCGCATTGCTGCTGGTGTTACAGAAGGGGAAACCAAAGGAGTTGGCTGACATATTTAATCCTCAAACTCCTCCCTCTACTCAGGTAAAAAGAAATGAGTTGTTCAACAACCACAACCAAGTGGGAGATGCTAAGTAGACAAGCCTCTTAACAGTAAGGATTATTCCTTTGAGCTTATTGAGAGAAGATTTATTTGTGTGAAAGGTCTTGCAAATCCTTTCTTAAGGGAATACATATTTGTAGGTTTCTCCAAAGTGAAGATGGATAGAGAAAGTTGCCGATGCATCTCAAGTCCAAAGAAGATAGCACATTCCTTGGAAGAAGAAACTAATTTGAGTTACCCGTACACTTGCAGTAACATGTACTCTTCCTATTTAAACACTAATTCCAACATTGGCACACGACCGTTTTGCTACTAGGGGAAACTGAAACGAGCCTCTCATATGCGCCCAATGTCATGGTGTGCCATGCGATTAAAGAAACAACTTTCTGAAATTCTCTGAAGATGGCACACAACCCCTTGATGAATACATTGCAGACTTCGTAGTTGTACGAGGTATCCTAAAGTGTCCAGCACAAGATGTGTGTCTTGTCAATTTCTTTCAAGAGTCTTAATTGGAGGAACTGCAGATTGGTTGTGACACCTGGACGATGGATGTATTACAGATAGAACACTATGAAAATAAGTTTTTTGGTAAGGGTTTACAGACTGAGGACAATCATGCTTTCCTGGCACAACTATCCAAAAGAAAGAATGCAAACATTAGCCGATTCTCCTTTTAAAGAGAGTTGTCAACGACGAAACTTGTTTTAAGAACATGTCCCAATATCAAGGTTTTCCAATAAAAACGGGCACGAAAAAGGCCCAATATCATTTGAATGTCCAACAGTTAAAATGTATTTATTGTTCATGGTATCACAAGAATTAACACGGTGGGAGATTTTGCCCAGATTGACAATGCACTTACGATTTTTCACTTACTCATAATCTACTAAACGGGTGTTTGGATTCGATGAAGTCTGTTGTTAGATGTGAAATATAAATTAGAGTACGACTGAGGATAAGGTTGGTGATAAGAACGATGATTCTAATGCTATATTTACTAAGGCTCATAACAAGGACTCTAAAGGTGAAGAAGAGGCAATTCTGAAGCATAATCAATTAAAAAGATTCCTACAATGGTAAATTGAGAACCAATTAAAAAGATTCTAACAATGGTAATTTGAGAACCAACACTATTAAGTAACCTCGTGATATCTATTACAAATTTATTTGCATTTGCATAGTTGTTTGATATCATTGATCACATGTCCCTATAGTTTTCTTTTACTCCCTATCCTTGCATAACTCCATACCGATAATATATGTGGCAACTTCAAGTCTTTCATATCAAACTTACTAGACAATTGGGTTTTATCTTCTTGGATTAACGCTTTATTATTTCTAATGACAAGTATATTATTAACATATAAAATAATATAAAACAAAAATGCCGCTTTATTAATCAAAAGCATATACAATAATAAAAATATGATCATTCATATTCTTGAAGTGTACACGATGATCAACACCACTTCTCCTAAAATTCATTTCTAACATGTGCATTAGTCTTTCATATCAAACTTACTAGACATTTGGGTTTTATCTTCTTGAATTAATGCTTTACTATTTATAATGACAAGTACATTATTAACATGCAAAACATTAATAAGATTATGATCATTTATATTCTTGAAGTGTACACAATGATCAACACCACTTCTCCTAAAATCCATTTCTAACATGTGCATCAAACTTTTGGTTTCACATTTAGGGGAATTGCCTTAACCCACACAAATATATCTTTAGCTTACAAGCTAGTTTTTCTTTACCTTTAACCTTGTATCCTTGCTTCCATGAAAGTTTTCAAGCAAAAATGTGAACTTGATACCCATTTCCTCAAATTCTAATCAAATGTTACAATAATATATAACATTTTAATTGAACTCAACTTAGCAATAAGAAGAAAAAATGAACTTCTAATGACCTTTTGCCACCAAATACATCTTGTAGTGCTCAAGAAATCTCTCTCTTTGAATTTCTTCTTGAACACTCACTTGCAATCAATGGGTTTCCTATACTTGAAGATCAACCAAATTTCAAGTCTTACATTGCTTTAATGTTATCATCTCATCCATGACATTTCTCAAGACTTTCTCTCTTTATAAGTGAGAATGCCTTCCGCAAAACTTGGTTCCCATTTTCGTTGTGTCTATACCCAATTCTTTTTTAGAGTTATTGGCATATATACTTGCCTCTCCCTCTCCCACTCCCAAACTATCTTGTCTACTCTTTTCTTAAACTTTTAATAAATTTTTGTTTCAACTACATCATCTAAATATCCTTTGATTGTTCTACCTTTTTAGCAAACTTTCAAGTTTCCTAGATGCCACATCTTTTGAATAAAGAACCTTAAAGGTTTCTAGGTTCCAAATCTTGTAGTCTTCAACATTCTTATCATAGCTAGTTAATATGCACTTTTTGGCCTTAAAATCCACTGCTTATATGCCTATATAAATGCCTCATAGCCAAATACCCACAAAATGTGTCGCCATTGGTTTTCTTCCCACATTTTATATGATGTCTTTTTTACTCGTGTAGAAATAGAAGACTAACTTTTCAAGTAATATGCAATCTCATGACCTTTGCCCCAAATTCATTCCCTAGGCTTGTGCTACTCAACATACTCCTACTTCGATCAAAGTTCTATTTAACCTTTTTTTCACTCCATTTTTACTATGGTGTATATAGGATAGTCCTTTTCTTCACAATCTTCAATTGCTTGCAGAATACAATTTTTTCTTAGAGTAGAATTCACCTCCATTATTTGTTCTTGATTGGATTCTCAACCAAAGCTTTGAACTCTTTGAACTTGAGAAACACCTTAGACTTGTGCTTTGGATATATCCTAGTATACGTAGAAAGAATAGTCATTAGTGAATGAAAAATAGTATAAAGACTAACTAATGAATAGGGTATCAATGGACAAAAAACATCACTCTATATCACCTCCCAAACCTTGTTTGCTCTAGTCCTTCCAAAATTAAACTACTTTCTATTATGTTTTTCTAGCACATAATGCTCATAAAAATCAAAATCCACTGCTTATATGCCTATATAAATGCCTCATAGCCAAATACCCACAAAATGTGTCGCCATTGGTTTTCTTCCCACATTTTATATGATGTCTTTTTTACTCGTGTAGAAATAGAAGACTAACTTTTCAAGTAATATGCAATCTCATGACCTTTGCCCCAAATTCATTCCCTAGGCTTGTGCTACTCAACATACTCCTACTTCGATCAAAGTTCTATTTAACCTTTTTTTCACTCCATTTTTACTATGGTGTATATAGGATAGTCCTTTTCTTCACAATCTTCAATTGCTTGCAGAATACAATTTTTTCTTAGAGTAGAATTCACCTCCATTATTTGTTCTTGATTGGATTCTCAACCAAAGCTTTGAACTCTTTGAACTTGAGAAACACCTTAGACTTGTGCTTTGGATATATCCTAGTATACGTAGAAAGAATAGTCATTAGTGAATGAAAAATAGTATAAAGACTAACTAATGAATAGGATATCAATGGACAAAAAACATCACTCTATATCACCTCCCAAACCTTGTTTGCTCTAGTCCTTCCAAAATTAAACTACTTTCTATTATGTTTTTCTAGCACATAATGCTCATAAAAATCAAAATCAACAAGACCATCCACCATATTTTATCCATCAATGTTTTCAAGATTTTATCACTCAATGCCCAACCACAAATGCCATAATATCCTTGACTCGTGTATAATATTATAATGACTAGATAAAGTTGATTCATCCAACCTATATAGACTACCATGCCACACTCCTTTTTTAGTACCAAATTACCTCTTATCTTATCTACACTCGTTTCCATCAAAAGTGACATGAAACCCTACATTAGGCATTTTAGACACAAACATAAGGGTTCTTGTCAAACCTAGTATATGTGATGCCATCCATGAAATTAACTTTGAACTTTCCTTGAACAAAATATCGAAGTGTCATTGTCACCAAGAAACACCTCTCATCACTTTTGGTATACTCTAAGTACTACTCTTTTTTTAGTGTCATATGAAAAGTGTCCACCAATCAAACATGAATCATCACAAACACATAATTGCTATAGTCATCACTCTGACGTGACTAATTGGAGAAGTCATCTTTCTTTTTGGACTTTTAGTCTTTTATGTGACCCTTCTTGCCACAACTCCAACATTTTACCTCAAACTTATGTAGAGATTTATATTTGTTCTTTCACTTGAAACTCTTATATCCTATTTCTTCTCATCTCTATCCTCTTTTGACTTGCCTCTAACCACAAAGACATCGAAAGATGTATCATCTATGTAGTTTTTTTGTTTTTTTTCTTCACTTAACCAAATACTAATCACATTTTTAGTTTCAAGTGTTCTATTATTACTACTTATTACTACCACAAAGTTATTCCATGAATCTAGTAAGAAACAAAGTAACAATTTGCATTTCATCTTGACCCATCTTGACTCATAGTGATGGGAGTTGACTTATTATCATATCAAAATTATTCAAACAATTAGTTACATAACTACCCTCCCTCATCTAAAATAATATAGCTTCTTCAAAACAAGTTTATTTAGTAGATTATTGGACTAATACTATTGGAGTTGGATATTTGACCCTCACAAGCCAATAAATTTTGTAAAATAATAATAGACCTTCTATAAAAGATTTTAGTAGAGCCAAAAAGCAACTATAAGCCACACATTATGAATCTATAGCTACAACCTTTACTTTTTTGGTACATATACATGCTATGGGTATAACCAACATTATTAGATCATTGCCTATGGTAGCTCACACCAACATAATATTGCTCATGATTGTTTGTAATATTCTAGTGCTATCTTCTAGAACATTATTTTGTTCTTAGATCTTGTTGCATGTCGAATAATTTAACCACATTTGGCCCTACATCATTGATCATGCTCCAACAAACACTTAACTCATATGCAGTTGTGAGTTCTTTATTTTTATTTTTTTGCCTTTGCTACCACATCACTTTCACATGTAAACCAATAAACGAGATGTACCATGACACTTGCAACATCATTATGGTATATTAATCACTTTGCCTACTATCCATCATAGACAAACTCTTTCTACACAAACTTTTTGTAAGTAAATATCACAAAAATCCCCATACTTCATTAGTTTTCTTTTTCATATGTAAATGGCTTTATGTTTCCCTTTTGATATGAAGATATTGCATTGCGTGCTCAATATGATAATAATTGATATCAATAGACTATAGGTATAATTAGTTATAAAGTAACCATGCATTCATGTAAGAGATGTCATTAATTTTTTTTTTTTTTGAGATATTTAAATAATTTAAATTAATTAGAAAGATTTTATGGTTTTGTATTAAGCAAAATAATTCCAACTTAGTCAAAAAAATGAAGTAGAATTAAATTGATAAAGGAGTTTCATATACTAAATTACGTGTTGTGAAAAAGTAAACAATACTATGTGACTATCATATGCTAAAATCTACTTGGGCAATGTTGGTTATTCAATATAAACTATCACCTTCAAATAAATGTGTATTTTTTTCTACCTTTAAACATACAAAAAGGGGAAGCATGGCATGTTTAAATTAATCGTTTGGTAGGAACTTAACCATTATGGAGTTTTCACTTCTTATAAGCTATTGCACAACCATCTTGTTTAAAGGATATTTACTATTTAATGGTTAAACATTGTTATATTTTTATAATTTTTTTTATTAAAAAGAAAAAATAATTATTCTATTCTTATTGTCTCAAATTTATTTTTGATTATTAAATTGAATGATAGTTAATAATAATCTATAGATAATAACAATTTTGTTGATTTCTTTCAATTTGTACATTATATCCCAAACTAAAAGTAATTATATGAATTATTAATTTTCTTAGAAATAATTTTGATGGAATGATTTTGAAATTAGAATAAATTATTAAGTAAAATTAGCCGGTAAATATTGTTTCAATCCTCTTCAATACAAAACGAAGACACAAACATATAGAAAACTTAAAGAATTCAAAATTATTGAAATTGGTGTAACAACAATTCATAAATAAGTATATGGAGATGGTACTAGTAAAGAGGCAAGGAAGGAGACATAATGAGAAAAGCCTTATTTATACTTATAAGTAGTTGTATTCTATTTGATGTCAAATGCATTTAGAATGGAATGACATATTTTCATTCGTTTAGTCCAGACATAATATTGAGATATCAAAATATAAATGATGAAAATTTTGTTGGACCAAAGTTATTTCTCGCTATATAAGTAAGGTTGCTTTTGAATAAAGTCATTAGCTAAGCTTGCTAAAATTATCATGCAAATATGCAAATGAGTATTACTACTTTTGAGTAGTTGGAGTACACAAACTTGCTAGTTTTTGGGTTTGTTTGTCTTGAATGAGTATAATATTTTTTTATTTTTAGGTTTGTTATCTCTTGGATAGATCAAAATTTCAATTTTTAATTGGAGATTTTAATGCACATCTATATCACCTCTTAAAAAGAAAAAAATATTTTATCAATTTACATTTTTTTATATATTTTATGAATATTTTGGGTCATTCTTGGGTTAAAATGTCATTTTTCACCTAATAAGTTATTGTCAAATGCCTATCTTCCATACACATAAATGCAATATTTTCCATCTCTAATTCAACAAAAGAAGTTTGCCAACACATTGGTTGAGAAGAAATTTAGAACTTAGATGTGTGAACTAAAAATGGCTAAGACATGAAAGTGATCAAACCACTTCTTGGAGTGCTTTATAAACATTTTTGTTCAAAAGTTAAGAAAGTATAAAAAAGCCTCCATAATTGGTCTTGGAGTGTGCCATAACATGTTTTAGGCAAAAAGGACAAAGTAAGAAAGTGGAAAAATTATCCTACATTTGTCATAAGTCTTTTAGCCAAAACTTAAAAAAAAAATGGACAAAAGTGCATGAAGTACACATCATAGCCTTTTTTTTTTTTGCAAAAACTTAGAAAGTTAAAAAGTGGACAGAAGGGTTCCAAGAACATCATAGCAATGTACACATACATCATCATATGTAGAACCATAGCATATAATTTAGAAGACATAATTAGTTAATTAAATAGTTTAAGAAATTATTTAATTATGGAAAAATAAAAATTGAATTTAATTAAATAGTAAATATTATTTAACTAAATTTGTAAACTTGAAATTAATTAAATAATAAAATATTTAATTAATTTAAAGAAAGGGAGGTTACATTATGAAATGATTGGAGAGAAATTGAAAGAAATTGGATAATTAGTATTGATTCAATGTGATGATTAAATTAGTTTAGAAGAATAAAAATAAGATTAATTAAATAATTAAATAATTAAAGAGGAATAATTATCATGTTAATCAAGAGACATTTTTAGGTGTCTACATTTGCCTCTCTTTGAGACAATGTGGGAACAATGTTGTTTCAAAGAAAAGAAAAATTTCTTGCCCCAGTGTGTTTCGACGACAATAGGATGTAATGTTGATGCCCCCTCGACAGATTGTTTGTGCATTAAGGGCGTGAATGATCTCTTGAAAGTAGAATAATGTTAGATGAAAGATGAAAGATGAAAGATGAAAGATGAAAGAATGGTTAGTTGATGACATGAATGGGTTTGATTGAATAGAAGAGATGGTTGGAATGATCTGTAGATTGATTGATTGATCAAATTGATTGGATTGATTGGATTGATTGGATTGATCGGATTGATAGGATTAATGGAATTGATGGGATTGATTGGATAAAGATCAAATATGGGTCCAATAAGGACACATCCTATATAAGCCAAAGATAGATGATCATCTGGTTTCAAGAAGGACACATCCTGTATAAGACAAAGATAGATGATTGTCTGGTTTCAGGAAGGACACATCATGTATAAGACAAATGATTGATGAAAACGTCTGGTTTTAGGAAGGATACATCCTGTATAAGACAAATGATATATGAAAGCGTTTGGTTTTGGGAAGGACACATCTTGTAGAAGACAAATGATTGATGAAAGTGTATGGTTTCATGAAGGACACATCTTGTATAAGACAAATGATTGATGAAATATGACGAAAATAAAGAATGATTAGGAAGAAGTGAAGAATGTTAGGAAATAGAATTGATTGATTGATAGAATAGTTGATATGAGGAAATGAAACTATCATGAATTCTTGTGTCTTTATTATAGTGCAACATTTTCATCATTGAGCCTTATTATGTAACAATGGAGCTTTGTACACCAGGATATGAAAAACCAAGGTGTGAATGATATCCCATTCCAGTAAACAAACACATTGCAGACAAGGAGTGAACCCCTCCATTCCGGGTGTAGCACTAAGGGTCAATGTATGTGCGATAGTCACAAGCATCGTTAAACACATTGTAGACAAGGAGTGAACCCCTCCATTCCGGGTGTAGCACTAAGGGTCGATGTATGTGCGATAGTCACAAGCATCGTTATCCTTGAATTTTATTTTTGTATAGGATACTTGTTGAATGAACATACAAACACAAACACCCAAAATACCATTGTCCCAAAACTTCATCGATTCACACCACAAACAAAAAACAAAGAAAAAGATCACGAACCATCCCAACTCCTCTAGTCACTTGTGGACATCCTTGAGTAGCATAGGAACATGACCTGTCATAAATCTATAAAAGATAAGACTAACTAGACCAAACGAGTCAACAACCATACAGATCTTCTTGCCAAGGATAAGTGTTTTTGGATAGGATGATTGTTTGATAGGAATGTCTAGTTTTAGAGAGTGAGTAACCCATATAAGACCAATCTGTCCGGTTTCAAGTGTACCCTTTCCTGTATAAGACAAGTTGATGATTGATTGATATGGTTGGATGATTCGATTGATAAGACAATAAACTAGTTAGGTTGTAGACTAGCTTGGTAGTTTGTCTGTTGATACATGATTTGTTAAGCTCAATGTTTTGATTTGTTTTGCGTTTTGTGTTTGTTGAAATGCTTGTCGTTTGCAAATGATAATTTATTGTGAATTGTGATTGATGGATTGTTTTTTGTGCTTTTTTAATTGTTTTTTCTATTTTTAGTCTTTTCTAAGATTATTTAATGTTTTTTTTGGATGTTTGAATTTTATTTTTATTTTTTTGTATTTTTTAATTTTGAAAGTTTTTTTTATTTTTTTATTTGGATTTTCGATTTTTTTTTTTTTTTTTTGGATTTTGAAATTTTTTGGACCACTGATTAAGGTAAAAGACACATGTCATGATTTATTCTCAAGAAAGCTATATTTATTTGCCCCAAAGTCCAACATGATAAAAAAATATTATGAATTGATAAATCACCTGTTGAGGTGAAGATGGATAGGAGAAAGATGAGGGTAGCTCATTATGGAATCAAAGGTGAGTTGGTTTCCAAGGATTATCTTGCGATGGATAATATGTTTCCAAGCTAATGGATTTGATAGTGTAAGACAATGGCAATGTGGTCCACATGAAGGGACATGTCAAGAGCTTTTAAAAAAAAAACCGTTTTTGCATTTTTCTTTTTGTCCTTAGTTTTGATCAAAGATCAAGGATGTAAAAAGGGATATGGACGGAGATAAGATATGTATAGGAGAAGAAAATTCATAGGTAGTAATGGATAATAGAAGGAAGGAATATATATGATATGGGATATGGACTAGATGGTATGGATAAGGTGAAGCAAATAGGATGCGTGTTGCTTATGAAGATCCTTAGCTTTGTTAAGATCAAAGGTAGAAAAATAAGATGGATGTAGATATGGTGATTGATAGTGGATGAGGGATAATAGGAGATGTGGTAGGAAGGATAAAGTGGATGAAACTTTCCCCTAAGTGTAGAGGTCTCCATTTGCAAAAGGGGTGTGTGAAATTGTCACGACATCTAGCGGTACTCGAATAAGTGTTCTTGAATATTTCAAAGATAGAGACCCAA